>NC_135357.1:5219500-5549000 GCF_051622035.1 Arctopsyche grandis | reverse complement strand
CACTTTCATAATGTCGAAGAATTTATACATATAAACAGTAAAATTGTTCCCATCATTGAATAGTTTTGATTTAGGTGACATCGGGAAGATATGCTAGTTGCTACAGTCAAATAATAAACATATATATTTTTTAATTTATACCAAGTAGCCCCAATGCGCCTTCCTGGCCAGAAACATTGTACATTTTAATACAAATATCATTAGTATTATACAAAGTACATAAATACATATCAATTAATATCCACAGAGACATCTATGGTCAAATTTGTAAATTTGCAGCATTTTATACAATTCAGCGAAATTCGAGATTGCTGAAAGCTCGAGATTTTGCGAGAAAAAGGGTAAGGTTGCCAATTTTTTGGAACCGTTTCAATGAAAATCAGATAAAGTGGCAAACTGTGATAGGAAACGATCGACCTGGAGTCACAAATCCAAGGTCTAGCCAGCAGAAACCAGTTCAAATGGTCACACTATGTTCAAAGCATTATATGCTAACCACCAGTCTATTCTGCTAGACTTATTGAGTGCCAAACCACAACGTTTCAAGTGCCAAAAAATCAAGGCTTAAAACTGTTCATATATGTATATAAATAATGCATAAATCAATTCTTGTAACATTTTTTAATAAACTTTAATTCTTTCGTAAGGTTTTATAATTATTCAGCAAGCAGTAAATAAATCTTAGATATTAGAAAAAAAAAAAGGACAAAACGTTGTAAGTGCCATCATCTGTGTCATCATTTAGTGCCATAATAACGTTGTATGTAACACTTTCATAATAATAAATGGACAACTTACATAGTGTATAGTCTCTTTCAACTCTCAGATGTTACCCTGATCATGCTGGCTGAAGATTTCATCAGCTTTTTGGTCTTCAGCATTTCTTTAGCAATATTCATCCAGTTAAAATCAATCTGATAGTGCAACTAATAGGGCATTTGCAATGTTATGACTTGCTACTTCAAGTTTCTACCCCTATGAGGTGGTATTTAAATTTTTTTTAAAGTAAAGCCGATACATATACTGCAAATCACGAATAAAACGCCTTTGAGCCTATGTGGCACTTACAACGTTATGGTTTGGTACCCCTCAATTTGAATAGTTTCCTAATGTATTGATGCATACGACATATGTTGGGTTTAAAATGAGGTATCATATATTTTACCCGAAACCCTTTTATAAATATATATAATAACTTTCATTCAATGTGTATTTGTGGGCTAAAAATTTTTATGCCGACCGGAAGAAACAAAAAAAAAATGACAGTTTTGATATCTTTCCAATTTCTTCTCGAGTGCTTTTGCGTCACTGCGATGCGCCTCTGAGATACTGAAACGCTTTATAAACATCGCTATTTAGATAAAATAAGCAGAAAAGTCAAAATACAACGTAAACAATCCATCGTAATATTATACATTATAATGACGTCACTAAGTACTGTATACATACATAGTTTCTATTAGACTTGTCATACAATTATCATAACTTATCGTACGATTCGTGTGAATCCATTAATGATATGAATATTACATGATTTCAGGCAAATTCAAGATCCGGCATCTCAAAGACTAACTTGGTACAAGCCTCCGCTTACTGTATTAGTAATAAAGAAGGTACGAGATGTTGCCGTTCTGCCGCCGTTTGTTCAACTCGTCCACTGGCTCATAGAGGTATACTAAAACTCGCACTTTGCACACACACGTGTACACCTCATTTATAAAATATTCACACTCATATTTACAAAATCTGAATTACAAATCTTACGTCCGTTTGGAATTTCAATGCTAATGAATGATTTCGTCATAGGAAAAGAACATGGTGGTGTTTGTGGAGGCAACGGTGATGGAGGATCCTCAACTGCAACCCTATTCGAACTTCAATGTGGTGAAAGATCGCCTCATGACTTTCAGAGACGGCAAAGATGATCTCACCGATAAAATAGATTTCATTATTTGCTTGGGCGGCGACGGCACGCTTTTATATGCCAGCTTGTTGTTTCAGGTAACATTTGATCGAACAATTCGGTTTTGCTTTTAACGGTCAGGATATGATACTGGCTAAAACGACAAATCACATTTTACATGTGTTACTTCACTCTGTTTATTGAATGCTATACATGCACAATACTAGTATTGGCCAATTGATGTTGATGGTGATATGTTGGTGGTTGTATTATCCACACGCAATGTGGATACGATGTCTAACAATTTTTCCGTAAATGAGAAAAGTACAATTCCAAATGGTTGTGGCTATTTGCAGGTACTATATCTGCGACAGGCGCAAAGCTTTCTGCGCATGCGCGTGAACTTATAATCCGATTATAATTTCTTACATTTAATGTATGCTAGACTTGTTTAATCAATCGTTCATTATACATGAGGCAAATAAATTTCGCACGTTATTATAATAGATTTATATCATTTAGCTAGTTCACGGCTTGTACTTGTATGCAGGTATTATACGTTGTATATGATAATAATTTTCTAACAATAAATAATATTAGCTAATTTGGATTATATTTTTTACTCTACGTCACTTTACGAGTTCGAACTAAATTTTAAGAGGTTTAAAACAAAATTTTAACAGTAAACACGCTGACAGATATAGTACCTACAAATAGCCACAACCATTTCAAATTCCATACTAGACGTAATGTGTAACATGATGAAGTTATCAACTTGACTAGTACCATATCCTGGTTATTGAGTAAAAATAGCATGTTCTAATTGTCAATTTTATTTCAATAGCAATCAGTTCCTCCGGTGATGGCCTTTCATTTAGGATCATTAGGATTTCTAACACCGTTTGAATTTGAGAACTTCCAAGAGCAAGTGACGAACGTTTTAGAAGGTACCCCATTACTCTATTTCAGTGTAAGGCGGTGACAAAGATCACTAATTGATGTCGGTGTGGTTGTATTTTAGGTGATGCTGCTCTTACGCTGAGGTCTCGACTCAGATGTGTAATAATGCGCAAGGAAGGCAGCAAAAAGCAACAGAACAATCAAGAAGGTCAAGGATCCAAAGGACCGGGTCCCCCGTCTACGATTTTGGTGCTCAATGAGGTTGTAATCGACAGAGGACCGTCGCCGTATCTCTCAAATATAGATCTATTTTTGGATGGAAAACACATCACCAGCGTGCAAGGAGATGGTAAATATTATCAGATGTTTTATTACAATTTTTGATTGTTTTGTTAAATTTATATAGATATATATCTTTTTTAATATGACAAATTATTATTTTTAGGTTTGATCGTATCAACGCCAACTGGAAGTACAGCGTATGCAGTGGCCGCTGGAGCTTCTATGATTCATCCTTCAGTTCCTGCGATTATGGTCACGCCAATTTGTCCGCATTCGTTGTCTTTCAGGCCGATTGTTGTCCCGGCCGGAGTTGAACTCAAAGTTAGCATTGATTTTATTGGAGCAATTATTTTAATTATGCTTTGTTGCAATTCGAAGAAGAGATATAGCAGTAAATTCTAGATACGTCACATATATTTGTTACAGTCGAAGTACGTTTTCAGTTGTTGTATATTCCAACTGGCGTTTTATGTCATTCATATTCGAATACAATTCAACTAGTATATTATATCTCTACAAGCGCAAATACACTTTCAACAAAGTGCACTAGTTGTAATATAACAGTTGAGTATTGACAGTTCTGATGTTTCTACGAATGCTTTAGAATTCAATAATGCGCTAATATCAGTTGTAATATAGTTTGACCAGTTGGAATGTAGTTCGCCATATGAATCAACTTACGTAGGTTAGACGGAATATATTCCAACTCTTCGAAATAAATTACAACTGAAAGTACACTTCAACTATAATGGTACTTGGTAACAGGTTAGATGGAATATATTCCAACTAGTCAAAATATATTACAACTGAAAATACACTTCAACTATAACGGTATTTGGTATCAAATTAGATGGAATATATTCGAACTAGTCAAAATATATATCACAACTGGAAGATACACTTCAACAGTAACATATACACTTTGTAAATAAGACAAGCTATGCAATTGTAACAATTCCAACTATATAAATTTGAATACAATTAGAAACACTCTTCAACTATAACAGTAGTTGGTGCCAGGTTAGATGGAATATATTCCAACTAGTCAAAATATATTACAACAGAAAATTCAATTCCAAATATAATACAACTGGAAATACACTTTAACTGTAACAGTAGTTGTTACCAGGTTAGACGGAATATATTCCAACTACTCGAAATACATTACAACTGAAAGTACACTTCAACTATAATGGTACTTGGTAACAGGTTAGATGGAATATATTCCAACTAGTCAAAGTATATTACAACTAAGAGATACACTTCAACTGTAACATATACATAGATAATTACACAGTAAAGTTGATCGCATATAAAGTGCGCCACAAATATTTTATTGTAGTTGAAACATTTATAAATCAGTGGCTTAACTGAAGACTCAATTTTTTATTTGGATACAAATTCATTTTGATAAAGTTTTACCAATTTATTTCGCAGTCCAGTGTTTAAATTGAAAAATTTAATAATATCACCAGTTTTTTGTAGAGATTTATTTTGTTTTTAATTTAATGTGATCAGTTGCTATACTACTTATTTCGACGACCAAATTGACCAGCAAGGAATACATACATATATCATTGTGTAATTGAAAAGTTGCTAATAGTTTCTACTATACATTAAGTAGTTGCCATGGTATTTTAGTATCAACAGAATAAAAGCTGTATTTTTTTTACAAGTAAGAAAAAGGAAACAATCTCATTTGTACTATAAACTAAGCAACAATAAAATACATATAACTAAGCAATACTGCAACTGAACGTTTGCTGGCGGCGATAACGTGTTCTATTCAGACAACGTTATACACAGTTGTTTAGAAAAAGCTTCTGATGTGTCACATATGTAGATATGCCACTGGAATTTATTTGTGTGCAATTGATCCCGTAGTTACTCAAGTATGTTTTTGTGTAACGGAACACTTTGTTTGTTTTTGGTTTCTTTTTTGTGTATTATTGAAATTTGTAGCGGCACCGAAGTGTTCCATTATTATTCAAGTAACTATAGAATTTGGCTGAATATTTATTTCTAGATTTCACTCTCACCTGACGTCCGCAACACTTCCTGGGTTTCATTCGACGGCAGAAATCGTCAGGAATTGTTCCACGGAGATAGGTACAGAGGCGAATGCCACCACCATCAATGAATCCTTACTATTATATTAACCGTCCTTTTGTACATATACTTTTGTTGTTGTTGCCTACTTTTACATTTATATATGTATATATAGCATGCTTTGTTTAATTATTTATCGTTTGTATACATCGTCAAAATGCACGTTTGTGATGTCTGCGGCTTATACTATCGGAAATGTGTGTGATTTTTAAGGAACACTTGACAGGGGGTTAGCGATAAGTTTGCAAATATATAAGTTATATGTCGGCTCGAAACGCGGGGATGTTTGTTTTCTGGTATCTAAGTCTTGGCTTCCACGTGCCATTTTGTTCACAGATAATGCCGGGGGTTGACGCACGCAGCACAGCATGCGTGTCCTTTGATGGACGGTGTCAACAACAACTGGCTCCCGGCGATAGGTATGCTCACGACCAATCGGATGCGGGTCTTGGGTTGTGGGATATCAAGTTTTGTAAAAAAAGATACATCATTTTTCACAGAAATCATCATCGATCTAACATTTCGAATGATGTATAAGATTCGTGCAAATGTCCGAGCTTTCCTTTTAACATCACATCAAATCACTGTTTCATGCATGATAGCGATAATAATTTGTAGTGGTAAATGTTAAACATATATAAGCATAGTATTAATGGTCGTTGACGGTTGAATCTACTGTGCATGTAAAATTAAACCTAACTTAAAAGTTGCGTGGTCCAATCTAACCTAATATTTACTAAATATGTATGTGTAGATGGTATGTATGGGAAACGCTACAGTTGTTGGTTAGTGTATAGTTGTTGGCCGCTTGAAATAAAATGACATGCTAACGCCGATTGAACCGCTCAAATATTGCTCAAAACTGGCCAAATCACTTAAAAAAAGCGTAAAATTATCGTAAATCCCGTAAAATTTGCTGAGCTATATTTAGGCAGTTTTCTGTACGGCAATTTTCCTGTGTGACGAATTTTTGTGCGACAGGAGACCCGCGTGAGCGATTTTCGTAGCGGCGGTTATCCTGTTAGCGATTCACATTTGGGTTGTAATTCAGCTAAAGTAACTATTTTTGTATTAGGGCGAAAATACACTGAGAGGCATGTGGCATGTGTTTTTTTAATCCTCTTGGCTTCAAGCTGGGAGAACCGTTCCTTCAGTTCATTGTTAATTCGTGCAATCATATTATTTCGACAAATTTCTTCAAATATATCGATCACTGTCAATACAAGAATATAATATCACCGAAAACACTCCAGGGGGTGATTTTTGGACTGGGCGCTGCAGGAAAGATTATGCTTGCTAGTGTTTTTTTTACATGTGCCTAACTTTCAGTGTGTTTTCTCCCTTAGACTATTAGCTCTTTCGATTAATTCGATCAATGTTTTTTTTTATTGTGTATACATATATACATAAATGTGTGAAGAATTCTTGAAATATGTAAAATACTATAGTGTAGTATAGCCAAAGAATAGTGTTTCTCCCAATTTTCGAATAACAAGTCGTAAATTTGATATTTTGGGCTTTAAATGGATATTTTAAGGGTATCATAACAAATCCTTAAAACGATTTAACATACATAATCAGTATTGAAAAAGCAATAGCTCATGTTTCTTTACACTTTGTAATGACAAGCGTGCTGTTATATTATTAAAGTTAAATTCTTACCATATACATATAATATATATTAAATTTACAAAATGCCTTATCAAAACTAAGATATGAACTTCAGCAGATAACATAATCCTTAGGATTTATTTTTGATAATGGATTATTTTCTATTTATATAATACTTTGATTCTGATGTATATTAAAATACTTATTTCTTCGATTGTAGCTTACGGGTGACGACATCAGTGTATCCCGTCCCGTCGATATGCGCCCAAGACCAAATATCTGACTGGTTTGATTCGCTCGCCGAATGCTTGCACTGGAACGTCCGAAAGAAGCAGAAACATCTCGACGAACTCAGTGATCTCACGCTGTCCAGTTCGAATGACACTCTTGACGAGTTGGAGCAGACACAGACTGATACTTGAACTGTGTTTTTTTTTTTTATTTATTAAGTTACATGATGGTCAAATGGAAATCATTTTTTAATTCTACACACATCCTCCGCCGAACGAGTACTTACATACATATGTATATTAACCGCAAAATCATTCATAGAACTTTGAATTTTATCCCGGGATAGACTTTTTTTGCATAAGCTTGCGATCATTCTATTTGACTTTTCATATGACTCAACAGGTGACTGTTGATTTGGCTGTGTTGGTATATGATTTTTATAACTTTTATAAAATTTCAATGTGAAAATTGTACGTAAACGTGACAAACTAGAGTTTAATAAAGTTAATAAATAAACATTGATAGATTTTATAAAGAAGTTTTGATCTTAAAATATTTTTCATACGATTCCGTCAAATAATAGATGTTTCATTTTGAATAGATAGTCACAATTTATACTATAAATCAAATCTAATTTTGATTTATCAGAACTGAAAATGATATTTATAAAAGATAACACAATTGCATAAGTACTGTTTAAACGAATTACTTCTGTAGTGATTTGTAGAATGGGGTATCACATGGTAAGCTCAAATACTTAACGTATAATAGTTCTATTGGAATTAACATAAGATACTTCCTTTTCATAGCAGTCTATTGACACAATTTTTTTTATGATCGTGAAGAGTAGTATTTTTCTACACGATAATTAAAATATTTATTTATTACTTATTAAGTTTAAAATTAAATAGAATTTAATTTCCATCTCGTACAACTGATTCTGTTACATTTTCGCTCATCATTTAAATTAGTAATATCAAATATTTTACCTATCAAATTTACAAATACAGCATTTTTATCTATATATATTTAAATTTATCTTTAATATTATAGATATTATATTGTAGGTAGGCAAATACGCATGACATTTAATTACAAACAATATTGTTACCACAATTATACTTAAATAATAACAATAAAGTGAAAGAAGACCAATCTGAATATAAAATGCATATGTATATTAATAGTACAATAAATGATATTCTAAATTAATAATGAATGTTTTTGATTTACGTCAATGTTCTCTTTGTAAAATTGCATATTTACATATGTATATGCATGTTTGTATATTAATTTTAAATGATATTTAGAAAATTGTAAAAATCTGTTGCATAATTGTTTTTTTAATTAATAAAATAATAAAAAAGTCTAAGTGCTTCATTACATTTTAAAAGAGCTGTAAAAGCAGTAAAATTATGAGGTTATTGTTATAAATTATAAAATGAATTGACTTTCATTCCAATTTTTTATTACATATATATGTATATATATATATATATATATATATATATATATATATATATATATATATATATATATATATATATATATACATTATTGTTCACAAAAGTACTGTTTATAAATAAATTGCCAAAATTACAAATTAGTTTCATTCCTACATTTTTCAAACATATTCAATGACGATTTACAATATTGAGAAGAATAAACCAGTTTAGTCTAGAAAAAAAATGTTCACAAATAAAATTGTCCATGGATTCTATTTTTAATTCCAGTATTACTAGAATACACAGTGAATGGAACGAGTCTTTTATATTTGGCTCATCTATCGATGCAAATTATTTTTAACGTGCCAATTTAAACCGACGAAGAAGTGCACAGGTCAAGCAGGGCTATCTGTCTTTTTTTTATACTATTTGAAGCATATATATTTTAATCTATTTTGCACAAATCTGCGACTGAACGACGACATTTAAAAATACTCTATTAACCGGTTCCAAATATTTCACTATATATGTATATATTCGATCGATTATCATATAGAAGTAAAAAAACTTTGAAACAAAGTACTATTTATTCGACACGTTTTATATTTACATACTCAATAATGCAATATCATTATATATGTACATATTTTCACATTGATCCATAAAATTGATACATTTTATCAACCCTATTAAAATCGAATAATTTGATTATTTTCAAACGAACCCATAAACCAATATCAAAGTTACTCAAAATTTTTAATATTACAATTTAAATATATTTAGTCATTAAATTTACTAAACAAATCTGATAGATATCGATATAAAAACTCCATACAATGTATTACATTCAATACAGAGAAATGTTTCGTTTCTCTGATTCAATATATATGTATATAATCAAACAATCAAAGAGTAATAATAATATTGTATTTATGTATTAAAAAGTTATTTTTTTTAGAGGTATAGAACTTTAAAATGAAATAAAGAACCTAAAATTCGTGGTATTGGCTTTATTGTAAGATAATGTTATGCCATTAGGTGTTAAATATATATGGGGCATATATTTAACCACTTCGAATAAAGCGCAATCTGTTAGTCCAATTTTTGAACAGCTGGGGCCGTATATCGACAATAACGCGGCGAATGCTGTCTTTCAAATCGTCCATCGTCTCTGGTTTATCGGCGTAGACTAGCGACTTCACATATCTTCACAAAAATAATCCAAAGGTTCTAAATCACACGATCTTGGAGGCCAATTCACGACCGTAAATGGACGGTAAGTTTCGCGAACTGGACCACGATTTTCGAAATAAATTTGCACACTTTTCAAGCTATTTTTCTGGCGTAAATTTATTTGTGGTAAAATAGCAAAACAAACTGAGCACAAATCAGCTATCGGCTTTCAAATTGGCTGTTGCTGGGAAAAGAATTGTTAATTCAAAAAACAAACCTTAAAAAAAACACCTTTATATTATATTATGTCACAAAGTGGGTTTCAACTTGTGCAATAGTCGTTCCTTTACAATCTTAATGATTATAAATAAATTCGAATCGATGTGGCTGATTATAATTATAACAATATATAATATCGCTATTCTGTGTGTCTGTCTGCGATAACGCTCGTCGTATTGTAATAGTCGTTTCGATTCGACATATGTATATACGTCACAGTTAAAACACTGCCGACAATTATAATACGGACATAATAGCTAAGGATCGGCGGTCGGTTTCTATTTGGACAAAAAATTGGGTTCACCATCGTCAATTCCTATTGTCAACCTTTTTTTTGCTCTCTAGCTTTGTAGGACAATGGCAACTGACAATGGTGAATCCATATTTTTGTCCAAATAGAAACCGAACGCCGATCTCTAATAATAACAGATCAAGAAAAACTTCTATATATACTGTTTCCTACCAATGTTTCCTCTAGAGCAGAGCCACGCAACCTCTTAATATTCGCGGTACACATTGTTTACGACTCGTAGAGTTTGTCAGCTACGTACATACATATGAACTTTATCGGCAGTCGCTAGCTAGTCCATACATACATACATAGATGACAAAACGCTAACTAACATCGGTTTTCTCCCTCACACTCGATCTCGCTCGCACGCGTTGGATCAAAGTGGTGCCCACGGTACAAAACGGGCCGGGGCTCGCAGGTTGCGATGCTCTGCTCTAGGGCGATAGTCTCAGAGCATTTAGCGTCATGTATTGAAAATTTATTTAATTAATTAATTTTTCTATTGGTGTTTTATATTGTTTATATGTACATAGGTAGTTAGGTAGTTGTTACCATGATTTTTTCATATTAAACAATTAAATATTGTTACGTACACTCGGATTAGGCCGAGTAAGTGCAATCGGATTAGGCCGAGTAGCATCCCAGAGACTGTGTGACCGTTATAATTGGTTTCGAGGATTATCTCCCCCGAATGCAATTAGCGGGGGTAGCGGTAACTCGGTCGCATTCCCTTAGAGTTCTCAGAACCCACAGCGGTAGCGTAGGACACTTCCGTGGTACATCTAGTACGTGACCATAACAATAGGTAAACAAACCGGACGTTGAACATTCCTTGAGCAACCGACCCGTTATAAGGCGGTACTTAGGCGATATCAAGACATTTTGGACGGAGCACTGCCAGTGTGTGTATCTCTTTAATCACCAATAAATGCTGTGACACGACTTTGGCCTTTTACTTGGATCATCCACCCACCCCTACACAACAATATAAATATATTTATGTAAAAGGTATTTGAAAAAAATACGACCGCATACGAATCAAACACAGTACCGAAAAATTTATTTTAATTTTTTTTTTATTTAATAACTTAATATGCCTAAAACACGCGATGATATTTCATCGGGCACAAGCACTACTCCTTTAAGTAATGAGCTTGTCAGGAATTAAAAACTGCAGTAAGCATTTGAAGAATTTTTTATTGGAAACTCGTTGCTACGGAAATTGGCTATGAAGATCGCACAACAGTACGTTGTGCGATAAAAAAACAGCATCAGACTTGACGAATTCTTTTATCCTCCATCTCTTCACCCAGTCTAAATCCGTCTCGGCGTGCGTTGCATTGGCATTGAAAAACGTATACGGATGCATTCATAAATAAACAACGGGAGCCGCAGTTTGGCAAGCGGTGGCCGCGACTTTATCATCGCGTTCCATTCCATTCGACCCATTCGACGCTGGATTTTTGCTCGAGTCGGTAGCCTTTTTGGGTTCTACGTAGCCCAAAATGGGCAGTTGTCAATCGAGCGTGGACCCGTCCACGGTAGAGGTGCCCAGATTGCAGCAGCTGCTCGACTTGGACCCCTACCTGACCCCCTACGAGAGAGAAATCAAACGGAGGTATCTATTCCTATTTACTCCCAATGTCACCTTGAAATCGACTTGCTTCTTACGCAACGTGTCATAATAAACAACACCGCATTCTTTCGCGCCGTGTTTTCAACTGATTGGAATATATTTAAAAAAATTGGCATTTAATTCGAACGATATATCGTATGTAGCGCGCAAACTACGAACACTGCAGCCAATCGGAGCGATGCAGTGCATGCAACTTGATGGTGCGTGGCATTGTCAATTCGACTCATAAGGGAAGGTTTTGTATTTTTGTCCATTCGTGGGCATTTCAAATTTAATGTTATATTGCGGTAAATTATCAATAAATTTATAAGGGGAAACTATAGTTACAATTGTTGTTTACTTGAAATAAAACAGTACACTAAACTAATTGTCGGCAGAGTAATATATTGCTAGCTGTTAATAGTAAACAAGAGCAAAATCGAGGGCATTATAGATTCTAGGTAATGTCTCAGGGCTCTTATTTCTTATCTCTAAATCAGAGTGTTCAATAACTGGACACTGGCGAATAGCTGTATCGTATTGTTTCTCCTTTTTTTTCAATATATGAATATCGTGATTTTAGAAAGGGATTTTTTGGTATTATGCATTACAAAAAGAAGACGTGCATTCAGTTTGTATGAAGTCTCACGCGCAAATCTTTTCAAATAAAGTAATTATAGACAGGTACAACCAGAGAGATGTAATAGGAATAGAGGGGCCCTTACGAATAAATAATTGTTGTCAATTTTACGCGGCACGTCTCTTTAAATACGCTACATCGCACGGAATACAATCGGATCAATTTACTTATAAAAATGTATCCCATTTTTCAATTTTTAGTAATATAAACAAACAGAGAAGTTTTTATCGGACATACGTCGATCACCAAGCGTCAAATATGACTGATGCTATAATTATTTAGATCTGTCCGTGGATAGAATGTCACTAGACAACAATATAACACCTAAAGCCACTTCTATTAATATTGCATTCCTCTGGGTACAACACTAGTAGTGTTGTACCTGATGAAATATCGCATGGGTGTTGGCATATTAAGTTATTGAATAAAAATAAATAAATAAATGTTGGTCCTGTGTTCGATCCGCACGTGGTCGAATTTTTTTCAAATACCTTTTAAATATATATATTTATATTTAATTGTTTATTATTATTACTACATATTAACAATATAAAGCACCAATAGGAAAACAAATAAATTAATTAATTTTCAATAGACTTAGCGCCGTCTATTAGCCTAGAGGAAACATTGCTAGCAAACATTATACATATATAGAAGTTTTTTCTTTCGTTATTATATTCGTACTACATACATACATATATTCGTACATTTGGTGGCAGTGTTTTAACTGCTACGTACATATGTCGGATCGAAACAACTATTATAATACGGCGAGCGTTATCGCAGACAGACACACAGAATAGCGATATTATATATTTCGTATAAATCACATTCGTCCCTGAATGTGATATTTTCCACCTTGGGGAGCGTAGATTATCGGATGTTATTTTAACATATTTATCTGGTAACCTGCGCTCATCATTTCTTTCTTAATTTGAATGTGATGAATGAGTGGAATCTTAATCTACTCTCTTCCATTTGGGCCTCGCTGTGATTTTATTTTTTATTCATATTTTGTTGATTTATTTTACTTTTTCTTTCTCCTTTGTACATTTTATGTACTATTTTATTTGTATTATTATTTTCCTTTTGTTACTTTTTATTATTTTTTTATTCTGCTTTCTAATTTTTCTGTTTTTTTTTACTTGTATTTTCTTTGTTAAATGTAGGCCATTGTGGTGCATTAGTTTCTTCCTGTAATGCCACAATGGTCCAAAACTATTAATAATAAAAAAAAAAAAATAATAATATTTGATGATTATTTATGGCAAAGAGAGTATTTCTAATTTTAAACTCAATGACTTAATTCGAAGTTAAAGATACCCAAATGATTGCTCCCCCTATAATTAGTGAGGTTTATTGTTACAGCTTTATCATGGAGTCACAGTGGCGCTGGAATATTACTCAAATACCTAATATTGTGATATAAATTTGAAACCTCATTTTGTACCTTATAATTCAATCCGTATCTTTTCCTTATATGTATAATTCAAGTAGAGAGGCAAATTAGGTTTCGAAACTAGACATATTTAAATATTTACACCTAAATTTATACGTAAGTACATATGTATATATTGAACATGTAATATATCTCTCTATTTGCAATAAGGAGAATATAAGCTTTTTATATGTGGTCGGTTCTTTAAATTGGATATATACTCCTTCTACATTTCCAGTGTTTTACTCAAAATCTTTATATTTTTATAATAACAAGCATTTTAATATAGTCCTACTATTTTCTATTATATTGTCTGTTAAAAAGTGTGTATTTTTTAGTAATTAAGGTCCATTTAAAATGGCGTATATGTATGTACCATCAAATAAACCACAGTCACAGTCTACCGCACGCGGTGTGTAATTTCAAACCCTTTTTCTCATCGATACCCTTTCTCAGTGTTTTTAATTGTATGTTTCAATGTAAACCTATATGCACGCTATTGTTAATTTTTATTTAGAAATAAAATGATTTTGAATTTATTTTAGATACGGTTGTTTGATAGATGCATGGGAAAAAATAAACAGTTTGGAAGGAGGCATTGATTCATTCAGTCGTGGTTTTAATAAATTCGGAGTGATAATTCACGACGATAACTCGGTCACATGGCGAGAATGGGCACCGGGAGCAGAAACAGTATATCTTTACGGAGACTTCAGTGTGTATTTTTTTTCTAAACATGAACTAATTAATACTATTCGAGGCTTAAAATTGTACTCGTCAATTGTTTAGACGATTGGAGAGAAGACAGTCATCCATTCAGACGACTCGAGTATGGAAAATGGGAAATTAATTTACCGGCAGAACCAGACGGTTCATGTATCTTGAAACACATGTCAAGGGTACAGTTGCACGTCAATGGATGCTTTCCCAGAATATCACCGTGGGCCAAATACGTGAAGCCTCATGAAGATGGAATTGTTTTCCAACATCACATATACAATCCACCAGAGGTATCCGAAGTTCAAATAACAATACTTACATAAATTTGTTTTGAGATATTACGACTTTTAAAATTATTTTTAGCCATACGTTATGCAGTATCCAAAAGTACCACGACCGAAAAGCTTGCGTATATATGAGTGTCACGTCGGAATAGCAACTTCAGAGCTCCGTGTCGGCACTTATGATGAATTTAGAGAAAATATTTTACCTCGTATAAAGCGTCAAGGTTGATATTCGTAGAGCTGTATTATTGTATTGATGATTTATTATTAGAAAGATTTAAAATAATCCATTTGTAATTTATTAGGTTATAATACAATACAATTGATGGGCATTATGGAGCATGCATACTATGCATCGTTTGGCTATCAAGTCACAAGTTTCTTTGCTGCTAGTAGGTAATGAATACATTTCTGAATTTTGTGTATATAATGTGCAGGTAGTTTTTATTTTTATTTTATTTATAAAATATTTCGCAGTCGTTATGGTACTCCTTGCCAATTGAAAAGAATGGTAGATGAAGCTCACAATATGGGACTCTATGTCATGTTAGATGTAGTTCATTCACATGCTTCAAAGAATACTTTAGACGGATTGAACGAATTTGATGGAACCAAGGCGTGCTATTTCCATGACGGAGCTAAAGGCACTCACCCATTGTGGGATTCAAGACTATTTAATTATTCAGAGTAAAATATTTATTATAAATATTAATAGTAAAATTTATACATTTGTACATTATACCATATTAAATATTATACATAGATTTGAAGTACTTCGGTTCCTTTTGTCAAATCTGCGTTGGTATCAAGAGGAATACAATTTCGATGGATTCAGGTAATGCCATATTTTGAATGAATACATGTTTAATTTTATTACTTGTTTTAAACTTAATGGTTTTATATATTTTAGATTCGATGGAGTCACATCTATGCTGTATCATAGTCGGGGTGCTGGACAAGGTTTCTCTGGCCATTATGATGAATATTTCGGATTGAACGTTGATACTGAAGCTTTAGTCTATTTGATGCTTGCAAATAAACTAGTACATCATATCAATGAAAATGCAGTCACAATCGCCGAAGTAAATACTCATTATGTAATAGTATTTCCTTGATTGATAATGGAATAAGTAATATGTGTAATGAATTTTAAGGATGTGTCTGGAATGCCTGCATCCGGTCGACCCGTTGAGGAAGGTGGAACTGGATTTGACTATCGTCTCGCTATGGCTATACCAGACAAGTGGATAAAATTGCTCAAAGAGTTCAAAGATGAAGATTGGAATGTCGGTGATATTGTACACACACTTACTAATCGGCGATGGAAAGAAGGCACAGTAGCTTATGTCGAGAGTCATGATCAGGTATGGAAAGCATCTATTGTTAATGTAATTATGCATCAGAATGACGGCAGTGAGTTAATTAAAAAAAATTTCAGGCTTTAGTCGGAGATAAAACAATTGCATTTTGGCTGATGGATTCTAAAATGTACACACTCATGAGTACTACGAGTGAGTCCAATCCCATTATAAATCGAGGACTTGCTTTGCACTGTATGATAAGACTGATCACACACGCTCTCGGCGGAGAAGCCTATCTCAATTTCATGGGTAATAATTTTAATTTCTAATTCATAGCAAATGGGGGGTACAGGGCTTTTTTTTCAAACCTCTTTAAATTTTTTTTAACCCCCAAAAGGGTAGTAGAAGTAATTTTATCAAAATCGTTGAGACAGTTGTAAAATGAAATTGACAAAAATAGTATAGAATGTGCATATTTACTTATAGATTTTATTTATATACATATATTTTAGGTAACGAGTTTGGCCATCCAGAATGGTTGGATTTTCCACGAGCTGGTAATAATTCTTCATATCACTATGCTCGGAGACAGTGGAATTTGGTGGATAATGATCTGTTGAAATACAAATTTTTGAATAACTTTGATAGAGATATGAATAATTTAGAAGAGAAGTATGGATGGCTTCATACTGAACCTGTAATTATTTTATCTTGTTATTTGAATTAATTGATTGATTGATTATTTGTGTATTCAATTATGGCACTGCTTTATAGGCTTATGTATCAACAAAACACGAAGGTGATAAAGTTGTGTGTGCGGAACGAGGCGGCCTTCTGTTTGTATTCAATTTCCATCATACAAACAGTTATACAGACTATAGACTAGGTGCAAATTCTTCCGGTGATTATAAGGTTGGTGAAAACTACCGGTATTTATCATTTGATTGAATATTTAGTGCTGAAATTTGGATTTAAATGTTTCAGGTTATTTTGTCATCAGATAGTTCGATTTACGGAGGGTTTGACCGAGTCAAAGTTGACGGTATCCCTTATCCCACGCAAGGTATACCTTGGGCAAATCGCACAGATTCTATACAGGTAGAGAATTTTTTTTGGTGGTGCTTTTTATTAATATTTGATTTGCACAGCATTTCAATTACATATGTTGTATTTTTTCAGGCATATTTGCCGAGCAGGACTGCTTTGGTATTCGCTAATTATTAAATTGCTCAAGACTGGGAATGATAGTGTGTTTTGTATTTCTTGTAAAATTTACTCAAAAGTTTGAGCTGAGTCATGTTTTGTGCCATTTTAATATTTTTTTATAAAGCGAATTGTATATTTGATTTATGTGTTTTTACTATTTTTGATATTGAAATTTTTAATGCTACTTTTTTATCAGAATATTTTAAATGTAATATATTCATAGACTGTGATAATGATAGTTTTTAATCAATTGTAACACAATGAAAGTGAATTTATTCTATTGAAAATATATTTTTGTACAATTTCATTGCATTTTATTTTTACCAATGCATTATGTTTGATTAATAAGATCCAAATATTATTTTATGAAATTTAATATCATGTAATTAATATCAAATGTAATTAATCCTATCTAAATCATTATCAAATTTTACTAAGTGAAATTTCGAGGGAGAACATAATTTATGGGAAAAAATAATAAATTTAGAATGGCCCTGATATTCATACATAGTCCTTGACATGGTGGAAAAGGGTGGTTGGATAAATGCCCTCAAGGGAGCCGCAGTTGAGACATCCAAATTTTCAAAGATGCTCAAGAAGTAACGCAATAGAATTCCACAAAAAAGCGTCAAGGGGTATTTGTAGGTTGTCCGAGGGTGCTATTGCGTAAGTTCTTATTGAGCGCCTTTGAAAATTAGAATTTCTCGAAACCACACCACTATTCAGTGCATTTTTCCGGGAACCATTCATTCGTTCGTGGACAAAATTTACCTACTTTTAAACATCATATGTGTTAGAAATCATAAATAGATTCTCAATTTTATAAATCACACGGGGATTAAGATGTCCTGGGTGACCGGAAAAAGCACTCTCTAGGTGTCTAAAATTTCAAAAATGCTCAAGGAGAACTAACGCAATATAATTCCAAAAAAAATTGTCAATGGGTATTTGTATGTTATCCGAGGGTGCTAACCTTTTTTTGTGGAATTCTATTGCGTAAGTACTTTTTGAGCGCCTATGAAAATTAGGACTTCTCGAAACTGCGCTACTCTTCAGTGCAATTTAGTGCATCTTTCCGGGAACCGATGTTCGGATGTCGAAAAATCCGAATAATTGAAAAAAAAACCACATTATTTTATATATAAACCAAACATTGGCTCCAGGTGATCATTTTTGAAAATACACGCTTTGACTTATTTATTTCGTGATTTTTCATAAATTTACAATCTATGCTGCGATTCTTGGACATCGTACAATCCGCTACTTTTATTCCGTGTTAAAATGATTTATTTTGTACAAATAAATCAAAGCTATCTGTATTGTAGGAATCTAACACAACTTGTGCTATTACGAATCAAAACCAGTGATCTCATCATCGATCCTGTACAAACATGCATAATTCAAGGGCAACGTCCCCTTCGACCATTCCAGAAGAAAGAGTTCATCGCTCGATCGTAAAACGAACGAAACCCAACAGTGATGTCATCAGGCAATCGCAACACATGCCTGAAAGACATAACACGTGGCACACGTAAACACGTGGCAGTCGTTAACGCGTGGCACACGACCCCATTCTCAAACGAACGACGTCCTGGCGCTGACTATAAACCATAGCTATAAAACACGCGCCTCGAAATCAGGTCAACACGTGTCCCTAACGGGTCTACGTCACGAGCCAGAATGTGAAATGACAGAAACACAAATATCGGAAGGCAAAGATCGAAAATCGAAAGATCTTAAGTCGAAAGATCAAAAAAAAAAGGGTGCATGGTAAACGGTACATACTCACGTACATACTCAATTAATTTGCGCGAGCAGGGTACAACAGGAACAAGAGGAACAGGCTTTTCCTCCCGTATTCTGCGCGCGCACATTAATACGAGAGAAAAAGCCTGTTCCTCTTGTTCCTGTTGTATTCTGCTCGCGCAAATTAAGTGAGTACCGTTTACCATGCACCCTTTTTTTTGATCTTTCGACTTAAGATCTTTCGATTTTCGATCTTTGCCTTCCGATATTTGCGTTTTCGGTAATTTCACATTCCGGCTCGTGAGGTAGACCGGTCCCTAACACACGTGTCCTGGAAACGAAGACAAAGCATCTGCACACGGCACGCTTCAAGCCAGAACGTATATAAAGCGCCAGCTCCCAACACCAGAGTGAACCTCTGGAGTTCAACCAGCTCACTTCTCCGAAGCCCAACCTTTTCGTACATACATACAATAACCATTGTAACAATTGAATAAAAATAAACGACCCTCTTCCAAACTACACAACATGTGTTTCGTTAGGCCGGGATACGGTCAACATACCTTCACTGCCTTATAGTATTATAATCTTTTATATACGTAGTTATGGTTACAATATTTCCCTTTTTGGGTAAATTTATCATCGAATGTTCATCAAGTGAGAACACTTCTTTGTAAATCTATGTAAGTATATTTAAAAAAAATTTCAACTAAATATTACGAATTAAAAGATATTACGATGATTTTAAATATGCCAATCAACACAAATAAGAAGCAGTTAAGTATTTATTGCGATCATAAATTACAAATTCAAGTTGTCAAACGGCAGCTTTGTCAAAATGGCATCAAGAGAGGAAACAACGGCCAGTACCATCGGTTGACAGATGCGTGCGGCGCTCCGTTTCATCTGGAACCGCCCCCCAACTTTACTTCCAAACCTTCAAATTTTACGTTCACATCATCAATAAACACACCATTAGGTAATTCACATCGAGCGATCAAACGCTCCCTGGTTCACGCCATGGCGGACACGTAACTGTAACTATCGCAGCCCGTCAACTAACTTCCAAGATCATACGTCATTTTACCAACGAACCGTTCAGTAATTAATTAATTAACATACCACTGGAATGACAAACGTGTGCAATATACATGATCAAATCGCACGACCGGGTCGTGAATATTAAAAATTTGTACGATTCGCTCAGACTTGAGAATTCACCATTGGTCTACATTGAACGCGTTGCATTCTGTGGTATAGAGCAAGATAAGATTAGATCTATTTAATACAATTTTAATTGGTTTTAAGCTATTTAAATTGGCATTCTGTTATAAAATCATTGTTGTTTTTGCATTTGCATTGTTTGTATGGCTCATATTGACTAAATTTTCTTCATATAATATTAAACAATTGAAAATCTATTAATCACACTTCTTTTGTTGAATTTTTTAATTAAAATTTAAATTGCAAATAAAAGTGAAAGTTAGAACATATACGAGTCTTTTCTTTTCGACTTTCATACATAATTGTTTTCTGAAGGTTGAATGCGTAAAAGTAGAGCAAATCTATCATTTATTTATATATATATATTATATATACTATGAGGTATTATATATGCAGGTTGATTATATATTTCCATCATTTTCAAATGTTGTTAATACTTAATTTATGTTATTGATTATCAATTTGCATTCTATTGAAGTCTTGTATTGACTGTATAAAGGTATTCATTTGACATGGTTTTTTGAATCTAACTTATACGAGAACTCTATATGTTGATACCGGAATATGTACATTTCATTTTCAGATAGCACAATTTTAAATATGTCGGACATAGATCAATGGATAGAATTGGCGAAGACGTGCAAATATCTGCCGGAGGAAGACTTGAGAGAGTTGTGTCGGATGGTGAGCGATCTGCTCCTGGAAGAGGCGAACGTTCACGCGGTACAAACGCCGGTCACAGTATGCGGAGATATCCACGGACAAGTATGCAAATTTGTGCTGTTCGTCTTGCACGATAACGGATCATTATATATGCATGTAAAAAACGTTTCAGTTTTACGACTTGGAAGAGTTGTTCCGGACCGGAGGCCAGGTTCCCGACACCAACTACATTTTCATGGGAGACTTTGTCGACAGAGGATACTACAGTCTTGAAACCCTCACTAGGCTAATGACACTCAAAGTGAAATATCCTAGCAGGTGTGATATTGTACAATTGTGAAAATTCGCACATTATCTTTGCTTTGTATTGAGTTTTGTCTTTATTTTTAGAATTACCCTCCTGAGAGGCAATCACGAGTGTCGTCAGATCACTCAAGTTTACGGATTCTACGACGAATGCCTGACCAAATATGGAAACGCCAACGCTTGGAAAGACTGCTGCAAAGTATTCGATTTAATGACCGTTGCTGCTGTACGTATCGGTTCAAAACTTTGACTCAGTTTCTATACAGAGACATTATTATTTTAGGTTTTTATTTGAATGTGTACTTTCAGCTTATAGACGATGTCGTACTGTGTGTTCACGGTGGTCTTAGTCCCGACCTGCGAACGTTAGACCTCATAAGATGTATACAAAGGAACCAGGATATTCCTCAGAAAGGACCGTTTTGCGACCTCGTCTGGTCGGATCCGGAAGACGTCGAAACTTGGTATATCAATCGTCTCGTTTAGTAGTTGGAAATCTTGTACTTTTGAATGTAAATCGATTCCATTTTAGG
The DNA here is from genome assembly GCF_051622035.1 of Arctopsyche grandis. NCBI lineage: Eukaryota > Metazoa > Arthropoda > Insecta > Trichoptera > Hydropsychidae > Arctopsyche > Arctopsyche grandis. Next base: position 5,527,099 of record NC_135357.1, on the reverse strand, counting down.
AAGGTGAGTCCGAGAGGAGCTGGTTGGCTGTTCGGCGAAAGTATTACAAAAGAGTTTATGGAAGTAAATAATTTAAATCTTATATGCAGGGCACATCAGTTAGTAGATGAAGGTGAGCATTGAAACGGAAGCGTCGATCGTTTTGTGTTTCGAGACGTTGATCTTTGATTGTGGTTTCAGGTTTCAAATTTATGTTCGACAATCTGTTAGTGACCGTTTGGTCGGCGCCTAATTATTGTTACCGTTGTGGAAACGTCGCTGCAATACTCGACATCAAGACGGCCACCACGCACGAGGCCAAGATTTTCAAAGAGGTCAGCATGGAGGATAGGGTGATCCCTTCGAAATTCGTCACGCCGTATTTCCTTTAGCAAAAATCTTACAAATATAGCATTCGTTCGTTATTATTATTATTATATATTATATATAAATTCCATATCAATTGTATTTATGCAATATATGTATATGTAAATATATATATTTGCTAATGTTAATATTAAATGTACATATGTTGCGATAACGTGTGATATGTATATTTGAAGTAAACGTGCATTTTTTACAAGACAGGATACGATCGCTTCTTATTTATTCAAAACCTATATACAGTATTCCAAAACACAACTTCTTTCTCGAAACAATAAAAAATAGTATATGTAATATACCCTCGCCAATGAAATACCTTTTTTTCTTCTTATATACATACACCTGTTTCGGTTTAAATAATATTTTAGGTCTGCCTGAATGGGGTTCTTACATTGTATTAAAAACTATCATACATTTGATAGGTAAATTTGCTCTTTTATTTTTTTTATTGTACTTCTAACCATACTAGCATACATAATTCATATTAGCATTATAATTCATATAACCATACTAGCAGTACGAAAAGTATTCTTTGGTACATTTTATATGGACACATTCATGTCTTATTGTGGCGTAGATGTAGCAATAGTAAAATCTATTCATACTGTTGCGTAGGGGTGGGTTCAGGATCCAAATGAAAGGCCAAAGTCGCTTCACAGCATTTATTCAACGATCCCAGAGGTCCACACGGAGCCACCGTTCACTCCAGAATAATCTGATCTACCATGTGAACCTCCTTCTAAAGGACAAGTTGCACAGCACAGCTTCCCCAATCCATTAATGTGTCTATTGTCTAGGCACGCAACGATCTACTCTGGCGAGTCTATTGTTTACGCACGCATTCACCCGGGTCTGTGAGAGTCCCGTTAGCTTAATCTGGGGTCTCTATTGTTCACACACGAATGCACTTAGACAGTGGAAACTCTCTCTCATGTTCTCACTTTACAATACTATACAGTAGTACACGTCATTGTAACGTATCTAGCAAAGCTGATCTTCTTGGTGGAAATATTCGCGAATATTTCGTCATAGTAGCGAGTGCACGCCCACTATCGAAGGTGGGCATGCGCATATGAGTATTTTTTGAAAACGTCATGTTGTGATAATATTGACTCGACGATACAACGCAAGCAACACTATGCCATATCGACGCTCTGTAATGTATGCATATGTAAGCCGTTTTTGCCTTGCACTCGGCCAAACTTGTGTTGCTGTATGGTATTGTTGCGTAAGGGTGGGTGGAGGATCTAAGTAAAAGGCCAAAGCCGTGTCACAGCATTTATTGGCGATTCAGGAGATACACGCACTGGCAGTGCTTCGTCCAGAATGCCTGGATATCAGAGAGATGTAATAAGAATAGAGGGGCCCTTACGAATAAATAGTTGTTGTTAATTTTACGCGGTACGTCTCTATAAATACGCCACATCGCACGGAATACAATCGGATCAATTTACTTATAAAAATGTATCCCATGTTGTTTATTGTGTTTTTGAATGTATTGTGCAATTTTTACCGATGCTTGCCCATCTTGCGAGTAATATAAACAAACAGAGAAGTTTTTATCGGACATACGTCGAGCACCAAGCGTCAAATACGACTGAAATTATTTATATCTGTCCGTGGACAGAATGTCACTTGACAACAAAAGAACACCTAAAGCCACTTCTATTAATATTACATTTCTCTGCTTGATATGGTAAGTACGTCCTTATAAAGTACAGGTCGCTCAGTGCATCTTCATCGACACGTTTGTTTATCTATTGTTATAGTCACTCTCGCGCAGTCAGTCCTGAGAACTCTAGCGGGAAGTGACTGGGTGCCGGCACCGACCGCTAAGTCCATCCATTGTTTAGCCGACTTGCACTTAGTCTGGAGATAATCCTCGAAACCAATTATAACGGTCGCACAGTGTCAGGGATGCGCTGTCTCACGCTCATCTGGATTCTGGGAAATGGCGGGGATGCCACTCGGCCTAATCCGATTGCATTTAACCGACAGCTCCTTTTTACGCATACGTCACAGTATGAATAGAAACTGTCGTTTACGTGACCTATTGTGCTGTGCTGTAGAGGTGAATTGCTGGATAGTATGAATAGATCTTTAACATCATAAATGAGCGTTGAAACATGTGAAAATAGTATAATACTTTGCGGGGTGTATAATTCTTATATATTATTAAATGGATTGGTGATATAAGTTATATCAAAGTATATGAACTCTTACAATTCCGTTGTTTAAGTAATATAGTAAGGTTCGTCATTCGTTTGGCGACATTGTTATATCTTAGGTAAGTAGTTAACATCAACAAATATGAGTTTTAGAAGGACGAATTGGAAAGGAAGATGTTTTAGAGCAGCTTGAGTTGGATGAAGATATTACACTTGGAAGAGATGTAATAACTTTTTTATCAAAACTGAAAAATTGATATATGAATATACTATATAACCAATAGATAAAAAGCATTTTTGATATAATGATTGATATTTTTATCAGTTCCATTGGATATATACATAATACTGAATTTTGTATTATATTAGTTCATTTTCTCGATAAGGATACTAAAAAATACACCAAATACATAAGATGGACTGTTTTTTTTTTAATAATATTTACAGAAAATCATTACATAATGAATTTTTTCAAATCTAATATAGCGATTTCATGTTCCAATCGAATCAAACAGTATTTAACACGAGAGATGTTTATCTACGGAAAATCATATTGAAAACATCCACACACAAAAATAATACATCTGTATGAACTATCCTATCTATAAATTAAATTGGAAATTATCGCGGTATACATACACGATATTCGAAAACAATTTGTAAATGGCTATTTTTTTTCTATATTAATCAAAATTTTGTGTGCACGTATGTTGGATAGATAATAAATAATATTTTAGATGGAATTCGGCTAAACATTTCAGCGTTATCATTTACTTCTTGGATGGCTTAAATTTGAAGTAGATTATGAGGCCGGCAAGTACTGCGTATGTGGCTTTGGCGACCTGAAATTATTAATACAAGCGTATAATATGATTTGTGTGAAAATTTTGAATATATATAACGAATCGGTACGATCATACATTCGCTCGGCCTCGCATAGTTTCACCGTTGAACATCCCCCCCAATCCTTTGGGTACTGTTGCTTGCGGTGGGTCAGCTCCAGCCATTTTCTACAATAAAAGATTAGTATTAAATTCAATAAATACTAGAAAGATAATGAGACATAACCTACACTTTGGCCGAAATATAAAACATTTCATGACGTTTTCCTTCAAATCAATATACATATAATAATTAAATAACAATAATCAAATCAGTTTAATGATATGAAGAAATATAGATTTAAGGGAAAAAATGTTACACAATTGTGATCTGTCAATTTTGAGCGTCAATTCGTGTCAAAATATTGAATCAATAGAAGGGATTTTTGATGAAGTATCTTAATGTTTAATGTTTTACGGGTTTTCTAGACCGGAAGTGGGCATGTGACAGTGTCTACTTACGTCCGGTTGAGGAGATATCCGTAGAACTCAAGATCACAATTATGTAAGGTCGAACAGTGTTACCAACTCATTTTTTAGGTTATCTGTCTAGTCGTTTCATAATGGCTATAAAATATTTTATACATTTTTAAAATTGCTCAAAATGTTTATGTAGTAATAATTACGAATATATTATAAGATTGGAAAAAAAATAGATTTATATTATATTAGTAATTAAAGGGGGAAGTACTGTGGCGTAAATAAATATGATTTGGTAATTTCTTTTAACCTAGAAATAGAACTTGATAATTATAATAATAAATATAATTTGATATAATAAATAATCTCAAAATATTCACGAGGATGTGATTTTTGTAATCTGACAAATTACACCGAGCAACAAAAAAATCACTTCACAACAATACGCGACCAAATATTGTTTGTATGAAATTTTATGAGACATATTGCACTGCGCGACAGTCGCATGACGTAGAACGACGGTAAACGGACTAATAGTCATATGCAAACCAGTCACAGGACAACCGGTCGCTCTAGATCGGTCACACGTGATCACCCGTCACACTAAAACTGGTCACGAGAAAACTGGTCACACCCTTAAATCGGTCAATCAGTTTTCTCGTGACCGATTTTAGGGTGTGGCGGCTCGCTTATACGACATGGTCGAGTTTGGTTGCCTTCCTGCGAGTGGGGACCAACCCGGCTGGGTTCGGAGAGCCACTACTCACTCTGTCTTCAGCTGTCATATAATAAACACGTGCATTAACATGCCGGTCGTCTCATTCGTTCATCCCCCATAAGGGTGTGACCAGTTTTCTCGTGACCAGTTTTAGTGTGACGGGTGATCACGTGTGACCGATCTAGAGCGACCGGTTGTCCTGTGACCGGTTCACATTTGACTAGTAATCACCGAACCAGAACGACACCTTGCGTCAAAGTTGACTTTTCGACCAACTTTGACGCAAGGTGTCGTTGAGTGGGGGGTTGCCTTGCGACAATTATTCTCCTTCTTCATATCGTGACTTTGAAATAGCATGTAGCCATAATCTTTTGGGTTTTCTCGATTGTTCTTCTTTTTCGCATATCAAAGATACTATGGAGGATGAACGAATGAGACGACTGGCATGTTAATGCACGTGTTTATTATATGACAGCTGAAGACAGAGTGAGTAGTAGCTCTCCGAACCCAGCCGGGTTGGTCCCCACTCGCAGGAAGGCAACCAAACTCGACCATGTCGTATAAGCGAGCCGCCACATCACTCCCCCCCCAGCATCAGTGATACCAAAATTACAAAGAAACAAATTTTACAAAAGAAAAAAAAATTGTTGTTACACAAAGAGAAAAAATTATTACGTGGGGAGAAAAAAAAATGTTGACGTGGGTCATCCGCTGTGTACATAGGTGTACCGCCCTGAATGGTCGGTAGATTCGAGGGCGGTGACGTCGCGAGCAGGACGGTGGGTGGTCCGATGGTCGCGCGATGCGATGCTGCGGCGGCGGCGCTCTTCCGAGGCTGATGTCGGTTGGTGGGGCGGCGGGGGCGGCAGGGGCATCGATGTGGTTGATGATACTCCGAGCTGGACTGTGAGTCGTTGTGGCTCGTGGAGGTGTTGTAGCGCTACCGCCCGTCTCGGCGTGACGACGCTCGTGGGGACGGACGGGGCCTTGATGATGATGATGATGATGATGGTGCTGAGGTGGTGTATGTCTTGTGGTGCTGGATGACCGTTCTATGTGTAGTGGATCGCGCATGACTCCACATCCAGCTGTCAAGATCGTCGTCTCATTCGCTCCCCCATTTTTTAAAAGCACCTGTCGTCGACGTTGTGGCTGGACGTCGGTAGGTAGGTAGGTAGGTAGGTAGCCGTGTCTGCTCGTTTATTGTCACCCGCGGGCCGCGACGCGTGTTGATGGCGATGGGGGCGCGGCGGGTAGCTTCTCCCGCCTGACTCGGCGAGGCAGGGATGAGCGGCATGGGATGAGCGGCATGTTGAAATTGATCGAGGCTGCGTGGCTCGATGTCGGGGGTCACCAGTATGGAGGATGAACGAATGAGACGACTGGCATGTTAATGCACGTGTTTATTATATGACAGCTGAAGACAGAGTGAGTAGTAGCTCTCCGAACCCAGCCGGGTTGGTCCCCACTCGCAGGAAGGCAACCAAACTCGACCATGTCGTATAAGCGAGCCGCCACAATACTATAAGGGTCTGGCCGCACTATACGACAACCGAACGATCCTTCACTTCACAACAGTGTGCGACAATATTAGGTAAACCGCACTTGAACGACAGATTATGTCAATTATTCGTTCGATACCTTAGAGCAAAATGAACGAAACGGACGCTATTATGAAGTGTCGGATCGCTGTTGTGAAGTGTCGGATCGCTCGGTTGTCGTATAGTGCGGTCAGATCTTAAGGCCTGTCGCACACACGGCCACTCGCCACCGCCACAAGCTGCGGAATGCATTTCTCATAGAGTTTGTATGGGATGCCCATAGATATATAATACACATAGATGGGCCTTGACTTGTGATTTTGGTCGGAGATCTTGTCGCCACTAACTGAGGGGTACGGGGGGTTTAACTAGCGGAGAAGTTGGGGAAAAAAAGGTTTTTTTCCCTACGACGCAGCGGTCGGCGTTTTTTTCACTTCCCCGCTAGTTAAACCCCTCGCACCCCTCAGTTAGTGACGACAAGATCTCCGCAATCGACCTTTCCTACTTAGAACCTAACTACCTACTGAGAGATAGTGTGCATGCGCCATGTATTTTGCATGCGCCAAAAGAGAGACCAGTATAAAGCGTGAGGGCGGATCTATGTATTATACATCTATGGGGATGCCCGCAAACACGGCGACGGGTCACTCGCCACTCGCTTCACGCTGCGGAATGCATTTATCATAGAGTTTGTATGGGATGCCCGCAAACACAACCGAGCGCAGCCACCGGTGGCGAACAAAAGTGGCCGTGTGTGCGACACGAAAAAATGTATGGAAATGTGTGCGACAAACAAGTTGACGGGTGTGGCATATCCCATATACCTGCATGCATTGGTCTGGTCGCCCTTCAACCAAGTCGTTTGCAAGTCGCACGGTGCGGCCCGGCCCAGTATCCACCTTCATAATAAAAATCGCCCCTCGCAACTTTTAAAACAACTCAACAATCCGACACAATTACCCCCATAACAGATTGCCACAATGGCACAATGCAAACAGCTTGCATGATTTATGACGCTTTTAAAAGACTTCAGACAACAATTTTATACATTTTATTAGATCTCTACTTAACAGAATGATGAAAACTTTCTAAAGGACCATTTCACAACGAAGGAGCATGGCTGTAAACTGCGTTTAAATTAGACCTAGTGATGTTGTGACCATATTATACTTTTGACGGTTGGTGTGGCCTTTCTCGCGGTTCGGTGATTACAGGCCACAAAGCACTGGTCACCAAGAATGATGGAGTGTAGACTTTGTCTCTGTTCTACTCCAGCTGCATCTTCCACCCACATCTATGACAATCCAGAGTCATTAGTTCAACATATTAAAACTAGCTGTCGGCTACAAGTCAGTTATATTATAGTTATCTTTAAATCATGTCATACTGTCGATACTTATTGTTATATGCTTTGATCTATTGTTTAGGTTGAAAGGGATGATGGGTTGCCAAGTATTATATGTCACCCATGTGAAAATAATCTGAGGCTGTTGAGCGATTTTAGAAACATTTGTATAAATAATGAAGAAATGCAGAAACTGAAGTTGGTCGAATATGTGTGTATTAAAACGGAAGAAATTATGCTGGACGATATGAAATATGAAAATGAGGATATTGAATCGGAAGCCAACATTCTAGAAGAAAGCGATCCACTGGTAAAATTATTACTATTATAAAAATATTAAATTAAATATGTACATTAACATTTTATAGTCATTGTTTTATTTTAGTTACACAAAGGAAAAGCTTCATCATGCGATAGCATGAAAGATACTGAACTTCCAACTGAAAATGTATATGCAAACAAATCTGAACGGAACCATAACAATAGTCAGAAATCATTTCTTGATGGAACTAATTTAGTTAAAAATTCTCGAAGTAAGGAAAAGCTGTTGATATGTGATCTTTGTTCAAAGTCATTTCGTTACAAATCTTCTCTCATACGTCATATCAATTTTCACTACGGTATTAAACCGTACCAATGCGAAATCTGCTTAAAATCATTCACAATCGAAGCCTTTCTCAGAGAACACATGAAATCTCACCCTGGCGTTAAACTGTACAAATGTAACCTTTGTCTAAAATCGCTTACCACTAAAATTAGCTTGAAAGAACACATGAATTCTCACAACGACACGAATCCATACAAATGTTCAATCTGTGTAAAATCGTTTAAATCTCAAAGCTATTATTATAAACACGTCAAATCACACACCGAAGTAAAACCACACAAATGTGACACTTGTTCGAAATCGTTCTTTTTTCAATACACACTTGCGAAGCATATAAATTCTCAGCATGAGATAAAACACGAATGTGACATCTGCTTAAAGTCATTTTCTTCGAAGTCTTACTGCTTGAAACACATGCAGACTCACACTGCAGTGAGAGAATCACACACATGTGACATTTGTTTAAAATCTTTCATCACTAAAACTACCTTTGTGGAACACATGAATTCTCACAACGGGATAAAACTGCACTGTTGCGAAATCTGCTCGGAATCGTTTGCCTCTAAATACTTTCTCGGCAAACATATGAAATCTCACGCCGGATTGTCTCACGTCGGTTCGAAACTTCTATCTAGGATAAAATCATACGTTTGCGAACTCTGCTCAAAGTCATTCACATCTAAACCTTCGCTAGTGGAGCATATGAACTCGCACAACGGTATAAAGCCGTATAAATGCGTAATTTGCTCACTATCGTTCACTCATAAGAGCAGCCTCGGCAAACATGTGAAAATTCACACTGGGAAAAGACCGCACCAGTGTCACATTTGCTTGAAAACTTTCATCACAAAACCTAGACTCGTCCAACATATGAATACTCACGTCAAGATAAAATCATCCGCTTTGAATTGCAAAGTTTGCGCAAAATCTTTCGCTAACAAGTACACTCTTACGAACCACATGAGATGTCACACCGGAGAGACACCTTACAAGTGCAATATCTGTTTAAAAGAATTTGCCTTCAAATCTAACATCGTATATCATATGAAATGTCACGATAGAGTGAAAGAAATGCACAAATGTGAGATCTGCTTAAAATCGTTCACTAACAAATCCGAGCTTGCCGAACACACTAGCGATGGAATTTGTAAAGAAAAGCAAAATTTACGAGAAGTTAAATATGTAGTGCAATGTTTGGACAAGTCTGGACCTGTCTAAAAGGCGAGACAGGTTTCGGCCGTGTCGAGATAATAGCCCAGTCTCTAGCTATCTGCCTTTTAACCGTTTGCCCGCGGCCGTCTTCTATGGAAGCTTTGGGCGACAAGTCTGTAGCGCGGCTGTCTTCCATAGAATTTCTGAACTTTGCACGGGATTTTGAGGCTTATATGCGCCTATTTCAACTGTTTTAAGGTTCAAAATTGGTTGAATATATTACTGAGAGTTGAATGCCATCTATTCAATTGGCTTAAAATGAATATATACCAGTCAAAAATTAGTTTTTTGTGGAACCATACTGAAACCTCGTTTATGTGACGTCACGTCTTCATACAATTATGAAGAATGATTATTTGACAATTAATCCAAAACCACGAGATATATTAGGTATTTTATTGTTTAAAATAATACTTTATGTGGTAATTAACATATCTGGTTACTTGAGTAAATATTAAAATCTGTATTTAAGGTCGAAAACTCGATTGCCAAATTCGCGAAAAAGGTGCCGCGTACAGGGCTTGTTTCGCTATATTTATTGCCGCGGGCAAAGGGTTAAAGTCTCGAGCGAGCGGCTGTCTTATGCAAACCTCCCGAATCAGACCAATAAATGATGTGAAGCGATTTTGGCCTTTCATTTGGATCCCAAACCCACCCCTATTTTGATTTTTAAATGCTTTTTATTATTACTAAATTATGTTCACAATACATCTTATATCTATTTTAATAGCTACTGATCTACTGATCATTTTCTATTTTACAATTTTAATTTAATTTTGTTAGTAATCATAGTATTATATTATTCTAATGTGAATATGTACAGCGTAATAGGAAAAAAAGCTCAAAAACCTATAAACCCACCCCTATGAAACGGTAGTAAACAACCAGCGGTATTGCTCGGTGGTTGGGCTTTTGCCTAGCACCGAGAGGCGCCGGTTCGGTCCTTTGAGTTGACCTCGATTGAAAAGAATTTATTCTGAGTATATCTGTAATGCAGCTGGTCAGACTTGGATGTTTGTGCTCCAGGTCGATCGTTTCCTATCAGAGTTTGTTCTGATTTCATTGCTAAAAAGGTTCCTCGATTAAATTGGCTAAAAACCTTCCTACCTACTATGTCACCACTATTTGAAAGTGATTAATGCACAATAAAATTAATATACAAGTGAAAATTCATAGTTGTCTCGTTAATTTCGAGTTTCCAGTGTCTCGTAATTCAGCGACTTACGTAATAAAAATGCTGCATGGTTTGTAATTGGCCAGGAAGGCGCATTGGGGTTTACCTATTAGGCCTACCTGGTATATATGTATATAGTAAAATAATATTTATCTGGTAACCTGCGCTCATCATTATTTTCTTAATTTAAATGTGATGTATGAGTGGAATCTTAATCTACTGTTATCCATTTGGGCCTCGCTGTGATTTTATTTTTTATTTATATTTTGTTTTGTGTTATTTTACTTTTTTTTTTCTTTCTCCTTATGTACATTTTTATGACTATTTTTCTTTTGTTCAATATGAAACTAAGAATGTGATTTGTGGATTTTATTTTTGATTTTTACACTTTGTTCATTTTTTTTTCTTATGTATTATTTTTCTTGTTACTTTTTTATTTTATTTTATCATGTTTGTCTGCTTTTGCTTTTTATTTTATATTTTACTTATTTTATCTTTGTATTTTACTTATTTCATCTTTGTTTTTCTTCTGTATCAAATGTAGGCCATTTTTGCGCATTAGGTTCTTCCTGTAATGTCTCAATGGTTTTGCAAATTGGAAATCTGGGTGACGTCTATGTAGTCTATAGTTTTATACATAGATTGCGGTAGTAAAATAAAATTATTGGTATTTTTATTCAAAATAATAATTTATATATCTTAATATTATATACAAAACTAAAAAAGAGGTTAGTTTTTAAAAAACTTTTTTTACCGATGCTTGCGCATCTTGTTAGTGATTTTTTAAATTCCTTTGTTTTTTATATTTTGAAAATCGCCATTATTTCTATTACTAACAAATTCATACGTCCGCAAGAAAAGCTAATCTTACTGAAATAGTTGAAAAGTTAGAGTCGGAGTCGAAGCATAAGGTAAAAGTCAGAGTCAGAGTCGGTAAATTTTGAGGTGACTCCACAGCCCTGAAAATGAAAACATGTCTTCAAAAATAATTTTTCGAGTGTAAAAACAAACTCGCACTTATTATATGCATTGTACATAGAAAAGATAAGTTTTATAGGTTACGTTCAAAAATAAACCACAATTTATTAAATAATAGCAATTTATTAAATATCTAATAATCACAATATACATATGGTATCACTATATAGTAAATAGCTCAAAGTTGCAAGAATCACAGTGTGAATGAAAGTTTCAATTGAATTACAATATATATATATATAAATAAAATCCACGATGAGCGCGCCACATCGTCACAGACAAAATACAATATATCCATAATAAATGTGATATAAAAATTATGCGTCTTGTTGCAAAATATATACTACTAGTGAGATTGTTTCAATTTGCAGATACATACATTTATATAATATACATACATAGATGGGGGGGGGGTGTGAAACGTAGACGTGTTACACATCGATCATGCATACTTTGTTACATTAGACACTATTAAGCAGCGTGAAGAGGCACTACGAAATCATACGCGATTTAGTCGATGCATTTCGATACTAACGATGATATCTATTTTAATTTATCCTACGAGGAGTCAAAGTTTAAATTATCACAATGATAATACGCACCGACAAATCTATTCATAATCGTACTATGCAATTTATTTGTGCTGTATATAATATGCTCATTGATAAGTGTGCGTATTAAAATTACATGGGAGAATTTGTATAGTGAACCGTCTATTGGGGGAGGAAAGGGTGGGTTTTTAGTTTTTTTTTTATCATTACAAAAGTAATTCTGGATGTATGTATGTATATGAAAAAGATTTTTTGTCGATATTGTTATTAAACGTGTCAAAAATAATATTGTAAATATAAAATACATTATTTCTCTCTGAATGGTTCCATTTGAAAACGGATTTTTTTTTTATTTATCTCAGTCTTTTTTGTAAAATGCTTAAAATCAAACGATATATTGCGTTATATTAAATTATATAATTAAATCAGCGGCGTATACTCGTATATGAGAGAGCGCATACATAGCGTTATTCAATTTTATATTTTATAAAAATATACATAGAAGAAATTTATAGTTTTTTTTTTTAAATTTATTTATTATAATTTTTGTTAAAATTTATTTGCACATCCGTTGGGTTTTGTCTTGTTCGGTTACATATGTATGCGTATAAAAAATATGTTACAGGTGAGAATAATTGTTAAGCGTGTGTTTTAAATAAATTAAGATATGTATATCGTGTCAAATAGTACCATTTAATAACACATTTAAAAAAAAAAATGGAATGACTAGAGGAGAGCATTTCAATCTTAAATACAAAGCTACTAAACATTAACGGGGAAAAGGCGAAAAATTATTTTCTGCAAGAATAATCAAAAAAGTCCGGATATTTAATTTGTACGTCATATTTTCCTAATAAAATCAATTACTTTCAATACACAATTTCGTTCATAGACACTATTTTTTTTAGATACGAAACATTTTCATGACAATTTTTAAAAGCACCTATGTATATATGTCATACGTTGTTTCTTCGGTTAATTCGATTAAAATGTAACTTTTATCAGTCTGTAAAATAATTAAAAAATAGCATTTAGGTCTATAATTACTAAAATCTTATCAACAATGAGTATATATAAAAAAATGGATGAGAAATTATTTAGATCTATCAGTACATTTAACTGGATCCATTTCGATGACAGCATTTGACTAGATTACGATTGTTCAATCTAGAGATTCACACAATATCGGTAAATACACATTAATATGAGTCAAAATGGACATATGGTACCTTACAACGGGGCATTTACACCGATCCTAATATAATATACCAATACTGTAAAGGCATGAGAGACGAAGCCATTGCGACGGAATGAGACAGGCCTACTCTCCGAGTCTTCAGCATTTAGTCTGAGCCCAATTTTAATTTAACATACGTTTCCACCTCGAGAAGAACTGTCAATACATCGCGATGGCCTCGCATGAGATCATCAATATGAAGAAGTTTCGCCATATTTTAATTCAACCGAATGTAAATGCACCAGTTTAAATTCATTCGATTTGGTGTGTATGTATCATGGTTAACAGATTATTAAAATCTATCACTAAAATCTCGATCATGGAACATCTGGCACTCGAGTTCTCGTTAGTACAATATTTCGCGTGTGTAGCTTTCGATTGATGGAATTTTTGGGTGCCAGATGTTCCGTGATCGAGTTTCAATGACGCGCAATATTGGTTTTTGCGGAATAATCACCAAACCATGTATCATATATGGCAAACAAATTGAAGATGAGAGCAAAGTTAAATAAAATAAATCTAGCAAACATTAAAAATAATAAAATGAAAAATTAATGAGATTCAAATCATGGTCTTTCTTCGTCGCTTCCGCTCTCTTCCGACGATGCTCTATCGGCTGCCGACAGAGCGACTCTTGCATACTCATCGGTATCAATACTTTTGCAGAAATGAATAGCATACCTAAAAACAACACAAATAAAAAAATCAATAAACAGTTAAAAGCATTATTAATATACGATGGCGAATCCTTACTTTAACTTCTCCCGCAGTACAATTTTGCACGAGTACCGAGGCATTTTCAGCAAAAAGAAGCATGTGTAACTTTCAGGCAGGAAATGGTCGGGCGGCTGGTACTTGTCCAGGACTTGGAGTACGAAATCGCGTCCTCGGAAGTCGGCCTGAGATCTCGGCAGCCTGGTACGACCCCAGACGAACCTCAGGAACAGTGATCTTTCGGCACTGCTGAACTCTTCCATGACCTCCCAGAACCACTGCACGAGTGGAGCGTTTGGATCCACGCCTTTATACGTAGCGAGAGAGCGCAGAGCGTTCAACGGAATGTCCGGAGAGCCGCAGACGAGGGCTTCCAGCTCCGAAGCGCTGAAAAGTGCTAGCAAAGGTGCCGGTACCACTCGAGAAGCACCGTCTCTCACTGCTGCGGCTTGCTCGTCGAATTCGTGTAGCCTGAATAAATGAGTTGGATTTAGTGAGCACTTCTGGATCAAATTACATGTATAATGATGATGATGAACATGAACATACCTGTAGTTCAATGCGAGTGAGACATATTCGTGTCTGTTCTCGGGGGTTATACGACGCTGTTGCGTACTCAAGGGAATCTCTCGACCTGACGCTGATGGAGTAGAAAATGGTAACTCTAATGATTGAAACTCCTGAAAATATATTAACAAAGAAGTTACATCGAGAAATACCATTTATTCTAAAACGAGCTGTTCAGGTTAGAGCGCTAAAATACTGAATCGAGGTCACAAAAAAAAAGTCGCATGATTGCATCATCGCGTTCCTGAATGAGCATGCAGAGCTGACCTTCACTGAAATATCTTCGTCCACATGAGGGCGAAGACCCAATTCGACTCGCTTCATATTAACGATCGCCAGCCCATAGGAACCCCCAGAAGCATGATCTCATCACTCGTAAGCCCATTTTTACACTATTTATTTATTTCATCAAACTTGTACACTCGCCTTTTACAGTGTACTTATAAAGATACAATACAATCAATATACATAAGCATTTATACAAATGCGAATTCATACAAACATCCACAGTGACATCTAAGTAGAAATTTTTGCAACATTTTTATAATTGGTGAACCTCAAGACGCTGAATAACTTGAGATTAGCAAGAGAGATGCTAATTTTACAGGAAGCGTTTCAATGAAAATCAGAAAAATTGGCAAACTCTGATAAGAAACGATTGATCTGGTGTCACAAACCAAGGTCTGGCCAGCAGCGGGACTCTAGTGGGACTCAAACCTGTGACCACTCTGCTCGAAAGCATAATGTGCTAACCACTGTCCAAGCCATTGGTTAAATCATCCAGAGCATTGTAAACATTGGATATTCGCGGCACACATTGTTTACGACTCGTAGAGTTTGTCAGCTACGTACATACATATGTACTTCATCGGCAGTCGCTAGTTATTCCGTATATGCATAGGGAAAAAACACTGACTAACATCGGTTTTCTCCCTCACACGCGATCTCACTCGCACGCATTAGGACGAAGTGCTGTTCGGGGAACACATATTACCGCGGTGCACAGGTTACGATGCTCTGCACTAGTCCACACTAAGCCCATAGGAACTCCTGAAAGATGATGACATCACTCAAAGTCGACAACTACCCTTTTTCGCTGTGAATACTCTATACTTGCAAAAACTTGTATACTGAACATCAAAAAAGATCCTATTAAAAACTCAACCGAGTTTCATTATGACTCCTGTCCTATAATACATATTCTAATACAAGCTGTTTTGTTACAGTCTAAATATAATACAATATAGTGATCTTTTTATACTAGCTTAGAGTAAAGTCAATTTTTACCGTATGATCCGGCGTCATGTCTCTGATGCAGAGCAGCGCCGGAAGGAATCCAGCATCCACCTCGGCCAGATCTGTAGGACGCAACTGCTGGCCACCCAACTGTCGCCACACCCCTTCAGCCAGATGCAATCCCAACGGAGATCCTGTCCGAATTGCGATACCCATCAAAACACCTGAAATATAAAAATTTCACTCAAACACACGGCCAATTCAAATAAATCCACACTTATGGGGTATCGTCACATACCTAAAAATCGGAACATATTCAAGTGGAGGATCGAAGACGCCGTCGGATCCAAAAGGAGGCAATCACGAGACGCTCCAGCATCGGCACGGCCGTTGGGCGTTCTGATGAGCAACGGAGCGATACCACCTTGAAGTTCTTCACACATTTCGGCGATGGACTCACTATATCCTCCGCCACAATCGTCGACACTTTCACCTGAAGCAAATTATAACCATACATGAATACAGATCATAATCTTATATACATATGTATATGTTATATTGTAATATATTCTAACTGGCGATTTACGTCATCAATCAATTCAACTAGTAAATTATATCTCTACAAACGTAAATACACTTTCAACAAAGTGCACCAGTTGTAAAATAACGGTTGAGTTTTGATAGATCTGATGTTTTTACGAATGCTTTAGAATTCAATAATGCGTTAATATTTGCTAGGTATTACGAATAAAGGTAATGAGTACCGTATTAGGTAAACTCTAAGAATGCGTTCAAAACAAAAATGTGACTTTCCAACTCAATTTACTAGTTGAATGACATTTTCACGAAAACCAAAACCTCTCCAACTAACCTGGTACCAACTTATAACTGTATTTTCAGTTGTTATATATTTTGACCAGTTGGAATGTATTTGCCATATATTAATCAACTTACGGGGGTTAGGCGGAATATATTCCTAGTGAAAATATATTACAACTGAAAATACATTTCAACTATAACAGTAGTACCAGGTATGATGGAATATATTAGTCAAAATATATTACAACTGGAAGATACATTTCAAATGTAACATATGTATATATAAAAATTAGAACGTCCATTATACTAACCGACAAATTTGACTTTCCATACTCGATGTGGCAGTGCTAAAGCTTCTTGGGTGAGCAATGGAAGTCTTTGTACCATTTGCGCAAATACTGTGCGTCCGGCTGCTGATGTGCCAGATCTGGAGCGTCGTCCAAATCGTCTCAGTTCCACGACGGGGCCATGTTGACGGTCTCGTACCATTGTCGTCATTACGACCTGTATAAAACCGGATTTATAGAATATCTAAATGTCAGTAAGTGAAATGTTTGTTATCGTAGTTGTACCTTTCTGAAGGCAGCTTCCTTAGCCTGGTACGGTAGGAGGGAACGTAATTTTTCTATTATCTTCGGAGTCAACAGTGCTATCAGAGGCATTAGCATCTCGGCCCCTTGGTGAAGCAATACCTAGAAATATCAGCATATTTTTTATTATATTATCATTCTTACTTTTAGTACAAGAAATAGATGGTATATGAATCAATCGATAGAAAGTCATTCTTGAATGTGACCAGATTTTTATACAATGCGTAAAGTATAAACCAATACCAATCTATTTTGCAATGCTGATGAGGGTAACAGATGCAATAGATGAAGCTCTAAAGGTGGTGGAGATGGAGCTTTGGGAGCTCGTGTCGGCTCACGACACAACGCTACTGTATGAGCTGATCCACAAGCGACCATACATATCTTCTTCCCCTGCAATAATAACTCAATATATAAACAAATCACAGGCAAATAGGCAATAGTATATAAAAAAATATTAACCTGAAGTGTTAAAACAGGTCTTGGTCTTTGAGCCGGAGCCGTCGTACCGTCTCCGAGCTGTCCCTCGTCATTATCGCCCCATGTGAAAACCTCACCTATATCACTACAAGCGACGCAATGAAGAGATCCTGAAAGTATATTGTATGTATGTATGTAAGTTATACAAAAAACAAAAATAATAATATATAATATTAAAATCAAAATGAATACCAGTCGCTATTGAAACAATTCGGTGTCCTTGTAAAGCGTGTACTTTCCGAGGGCGTCTGACGTGATCTGGACTTCCGTGACCCAATCTATGATAGTCGCCTTTGCCCCTAATGAATCAAACACCACATTCAATACCGAAACATTTACAAACCAAATATGATACTAGTAAAAAAAGACATACCAAGTATAGACACTTCCGGATCGAGTCAGAGCGACGGAAAACTGTGAACCACATTCTACTTTAGATACACCGAGGCCGGCCAGAGATTCGATCCGCAGTGGCACTTTACAGTTGTCGGATCCTCCTCGACCCAGTTTGCCGTAGTCTCCGTCGCCCCAAGACCAGACGTTATCATCATCGGTGATGCATAAGGTTTGAGCGTCGCCGGAGCCGCATGCCACATCGATGACCCGATAACCGACTAGTGCTTCCACCTGTATGAAGGATTTACATATATAAATACATAAGTATATTTTATATGAAGTATTAAATTTGAATGCTTACAAGTTTCGGTATGAGTTGATCTTCGGAATCGCCGTGACCTAAACGGCCGTAGCGACCTTTGCCCCAGGTGAATAGGTGGCCTGCTGCTGATATGCAAGCTGAATGTGCTCCACCGCACGCTACCTTGACTACTTCAACTCCTACTAAAGCCGCTATCAATTTGGGACGATCGAATTGCCTGTTGAATTCAGTTAAAGTTGTTAAGGTAAACTATTATCTGTAATTTTGCCCATTTCCAAAGGATTTGACTACACAATTTGATAGTTTGAAGAGTAAATGATCCTCCTTATTAAAAATACAGACTATAGTGAGGTGTATAAATAAGAAATATGGTGTAATTTACTTACACTCTATTGCCGTGACCGAGTTTACCATCTTCTCCTTCTCCCCAACTATACACAGCACCTTCAGCAGACAAAGCTAGGCAATGTTTACCACCAGAATTACAGGCAACCTACAAACATCATACATGAAAAAAATGAAGAAAAATGTATATACCAACCGTAATAAATCATGATAAAATACAAACATCGGTAATGAAAACATGCTGGATGGATTCTAGAAGTGTCGGAGTTAAGACAGAATCTGTACCACCGATACCCAAACGACCACCAGCACCGTAACCTGCGAGGTAAAACAACCAATTATATATATAAAAAAAAAATAAATAGATATGAGCATATTGAATAAATACTATTCTTTCAGAAAATTATTTATATATAGTTTTGGACAATTGTGGCTTTATAGATCTAATGCGCCACAATGGTCTACATAAGAATAAAAAGAAAAATACTACATAAAAATGAACATAAGAAAAAATAAAGTAATGATGACCAAAATGAGCAATATGGTAAAGTATGAAAACGATCGGATAAGAGGTAAATTGTCCTCTGAATTGTAATCGTAAGGGAAACGTAAAGGCGGTTTGTAAAAATGAAATAAACGGAATAAATAGTAGCGAATGTCTTGAATTCATAGTCAGCCCCAATATGTAAGAACGAGCCGTAAATACAAAACATTCCCGTGAGTCCCAAATGGAAGAGCGAAGGTCGAATTTTCCCTCATACATAACATCCAATTATGAAAATAATGATGAGCGCAGGCTACCAGATAAATAGGTTAACTCTTTGAGTGCTGATGTCTTTTCTGTTGAAAGTCCGCCACGCTGAAAATTTCGCCAACATTTCCAACTAGGATTATTTAGAAATCCAATAGAAAGCAGGTATAAAAATTGTAGCTAATCCAAACAAACCCTAGATAGCTACCGCCGAGGATTTCGAGTTTAATCAAGGTGTGGTTAGACTCTCTAATATATCTTGCAAAAATATAAAATAAACAAAAGAAGTCTATTAATGAATGTATTTTTACAAAACTAGTTTATCATCTTCTTTATTGTTGTTAAAATGTAATGCTCACAATCAAAATGCCAAGCCACAATCTAAAAAACTCAGCAGTTAGGGATTTCCATCGGGAAATTCTGCTATGGTTATAAATTCAGAAATTCCGGTGTAAACGTTGATAAACGAATGAAACGGATTACACGACCCATGTTCAATGCTATCTGGAAAGGCTTAGTGGATGGTATTCTTGTTTATTTTATACATGCTCAAAATACAATTCCCATAAGCGTTTTTCAGGCCCATGCACTTGTTTGAAAAACGCTGAGCGGCGTTGGTCAGCATTCAAAGTGTTAATATAATCTGATAACTTAATCTCACTGTGGAAAATATCACAATTAGGCACAGCAGCAACAGTTTCATTAACCCTTTGCCCGCGGCAATAAATATAGCCCTGTACGCGGCACCTTTTTGGCGAATTTGGCAATCGGGTTTTCGACCTTAAATATAGATTTTAATATTTACTCATGTAACCAGATATGTTAATTAAAACATAAAGTATTATTTTAAACAATAAAATACATAATATATCTCGTAGTTTTCGATTAATTGTCAAATAATCATTCTTCATAATTGTATGAAGACGTGACGTCACATAAACGAGGTTTCAGTATGGTTCCACAAAAAACTAATTTTTGACTGGTATATATTCATTTTAAGCCAATTGAATAGATGGCATTCAACTCTCAGTAATATATTCAACCAATTTTGAACCTTAAAACAGTTGCAATCGGCGCATATAAGCCTCAAAATCCCGTGCAAAGTTCAGAAATTCTATGGAAGACAGCCGCGCTACAGACTTGTCGCCCAAAGCTTCCATAGAAGACGGCCGCGAGCAAACGGTTAATAAGTCGGATAGCTCTTGGAATAGGAGCCATCCAATAAAGAACAGTGTGGGCGGAGGTACAATCATCAAACAATGATGTCTACCACGTATATGTATGTATGTACATACCGGTAGCATAGAGTTTTCCATCGTGGGTGACGGCCAAGAGAGTCTGTTCCCCGCCCAAAAGACGAGCAGGACGAAGAGATGAAAGTGCATCGCAGACTGTCGGCAGTTTAACTTTGGCACTTTCGACACCTCCCAATTGGCCACGGTGATTGTGACCCCAACCGTAGACGACTCCGCCGCCTCCTCCCCACCACATGGACCAATCTTGGGGACGCTTATTCAACCACTGCAAAAGTTGTTCGTCGTGTTGGCGAGTGAACACAGTATGATCTTCCCAAGACGTAGAGTTATCAATTTCGCTGGCGGAATTACAACCGGCCGAAGCCGTTCCAACCTCACTGATTCTTTTACTGACTTCGACACAGAAAGAAGCAGGCAAAGGAGTCCTACAATTAAACAATACAATAAATAAAAATTGAATCAAACCAATCTAACTTTGAGTAGTATGTAATACATACCTTTGAATGAGAGCCTCGGCTGTTCTGTAAGCTAAGCAATATCGACGGAACCAAGCCCAATGGGCGGCCTCAGCTCCGATGCAGAGCTGGATGTCCATATGTAGTTGACAAGTTAACGCTGCCAATTCCTATAAAATTCAAATAATAGTACAAACTCTTCCTGGACCGTGATGACGTGTGAATCAAAAATATCTCACCCGGAAGATATGAGAGTGCATTAGATGTGTGCCAGCTCTTACTAGCGGTTCTTCATATTCATATTGAGTCAATAGAGCTGCCGGTAAAGCTTTATAACTGCCCGTAGTGATATCGATTTCAGGTCCGGAGATCGCTTGGATTCGAAGTTTCTTCGCTGCCCATGATCGTTGTGATGCACCTATAAGTACGATTGAGTAAATATGTTTACAAATTAAAAGCACATTAAAATAGTATAAAAGTGAACGTACTTAGGCATTGTAAAAGCACACAGTTAGCGAGCGAAGAGCACAGTCGTGGAGTCAGCGGATGATCAGACGGTAGCGGCGCCACTAAAAGTTTCATAGCGAGGTCTACACAAGCGCTCGATAACACTCTTCTATCTGATCCCATATCCTGAATAATAAATTAATGTAAGAATACTATTCCAAATGTGGTTCCATTGTGTTATATAATGCTTACGTGTGAAAAGGGGAAGGCCATGAGCGGGTGAACGGTGAATCTCCATCCCCAACCGTTGACGGAGGTGTCGCTGGTGAATCTCCAACGGACGCAATCGCCCGGAGCCGTGATGTCGGGCGACCAATCCGGAGGATCTCTTCCGGAGCGGGTGGCCAGCACACGATCGTGACAGTCCATAAAGGATAGAGAATCGTGCCGACGCTCAGTAGAGCACATTCGATCGAATTCGATGCGTAGGGATATCGCTCCAGGTATACGAACTTCACCTGTAGTCGTAAAATCAACAAGTTAGTCTAACATGACCAATTAAAAATGCTCCATATATGTGTATGTATGTATATTTCATGAAAACCTGAAAGGGAACAATCATCAGGGTAAGGATGAGGCGATTCTTGCACGACAGATCGAGGAGTCGGAGATGCGTTCCCGGCTTGTTCCAACTCATTCACACAAGCTTCTCTGACGGTTTCTTGAACGGCTTCGTTACTAGCGCACATAGCTGAAGACATTTAAATAAAATACGTTAAATAAAACACTTATAATATGAACGTATGTAAGTATTTGTGCCAAATACCTAGCAAAACAGCAGTTATAACAGATGGACCGTTGCGAGCTCCGACTCTTCCAGCAACAGCCAATCGCAACAGTTCCAAAAGGCCACGAGCTTCAGTTTCTCCTAACAAACTAGTAAATTCATCCAAGGCAATCTGAAATTTCGTAATGAAGCAGTTGAAACAAACTTCAACACAACACAAAAGAGGAGCAATTCTAAAATCGTATTTACCGGAGGCTTATCGTGTGGTGGACTCGGCATAGTTACGGCAGCTACGGAAACTGCACTGGCCGACATACGAGTAGAATGACGTGAGCTCAACGAACCACTCAGTGGAGTGCTAACACAACTCTAAAATAAAAAATCCAATTAAAATATATACAGATTTGAATCATTTTACTAAAAAAATTGTATTAGAGCATTACGGGAATGATATTTTGACGATCGGCAGGGGCTTCTCCTCCACCGTCGCGGGCTAAATCTGAAGGAAAATCATCTTCAGGCACACTAGGAGGTGGGCACGTAATCGGAAGCTCACCAGGTAGCGAGCAATGTGGTCTCAAAGCTTCTATTATCATAGCTCTCGCCTGTAAACATAAAATATATCCTTTTAATAAAATACCTTTTTAAGAATCAATACTTATTTTTGAGTTGATTATGCCGATAAGTTCCATTCATAAAGAAAAAATATTCTAATATGATTTAATGACCTGAAGAATATGTGCAGCGTTGAGCAGAAGCGATAGTGCATGTTGTCTAGATCCTAAAGGCTCCAACGCTAGGACTTGTTGGGCTAAAGACGGCAGATCTTTTCCACCTTTCGGCATTTCTTTAGCTGCTGCTGCTTCTTCAGCTTCATATAAACCTAACAATACAGTATAATTAATAAACATAGCAACACTTTTCACGGCAGCTTCAAATGCCAATCGAATACCTAAGCTGTGAGCACCCAGTGGATCTCTCGGCTTGGCGAAGGTGACAGGCTGCGGATTCGGAGACGGAGGATTTTTAGCAGAAGCCCAAGCGATACTGTGAGAAGAGCCAGCAGCAACTCTCAAAGTGCCTCCGCTGCAATTCAAACCGATGGCAGGACCTGGACGTTTGTTGACAGCAGTCGAACCGTTACCTTGTTGTCCATGATCGTTATCACCCCAAGCGACCACCTATAAATCAATTAATTATTATATTTCCACTAAAATAAACCAATTTCAATATAAATTGTACACTCACAAGTCCATCAGCAGTTGCTGCTAGACAATGTAGTGCTCCGACGGCTACGTGTACGACTTTTCGACCGCGAAGTGCTTCAATGAGTGCCGGTCGTCTTACGTGATTATCTGTGCCATGTCCGAGTCTGAAATAGTCTCCTTTACCCCACGTCCAAACCTGATAACGATAAAAGTATGATAAAACAATTCAAAGGCATATAAAAAGCTTGAAGAAAAAATAATACCTCTCCAATGGAAGTTAGCGCTAGACTGAATTGAGCACCACAAGCAACTTGAACAACACCCATGCCGTTGAGACGTTCGATGTTTTGAGGCAAAGAGCATCCTTCAGAGCCACCACGACCTGAAAACGATTAATTTATTTATAGTTTTGGACCATTGTGGCATTACAGGAAGAACCTAATGCGTCACAATGGTCTACATATGAAAACAAGCCGTAAATTCAAAACATCCCCGTGACGCCTTAATGGAAGAGAGAACATCAAAATTTCACTCATACATCATATCCAATTATGAAAATAATGATGAGCGCAGGCTACCAGACAACCTAATGAAAATATCAAATTCAGGCACAGCAGCAACGACTTCATTAAGAAGTCGGATAAATTTTGGAAAAGAGCCATCAAATACAGAACTGTGCGAGCAGGAGGTACCATAAAATGTTGATATCTACAAAGCACATAATTATTAGGGACATAAAGTCCCAACTGTTCCAGCAACGACAGGCATGATGTATTATGGCATAGAAGCTGGAGAAAAAAACGAATCAATGATAAGTTTCTCCACAGTTCAAGGGAATTATACCCAAGCAAGCCCGAAAGGAAAATAGTTAGGTAGAGATAAAGGTAATACCCATACTCTCTTCTATATAGGAAACGAAGAAATGCTTTTTCAATCCCTAGAGAGTAATTTGCTTCATGCGGATTCCACACATTATACTCTAGTTTGCCACTAACAAACGAGTTGAAAAGCAAGCAAGAAGACAAAGGGTTAGAGAGTAACCTTGCATATCTTAAAACAAATCTGAGTTGACGAAAGGAAATGTCAGCGACTCTCTTGATGTATTTGTGAAAGGTGAGTTGAGGATCAAAAGTGACAGATTCCACACGCTTCAACAAGACGGAATATCCGTGGAATAGAGAGAATGAGCACATTCATAACTCATAACATATATTAATATTGAGTTCTAGACCTAAATACATTTGATTATACTGACCAAGTTTGCCGAAATCGCCGTCTCCCCAAGAATAAACTTTCCCTTGATCTGTCAAAGCTAACGTCTGAGCGTCTCGAGAACCACATGCTATTTGTATGACTCGTTCAGTGCTTAAAGATTCAACCTAGAATGAAATGGAAACAATACAATCATGCAAAGCCACAACAGGTAATGGATATTTATTTATACTCGTATACATATGTATATTAAAAAGTATATAAATTTACCAATTTTGGTGACAGTTGCGAGACGTGATCTCCGTGCCCCAAACGACCGTACTCTCCGAAGCCCCAAGTATACAACTGCCCGGTGGCTGTGATTGCTGCACTGTGGGCTGAACCAGCAGCGATTGCAACTATTCTGATAGATTCCAAAGCTGATATCAATTTCGGCTTCAACAGTGACCTTTTATCGCCGTGACCGAGCCTACCGTCTTCTCCTTCACCCCACGACAGCACCTAAAAGAAAAACCATCAGCATTCATTCACATACGAACAACATATAGTAATGAAAATAGCGATTGTAAATTTACTTTTCCGTCTGCGGTGAGCACCAATGCATGTTTACCGCCGGAATGGACGGCCACATTACGAACGACATACTGAGATAAATAAGGATTTGCTAGAGGTGTCGCCACGTTATTGCAATGATTCAGACCTAAACGTCCTCCGGTACCTTCTCCACAAGTGTACAACTAAAAAAGAAAAACATAAATAAAATAATAATACATTAATGATGAAAGAAATCAGCTAAATAATTGAATATACCTTTCCATCGTGAGATACGATGAATAGCGTTTTCGAACCACCATCGATTTGAATGGGTCTTAGCATACTGAAAGCCGCCTGAAGAGTGGGAACTTTAACTTTAGATCCGGCTATTCCGCCGAGTTGGCCACGATCGTTCAATCCCCATACATATACCTAAACAGTTGACCATTAAGTTGAATGAAATAAAAGATATTTAATATTTATTGTTGAATATATTATTGACTTACTTTAGGACTATCATCAGGTATGGCAGGCAATAGTTCAGGAGTAGTAAATAGACTGGTGAGGGCTGGTTCACTATCACACCAATCTTCAGCTAAAAAGCTCATAGCCTAAATAATGAATTAGAATATTAAAATCGGCAAAGATTCATCAAGCTGATACGACTAACAATATATGGATCAGACCTGAAGAGCCTCTGCATGTGAATGAGGAAGTCTCACTCCGGTTATGCGCAATCCGTGTATCCGAGAATAAATTCCACCGTTCCAACATTGCTTAATTACAATTTCGATACATCTATAGAACTGAAATGTACAAAAAAAAAAATAAATACAATTCCAAAGTGATATTATTACACATTTGAAATATTTTATACCTGTTTAACATCATTAAGCAGCGTGAGCATGACGTGATGAGACGGCGGCGGAGAAGTCGGTGCCGGAGCATGAGCAGTGCGCAAGTCTTTCAACTCGCCTTCGACAAAAGTACTACCAGCTCGCACCGACACAACAGTAGGATAATATGAACCTTCGGCCGGAGACAGGCGAAGTGCCAGCTTCTTAACGGCGACACCAGCTTGCATCTCGATACGAATCCAATGCTATCGGAAATAACCATTATAATAAAATACACACAATCAAACATCAACAACGAAACATGTACAAATAAAAGCAATACTTTTCCACGGGGAGAATCGCTTTGCCAGTACGTGTGAGGAATTCCATCTAAAAGATGCGCAACTCCGGCAGCTCCGGACGAAACTCTCACCGATCTGATGCATCCTCTCCAACCGATTATACTGCCTGTATCTTCCACTAAAATAATTAATTTAAATTAAACCAAACCAATATGAAAGTCTATCCGTATTTTACACAGATTTAACTTACATGGTGCGTCAATTACTCTCTCCATTTCGCACAACTGTCCCGTCCATTCCCGCTGCTGAGGAAAATCTACAGTGACGTCTCGACCATTGCTTGAAATACCTATTAATACATAGTTTTATTTTATTTTTACATAAATATATACCAGGAAGGCCTAATAGGTAAACCCCAATGCACCGTCTTAGACAATTAATTACAAACATTGCAACATTTTTTATCACATAAATCGTTGCACTTTCGAGAGGCTGAAGAACACGAAATTTACAATTAATTAATTAATGAATTAATCCATAGAGACATCTATAGGGGCCTCTACACTCGCTCCGTGCGCGGCAGTGAACACCATGCGTGTGAGTCGAAATGTGAGTGTGTGCGTTTCACGCGTTCGAGTTCGCGCCTCGCGGCGTCCCCCGTGTTTTGTCCCGCGACGAAGGGACCACGTCACAACGACGAAGCGACTCGGCGACGAAGGAATCACGTCGCCGAACAGTCGCATACCGCTTTGCGAAGATCCCCGTTTTTGGCGGAGAACTTCGCGCGAAGTCTAGTGGCGTAGCTACCATTGCGCAGAGTGATGCAAAGCATCACGGCCCATGCTCGATATGAAACAATTTCACCGTACGCCACTGCTATACACATATGTGTATGCTAAGTAGGCGTGTCAATAACAAATCAGGCGTGTAGCCGCTCGAGTACGAAAATATTGCAGAAACGATATCTTACTTTAAAGTTTAGACGAAACCACTTTGGTGTTGAATGGTATAAATGAGAATGTTAGTAAATTACGAAATTCATACGAAGAAATAAAATCAGGAGGGAACAAAGTGGGGAGAAACTTTTGCATCAGGGCCCAAAATTTCTAGCTACGCCACTGGCGCTTAGGGGTTAGTAAAAAGTAGTATAAAGATGTCACCACACTAATTGAGTCGCGGCGCGATGTTCACGGGCGAGTGAAGTGAGTGCTTATGGATTTAGACTTGTACATAAACTTTTACATATTGTACATAAATCAAATTCAAATATTTGTGACAGAATGTTTTTGCCAATTTGATAGAGGAACCGTTTCAACAATGAAATCAGATAAATTGGCAAACTCTGATAGGAAACGATCGACTTCAAAGCGACTTCGAAACGATCGAGTCAAAAATATCTAAGTCGGAACAGCAGCATTAAAGATTAGCACGGGATCGAACCCGGTAACCTCTCGGTGCTAAACATAAACACCGAGCCATACTGCTGGCTAGTAATAATGTGCATATATAGGTAGAAAAATCAAATATAAAATAAAAATAATCATATTGTCTCACTTGTTATAACTCCGATGCAGGTGTGATCGATGAATCCCCACTTGTATCGAGGTTGAGTGACGCTGGCACGCACTCGGACTGTATCGCCAGGAGCCAGAGGTGCCTCAGCTGCACTGAGATTGACTGTGTTTCCACCTTTGACCAACGCTCCGACTGGTCCTCCTACCAATTCAATGTGAATAAATCGAACCCAGTACATCGAAGCGCGGCGATGCCATTCAACTTGAAGGTTCAAATCGTGCAAGCCTTCTCTGTCGACACGCACCACTCTACCTAGATCGCCTTGTTTAACCTGAAAAACAAATAAGCATTATTTTTAAATACATGCATCATATGTGCCATGGCATGAATTACCCCAAGGCGACACATGGTTGGATTAATTTTTGTACATAAGTACTAACAATTTTTCAAACAACATTACAAAGAATAAATAGAGACATCTATGGACAGTCAGCAAATTTGCGAGAAATACATAATGTAGGTAGCATTTATAAGATTCAACAAATTCAAGATCCTAATAACTATAAAGCCAGCCAGCAGCATAGCTCAGTTGTTAAGCTTCTGCTTAGCGTCGTGAGGTGCCGTGTTCGATCCCAGGGCCGGGCCTCGAGTGAAAATGAATTTTTCAGAGTATGCTGTTGGTTAGACCTGGATTTGTGACTCCAGGTTGATCTTTTCCTACCAAAGTTTGTCAATTTTCTCTGATTTCATTGTTGAAACGGTTCCCGGTAAAAATTGACCAAAATCCTTCCTATATACGTATACAATATGTCACCAATAATTTGTGTTTGATTAATGTGCAATAAATAAGTTTGTGTACGATTTGATAGATGTCTCATTGATTTGCGAGTTTTTCAGTGTCTCGTAATTCAGTTGCTTATATAATGAAAAATGCTACAATATTTGTAATTGGCCAGGAAGGCGCATCAGGGTTGCCTGTAATGCCTTCCTGGTATGTGTTAATAATAAATAAAGAAAATAATAATAACTAATGGTCGATTTGTGTTTTAATAACCACAAGACCTCGGCAGCAGCGTATTTGGCTGGGTCTTGGACCTACAACCTATCTACTGGTATGCAATAGCTCCACTGGCGTACTACGCTGTGGTTTATGTATGACCGTGATAACTTTGTTCAAAGCATATAATGTCTTGAACAAAGTGGTCACGGGTTCAAATCCCACTGGTTTCTGCTGGCCAGACCTTGGATTGGTGACTGCAGTTCAATCGTTTACTATCAGAATGTCGAAAATTCATTGAAACGGTCCCAATGAATTGGCAACCTTACCCATTTTCTCGCAAAATCTCGAGTTTTTAGCAATCTCGAATTTCAATGAATTGGATAAAGTCCTGCAAATTTATAAATTTGACCATAGATGTCTCTGTGGATATTAATTGATATGTATTTACTTTGTATAATACTACATGTATCAACTGTACAATGTTTCTGTCCAGGCTTTCCTATTATAAATTGAAAATAAATAAATGTATGTATATAGAGATACGTACTTCTTCAAATGAACGACAGCATCGTACTGATTGGCCAGGACGAACTCTCTCGGCAATATATCTAGCATATTCATCATCGGTGGTGAAATCGGTGCGCTTTTTAAATTGATAACCAGATATCTGAAATATATGAGTCGGTGTTGAAAAGTGTTCTGGATTTGTTCGATAATACTGTGACTTAAAAATACTACCATTGAATTTTCGATTTGATTGTCGGAATCGCCATCGCCTCCGATTTCTTCAATTGCATTTTCTAAGAGCCAACATACCACGCTTTCGACAGATGCAGCTTCACCTAAAACAGTATGAATTTAGATAACGTCAGAAAAATCGACTCAAAAACTACATATGTAGATGAAAAACAAACCTAAAGCGGCAATTCCAGCTTCAACCGCCTGACGAGAGAATCCCATTTCCATCACTTGTTGCAACAAAGGACAGTTGGTTATTGTAGACGATTCTTCTAAATCTATAAAAATTTTAAAAGTACATCATACTAGTACATAGAGAGAATATTGTACAAAGGTACATATTTGTATATAATAGAAACATAAGAATTCCCAAAATACAATATAAGATATTATCTTACCGTTTTGAACAGTATAATCATCATAGACAAGTGAAATCGGAGCATCGTTCTCATCAGCGTCATCGGAAGCATTCAAATGTTGCTCGATTTGACCTGATACAAAATTCAAACATAAACAAAAATATAAAAAAAAACAAATCACGCAATCATCAATGAAATCATTTATAAGTTACCATAAGCGAATTCAGCAGCTAGATGCTCGGAAAGTGCGTGAATAGCTTTACGCAGATCGGTCAAATTGTGCGCGGCTCGAAGGGGACACGGCCGTATAGCGAGTGACATTATTCTCCGGACGAAGAGTCCTCGATCCAATTGCGCGTTCACATTCATCGATTCTTCAGGATCGTTCACGTCGATCTGAGACAGAATGGAACGAAGGCGAGCCTGGCAGCGTACGAGTGCACTGGTGGCACCCAACGACAACATTTCAAGTTGCTGGCAACGGAGCAGGTTTATATCGACTTCCCAACCTACAAATTTATCATTTATAATACACCGGATAAAAAATCGTATAATATTTGCGACTCTTGGAGATTCAAACCGAGAGTTTCTCGAGGTGGTAGCGGTGGAGCTCGGATTCCGATCGATAGTAGAGTGGCCCAACTTTTAAGTGCCACCTCGGCTGGAGGCAAACGCCACACTTCGAACATTTCCTCGGCAGATTGAACGGATTCTACGTCGACCTATCAACAAAAAAATCCATTCGATAAATTCATATGAATATTACTATTAAGTAGTTGAAATAAAAATTACTTTTACTGGCAGATCTGTGCCGTCATGTTGAACGATGAGTCGAGCGCGTGGAGCCACTCGTAGAACTGTACCCAACTTTGGTGGGGAGCTTCCAACGAGTACTCTCTGGCCGACGTATGGTCGATGTTCAGGATTTCCTATCACACCCAGCACTCCGGCTAAAATTCAACAAAACAAGTTAGTAACAAATATGATACAATGACAATGATTAATACAATTAACATACCGGTTAAGCACAATTCATCAGATGGTTGAAGATCATATTTAAAAGCAGGACTCAACGTAGATGTACTCAACGATCCTCCCTGGATGTAGCGAGACCATTCTGGTTTGGATACCTAAAAGATTATCACATTGAAATTTATATTCAGTAGGAACATAGTACAACTTGTACGATTCGTAAGTCGAGGTCGATGATCTGATCTATTTCCCCATTAAACAAGCCACACGATTGCATAATCGCGTTTCTGTATGAGCATGAGCAAATATCTTCGTTCACACGAGGGCAAAGACACAGTTCGACTCGCTCTACATAAACAACCTCGAGTCTGTAGGAATCCTCGAGAGCATGATCTCACCAGCCGAGTTACGAATTAAGGTCTGTTCATACCTATCCAGCACGAACCGGCAGCAGCAGGTATCCTGCGAGTACGGACAGTATTCGCATCCATATAGATTGCAGGATACCTGCTGCTGCCGGTTCATGCTGGATAGGTATGAACAGACCTTTGACCAACGGACCAGAATATAAACCAGCGCACCAGTCCCAGATATCAGTGAGCCAACCAGCCGACTCCTCAGGAGTCAAGCAACTACCTCCTTCACCGTACATACAATAATACTTGGATACTGAATATAAATATACAGTCAAGAAGGTGCCGGGTTCTATCCCTGAATGAAAATGAATTTTTCAGAGTATGCTGTTGGTCAGACCTGGATTTGTGACTCCAGGTTGATCGTTTCCTATCAGAGTTTGCCAATTTTCTCTGATTTCATTGTTGAAACGGTTCCCGGAAAAAAAATTGGCTAAAAATCCTTCCTACCTACTATGTCACCACTATTTGAAAAATTTGATTGATGTACAATAAAAATTTATGTACAATTCATAGATGTCTCGTTAATTTGCGAGTTTTTTCAGTGTCTCGCAATTCAACGACTTATAATAAAAATGCTGTATTTGTATTTGTAATTGGCCAGGAAGGCGCATTGGGATTTACCTGTAAGGCCTTCCTGGTATATATGTAAAATAAAAAAAAAAAAATAAATAAATAAATAAATATCCTACTAAAAACTCAACTGAGTTTCCATAGACTGGGAAACGGTCGAAACATAACTCCCCATCCTAAAATTCTTGATATATCAACAGTTATTTTTTGGAAAGGAATGCTAAATAAAATATAATACTGACCTCATGAGCAGCATGACACAATCTTTCAGTAAGCAAAGCAGTCAAATAAGGCGTCCAAGCTGGAGCTGCATGTAACGCTCGAAGCAAAGACGCAATAGCACCTGCCAATACTCCAGCTCCTGGCGCAGTCAACAGAGCGCGTGGTCTAGTATCGATACCACCTTCTCCGACAGTATCTAAAATATTTATTAAATAAATTATAACTCCAAAATTCAGTACTACATACATATAATACGGTACGATTCGTAAGACGTACCTGAGTACATATTTCTAGACAGGGGATCAGGTCGTAGCGAAGGATCACAGGGAGGTGGAGCTAAAAGGCGACGACCGACAAGTGAAATTAATTGAGATAACAGTTCACATTTTTCAGATGCTGATCCGGTATGTGCAGGTAGTACATTGCGCAACAACCAAGCGCATTGAACCTACAAATTTAAGGTTTTTTTAATAGTGTACATGGCCAAGAATATTATACTGAATATTTGAATGGATAAAACTATACCTGCATGTAGATTAAATCCAATGTTGGTGGATCACCGTCTTGAGACAAGAACGATAAAGTTAATTCTAGCCACGGCACAGAACACAGTGCCGATTTGATTCCTTCACATTGAGCAGTTCCTAAGCAATAAACATTACAATCAAATGTTCTATTTTGTATAATATACAAATGTACGTAGTAGAATAACAAGTACCTCTTATGAAAGCCATCGTCGTCCAATCATTGAAAAATCCAGAAGCTAGTCTCAAATTGGCCGAGTGATATTGACCTCGGATAGCAGAACCAGACAAAAGTCGACGATGAAGACTAGCTATATTTCTCAAAGTTGCTGTATATATGAATGGTTCTGTTGCACTCTTACTGCCCAAACCAGCTCCGGCGCCGAGCGCTTGCAAAATCATCTGACACTGTTGTTTCACCACTTCAGATGGCTGGCATCGCCATTGGGTCCATTCTAGAAACATAAACAGCATCAACACCATGCATTCAATTTGATGATTAATACCAAATGTAGTGATGTTAACCTAAAAGTCCTTTCTCTGATTGATTGTGAGGAGTATTGAGCGCACTCGGAGCAGGACTTGGAGCTCGCGCCAACCGCAGATCATACTTTCCTTCTTTACCCATGCGATAAGAGTTAGTAGCACCGGTATCCCACTCTACACGCACCCAACCGTCTTCTCCGAGTTCGCCTACGACACGACCTTCAGACGGAAGTGGTCCATCCTTTACAAAAATAATTAAAAAAAAAACCCAATAAAACAACTCAAACAACAATCATAATAAAATTATAAGCATAATTACCTGATCGCCCCACTTCCAATCTCTACCCCTAACAACTCTAGTTCCCAATCTCATAGCAGCAGCCAATTCGGGACCTAGTGGCGTTGAAACAGCACCAATTCTAGCGCCAACTTCTTCTTCCAATGCGGTCAACAAACGATCATTACTTCCCAATTCTTCTTCGACCAAGATAGTTTGAGGTGTCAGAACAGACGGTGGAGCTGCTGCTAAGATAGACAGAATGGCACCAGCCATACCACCGTTAATTAGTGCACTGACAGATAAAGGACCACCTTTCGCACAAGTTCCAGCTAAACCCATCACGGACACTAGAAACCTGCAACAAAACAACAACATGACGAAACTTTCAGTTTTATAATACACTAAAAGACATACACCAGACGACTTACCGAGCACGAGGTGAATTTTCATTGAGGTCGTCATATAAAGCATAAGACGGAGAATTTAAAACAGCTAGGGCCCGTATTTCTTCAGCCGCCCACGATGCTATACGAGAGTGTGCTAATAGCAATGCAGCTCGACGTGTGGGAGGCGCTAAAGGTACCCAGTCCAAAGGTTTTACACATCCGTTGGGGACATCGTTATTGTTTACAGGCCACGGCCCGGCTCCGAGCGATCCTGCCAAGCACATATAATGCACCGGCGTGGATAAGTGTCTAGTTGAATGCAATGCCTCTAAGATGCTTTCATATCCAGATTGTCTGATGTCGGCTCGCCGAACCTTCGAATACATTTCCAAATGATTAAAGTATTATAACGTGGGAACATGAGAGAGTATCCACTGTCTAACTGCATTCGTGGGTGAACAACAGATACCCCGGATTAGGCTAACGGGACTCAGTAAGTTTCCGAACAAAGGATACGGATAAAGTTCTCATAAGCCCGGGCGAGTGCGTGCGACTTGCCAGGGTAGACTGCGTGATAGATAATAAACACATTAATGGATCGGGGAAGCTATGCTGCGCAACTTGTCATTTATAAGGAGGTACACACGATGGATTGGATTATTTCTATCCAAGTGCATTCGTGGGTGAACAATAGATACCCCAGATTAGGCTAATGGGACTCAGCAAGTGCCCGAACAAAGGATACGCTGGAGTTCTCACAAACCTGGGTGAGTGCATGCGTAAACAATATACTCGCCAGGGTAGACCGTTACGTACCTAGACAATGGACACATTAATGGATTGGGGACGCTGTGCTGAGCAACTTGTCCTTTATAAAGAGGTACACATGGTAGATCAGATTATCCTGGAGTGAGTGGTGGTTACGTGTGGACCTCCTAAATCGTTGAATAAATGCTGTGAAGCGACTTTGACCTTTCATTTGTATCCTGAACCCACCCCTACGCAACAATATAATTTTAATTTATTACACTTTATGTGACATTACCTGGTAGTACATTGCTTTCCGTAGTACGTCGATATCGTATCCTTCTTCAGCCATTACGAAGTTGATAATAGCCGTAATCATACACTTTCTTTTCTCAGCGTTTATACTTTCATCCTTCGGTTTCCACAATCCTTCATAAGAATTGGGTCCTTAAATAAAAAGATCATTAAATATAAACATATTCAAGGTCACCCCAACGTTAGCGCGCGGGACTTTAGCGCACATATGTTAACGCGCAGTACAACTCTGACATTAGCGCGCAAAATAAATTTATTTTGAATTGTTGACTGCTAATTTAAAGAAATTTAATTATGCACCCAAGATTTCCCCGCTTTGTTGTGATGCATCAATCGCTTAAACGATAATTTTTTGATAGAAAGTAGATTTGACACGATAATAATAAGATAAGGAAATTACGGAAGGGTACATACGGACTATACCAGTCATTTAAATCCTGACACCTACGATTATTGATTTTTTTTATTGAATATAAAAAATAATAATCAATTTTACCTGTCGCATTATCTACGGATTTTGTTAGCCATCCACTTGCGGGTATGGAATGCTCTCGCTCCGATGTATCAACGTCTTTTTCGTCTTTTGCACTGCTCAATTCCTTCTCCTGCTCGTCGACTATGTCCATTTTAACGCCTTCCGGATCCAATAACAGTTTCGCCGACCCTTCCAACGAGTCTTTCAATAGGGAATTATCGGTCATTTCATTGATGGAACTGATCGAAATATCGTTTGTCGGCGTTTTATCATCCATTTCAGAATTTTCAACATCGGCCAAAGCGGCGACTTTATCACAAATATTTTTATGGTTTAACGAAGACGTATTTTTGTCATTGTCGGCGTTGAGATTTTTCAACCTTTCCAAAGAGATTTTATCCCTATCGCTAGAATTGGTCTTGTCGTTGTCCATAGACCTTTCTTTTTTGATTAATTTAGAGTTTTCCTTATTTTTGGTCGAGCACGCTACGTCAAAATTGAGCTTATTCTGCGCATCATAAATATTAGCATCGAGCGACAACTTCCTCACCGATGGATGTGGAACACCGAAATCGGCTTCGACGCTTTCTTTTTGGGTAAACGACTCCTTTAATTCCATGATCGACGAACTGCAATTAAATTTTCATTAGCACGAATGAATACTCTTATTTATAAAAGACAAATAAATATACTCACTTATCAGGTTGATGTGCCGATGATGAATTTTTAAATGAAATTACTTTATTAGCAGTTCTTTGAAATACTGGTAGCGTTGGAGGTAGACGAGGTAACGCAGTAGCCGCAGCCGAAATTGCAGGTCTGACTTCATGTATTAAAAACCTCGCTCGTTCTAGCAAAGGCGCACAAACCTAAAAAAAAAAAACAACACATTGATTATAGAAAAATTCGCAATTAGATAAATATTCATATCATAATTTGCATACTTCTTTATAGCCTCGTGCGAGCTGTTGTCTAATTCTTGCGAGACGCCATTTATTTTTCCAAACGGCTTCTATTACATCCACCAAAGCTTCATCATCGAGAAATTTCTTATCACCATTCGCTTCTGAATATAATAAATAAATACTTAATACACAAATAAAACATACGAATACGGATTTCGGTACTCAATACTGACCAAATTTCGCTAGAGATAGTGCAGACACTTGTAAAGCTAAATGGTGCATCATAGCAGCAGCTAATACACGTGTCAATTCCTCAACGGGATGTTCAGCTGGGAAAGGACCTGGTGAAAGTGTTCCGGAACAATGTCTACAAAGAGCACTCCAAAGAGATGCAGCTAAGGAATCAGGCTACAAATACATACAAATCATATAAATATTTTACATTGACTTGAATAAACATCATAAAAATACATAATATATAATATATCAAATACATTTAATTTAGTATCGGCTAATGCTACGAATAAATCGACAGCAGATGTAGAAGAAACTCCTGGAACTATTGTAGTCGTAGTCGTTAGAACCGGAGCTGATGGAGGTGCTGGAGCACAAGGCGTACTGCCTGCTGTACTTCCAGGACTTCGAGCCTCGCCCTTCTCTTCGTCAAATGGATTCGGAGGTTGTAATACCTACAGTACAAATCAAAACATGAATAATATGCAACACATAGCTAAGTATCGTAGGTAAGTGGTTTTAAAGTAAGAAGAGAACCAAGAATGCTACCTGAAGTCCTCCGGTAAGAAAAGGAGCTTTCATCAAAGGAGCACAAGTTTTTTCGGCAGGTTGTTCCGGTAATGATTTTACCAACGTCGAAGCTCTCAAACCTAAAGCCAACGCTAAATGCCGAGCTGCTCCGCCGAGGATATTATGCATCTTTACAATAGCACTAGTTTCCTAAAGATTACAAACACATAATGTTATCGAATAGTAGTGAATAAGAGCATCATTGTGGACACACAAGGTTTCCACCAATGTAATTTTTAAACATATGTATAATAAAAATGACATACTACTGGTGTATAGTGAGGCATTTCTAATATTCCAACACAGTCAGCAGTGAGCTGTGGCAATTGCTGACAATGAGGATACGAAGACAGCACGGCTGTAGCATCTCTTCCAACCAATTTGCGCACCAGATCTTGAGTTCCACTGTGATTACACTTAAAATCTTGAACATCGTAAACTCGTCCCGATACTATTATCCAGAGGCCACCTTCTTTGATCTCATTCTCTATATCGCACCTGAAGAGAAACAAAAACTTTAAAAATGTACATCAAACCACATCGAGAGTCAAAAGATGCTGTAATTACTTTCGAAGGGTCGGGAGGTGGGCGTCCGGTTTACGGCAAGCTCGCCCTGGCCAAGCCAACTCATCAGAATCGAGACCGTACGACATCGGAGAACTGCTCGCCAATTTGTCCATCGCTATTAATAAAGACAGCAGTAATCCATTGGCTCCAGATAAAACAGGACCCAATCGTTCAGCTTCCATTGCCAATAAAATGCACATTTCGCACACAACAGTGCCTACAATGTCATCACATAGCAGCGGCCATAATACCGGAAGTAGATGTTGTTGTTGAGCGAGCGGTATAGCTTTTTGCAAAGTGGCAGTTGCATGTTTTGCAATCAGAGTTGCATGCTTGGCTAGTAGAGTGCGTGCTGCTTTTCGCACTCCGGCTTCTTTCGAACCGAGCTCCAAGACTAGTAGTCTGTAAATTAGCAAAAATTAAATAAATATAAAAATAATTAAAGCATATTACATACATTCCAATTGAAATATGTAAAACCTTTGATATTGTAAAAGCAAGTCACATGTCGGTGATATTTCATACTCGTTTATGGATTCGTTCATAGGCACGGCTTCTTCGGCTTTCAGTGTCCCACTTGATGAGCCTAAAGCTAAAGAGGCTAATCTGACTTGAGTTGCAGCGCTCGTGCTGCGTACCAATTGTTTAACCTGAAAGTATGAAAAATTATAAATAACATATACAATTATGATCCACATGTACTACATAGTTGAGTTTGTCAGCTTACAAGATGTAAAAGAGGTATAGCGTCAAATTTTTCATTATCTGTGAAATCAGAATTCGCGTCGTCCAGTAATATTTCATTATCTAAAACGTCATAAAAACTACATTAATAATAATAATTTAAAAGTAAATAATGCTAGTAAAGAGAATACTGTATGTATGTATATATGTTCTAGTTGAAGTGTATCTTCCAGTTGTAATATATTTTGACTAGTTAGAATATATTCTAACTAACCTAGTAACAACGACCGTTATAGTTCAAGTGTATTTTCAGTTGTAATATATTTTGACTAGTTGGAATATATTCCGTCTAAACCATGTAAGTTGATTCATATGGCGAATACATTCCAATTGTTCAAACTATATTACAACTGAAAAAAATTTCAATTATAAGTTCGAACTAGGTTAGATTTTCGTGAAAATGTCATTCAACTAGTAAATTGAGTTGGAAAGTCACATTTTTATTTTGAACACATTCATAGAGCTATCGTAATACGGTACTCATTACCTTTATTCGTAATACCTAGCAAATATTAACGCTTGAATTTTAAAGCATCTATGGTGTCAAAACTCAACTGTTATATTACAACTGACGCACATTGTTGAAAGTGTATACATATAATTTACTAGTTAAATTGCATTCGAACATGAATAACTTATAACGCTAGTTCGAATATATTACAACCGAAAATACACTTCGACTGCAACATATATAAGAAATACCTTGAGCAGATTCGTCAATGTCATCTTTATTCAAAATCCAACTATCATCGTTGTTACTTTCAATTTCAAGATCGTCTTCATCCCTTAAATATCAAAACAAATATACGACCATTGTAAAAATAAAGTTTGTTTAATGAGAGTTATAAAAGATTTGGTGGAAATGTATAAAATTTGGTTATACAGAAGTATTCCAAAACTTAGCCTAAGGATTTTGAAATCTTGAGCTCATTGACAGCATGAACATTCACTCACAAAGATTGGTTAGTATCTGAACGAGGTGTCGGTCGTAGATGTCGGCGTAGAGCAACACGCAGTCCACCACCAGCGAGCAGAGCACCGACGAGTAATTCTCGCATGAAACGTTTGCCAGGCGACACATCAGCGGCTTCAGATCCTAGTTGATAAAAGTTCACATTAGCAGTGGGGCCAAAGAACATTTGAATAATACGACCCAACGCCAAATGCATAAAAACCTTGAGGTAGTAACGAAGATAGTAGACGTGCCCTTTCAGCCGGAGTCGGAAGCAGGACGGGCCAACCATGCCGGAGAGCTCGTTGAGCAGCTTCACGAGCCGTGGGGCCGGCAGCTCCTCCAACAAGAGCACATACTGCGGCTCGCACTCCACCAGCCCAAGCTGTTCCTCGCCAGCCGGATGATCCGTTACGCATTCCCATCAAACTAGTCAACTATTGAACGTTGAATTCAGGATTAATTAAGATAAAATTATCCAAGATTTGAGATGAATGTGTATTCGAGATGATGCATTACTTGTAAATGTAAAAGGTTGAGGCACGCCACAGCCACGCATTCGCACTCCTGCGACGAGAGAGTGCTTTGATTTGATGCCCCTTGAGAGTTCGAATCGCCACACAACCATAGCAATCGTTCTATTTGTCTGGAAACAAGTTTTGATTATAAATAAGTATACTAAAAAGAGTTGGGCTATATTCAAATTTGACTCACTTGAAAGTAGGCTCGGTGAGATCTAAGATGAACGGTAGAGTCGACGGTAAAACTCTAGCTTTCATCTCACTCCACACTAATATTTGACTAGGACCGTAACTCGCACCTAAATTGGAAATATAATTATTTTATATTATAATTTTATAAAAGTAACAAGAACATTTTACAATTAACAAATTAACTAACAAATTTAATACGGAATATTTAATTTAATTAACAAATTAAATTAAATATTCCGTAGGGGCTCATGGGGCTAATCCTGTGAGCTGGGACTGATTAGACCATGTTGGTGGCTACCACTTTACGTCATTTCATTCTTGTTGCCCCCATACTACCAATTAATTTCACAATTAATTTTATTTGAAAATATGTAAAGGAAATGCAATACAGTTTTTATGATTACGAATCAAGATCGGTGATCTCATATATTTCTCAATAAAAACAAGCCACACGATGGCTTATTTACTATCACGCAGAGCCAACCTCTCTTGAAATTATCTTCGCTCACATAAGGGCAAAGACACAATCAACTCTTTTCATAATGATCGCGAGCCTGTAGAAACCCCAGAAGCATGATCCGATGAGCTCATCTATTGTATCATCGCGTTCCTGCACGAGCAGGCAGAGCCAACCTCGCCTGAAATTATCTTCGCTCATACAAAGACACAATTCGCCTCCCTCCATGTTTACGATCGCGAGCCTGAAAGTATGATTTCATCACTCGACCGCACATCGAGCAACTTCGAGGCACAGCTGCACAATGAATGACTTCCATTACCGTAGAAACTCTCAAAAGCATGATCTCATCATTGAGCAACCTTGAGGCACAGCTATACAAAGGATAGCCTCGAGCTCGTAAGAACTCCCGAAAGCACGATGACATCATTCAACCAATATATAAACCAGCAGAGCAGACTCAGACAGCAGTTCAGACAGCCCTTCTACATAAGTGGGCAACTCTTCGCCACGAAGTCAATGTAATTGCATTAAACTTGTGTATTGAACAAAAAATAAATAATTATCAACCGAGTTTCCATAGGCTTTATGAAAATGTATCAATAGCCATAGGCTATTGATACATTTTCATTTTTAATATATGACAAAATATTGTAACGTGTCAACCTGAGAGAATATTCGTGGGGTGGACAATGGACACCTCGGATTAAGCTAATGGGGCCCAGTAAGTGCCCAAACAAAGGATATGCTGGAGTTCTCACAGACCTGGATGAGTTCGTGAATTAACAATAAATACGCCAGGTACCTTTTAAGTACCTAGACAATATATACACTAACAAATGGGAGAAGTGGTATGCTGTGCAACTTGTCTTTTACACACGCTAGATTAAATATTCTGGACTAAGCGGCGGTTCCGCGTGGACCTCCTAAATCGTTGTATAAATGATTTGATTATATAAATGACCAATATTATGCTGGAGACCATAACATTTGAACGTATGTTGCAACAAATTTTAATGTTACAGCAGCTGCTGTTTTGAGTCCGATTGGAAATGTTTCAGTTGTTTGTCGATTTATCGCAACAGTTGGTATCAATGTATGCTTAATTTATGTATTCTAAAGTGTATACATTTTGATTCATTTAATAGCACTTCATCGAAAAATTTAAGATAAACAGTGTTTGAGCTATCTGCAAAATGCAAAAACTATACTTCAATATGCCGAAATGAAGTATGGATCAAAGCATTCCGGACGATACATTTTTTTTGACTTTAAATAAAAATGTATTATAAGAGACAATCTTAATCTTCAATTGTATACCCTTGAGATAAAAAAAAAATCAACAGAACAAAATTTAGATACATATTAGAAAAATTGAATCAATCGACATGGAATGTATGTACAAAATGATTAAATTTTACACACTTATAAATTTTTCTTTACCTAAAACACTGAAGATCTCTCCGACGCAGTCTAATTTGACAGGATATTGTCTGTGCAAATCGCCCCAGCTCCACAACTCTCCGTTCGTCGTAACAGCCATAACACCAGTAGCACCCAACGACAAAGACACGATAATTTTACCTAAAAAAAAAAAACAACAACAAATTAAAACTTCAACTTCAAACATCACATTAAACACAAATAAAAAAATTAAAACCTTGTAAAGCTTGCACCATTTTTGGCGCCCGTTGATAATCAGTATTACCATGACCGAGCCGATAAAACTCTCCATTACCCCAAGTATGAATTCGACCTCTACAAAAAGAAATGCATAATATAAATAAATAAAAAATATACCATTCATCTTTATATAAAAGCGTCAGCAAAAACACAAACCTATCATCTAAAGCAGCGGCAAATTGCGCTCCACAATAAACCCTGACGATTCTAATTCCAGTCAAAGAGTGAACAGATCTTAGCGAAGTTGTCGCAGAGACCAAACCTTCCGTGGACTTGGCGTCTATATCACCCCAAGCAAAGACAGTCCCAGCATTCGTACAACACATGACATAAGTATCACCCCATCCTGCCCAAAAAAAAACAAAACATCAATATTAATATATTATCTTATAAACTGTATATTTTCATATCGTAAATATAAATCACCTATGGAAATATCGGACACTTTTTCCCCTTGAGGTAGTTCAACCAGCTGCGGAATGATATTTCCCGATTGTCCGTTTTCTCCCCATACGTATAGTTCACCTTTGGACGTTATAGCAGCGCTGAAAATGTAATAATGATTATAAAATAGTGTAAAGTTTTGATTAATTATGTATTTATTTAATACCTGGATGCAGGTCCGGCAGCTACGGCGATGGTGTGGTGACCTCTTAGAGCCGGTATCTTCGTAGGTCTGTCTCTGGGCCGACCATCGCCGAGTCCCAAGCGTCCTTTGAGGCCGATTCCCCAGCTCCAAGCTCCCCCACGGGCTCCAACTGCCAAGTAGTGTCTACCTTCGACGTGGCAAGCTATCTGGATGACTCGTTCGCCTTCAGCGCCTGTAATAAAATATAATTTATAATTTGACATTGACATAAACCAAAGAAATTTTTATATAAACCAATACTTCTATATAAAAATGTTGTTAACTCTTTGCCCGTGGCAATAAATATAGCGAACAAGCCCTGTACGCGGCACCTTTTTCGCGAATTTAGCAATCGAGTTTTCGACCTTAAATACAGATTTTAATATTTACTCAACTAACCAGATATGTTAATTAACCTTATGAGTAGTGAGTTAATTTGAACACCAGAAACGTCTCAGGAGTGAGTTTTTTTTTCGGAATCAACTGACTTGAAAAATCCGAGCGAACACTCACACTCTTATTTTGTGGGAAGTTTTAAAGTTGACATATTTCGCTCGATTATATGATTGATTTATTGCCCGGTGGTGGCTTTGCCTTGCATCCTGGACCAAATTCTCTCGAAAATAAATCTATAATTTTACGCTAAATTATTTTTATGAGGGTCAAATGAACTAAATTTAGTCAGACGTTTCAATGTTATTCGTTCGGAACATATTTTATAGTTTTACATGTGGAAAATATTACTTTAGAAAAAAAATTGTCATCATGTTCAGTCATACAAATTTAACTGGCTTTCACGCCTCGTTAAATTTGGTTTCTTTATTCGAATACAAAAATATATATACACAAGAGTGAAAGATAAACCTCAGCAACACTTGAAAAAAACCGAGATGCAAATATGTCGAACAATGAGAGAGGTAGAGTATTTTGAGTGATTGAACGTGTCAAACCATACGGGTACGGCCATACTCTGGCGGGGTCATTTTACTTTTCCCGTACCCGTACGGTCGTACTCCTGAAAGGGTTAACACATAAAGTATTATTTTATACATAATATATCTCGTAGTTTTGGCTTAATTGTCAAATAATCATTCTTCATACAATTGCGATGTATCGTCGCCATTGTTCAACAGACGTGACGTCACATAAACGAGGTTTCAGTATGGTTCCCTAAAAAACTAATTTTGACTGGTATATATTCATTTTAAGCATATTGAATAGATGGCATTCAACTCTCAGTAATATATTCAACCAATTTTGAACCTTAAAACAGTTGAAATACGCGCATATAAGGCTCAAAATCCCGTGCAAAGTTCAGAATTCTATGGAAGACAGCCGCGGGCAAACAGTTAAAGAAAAATCTACGTAAGTGAATGTTTGAAGATGAAAAGCAATTTTGAGTTTGTAGATTATATTGTGACGGATCCAATAAATCTGTATCCTCCCCTTGTTTCTCGCAAATTCAAGTTATCATCAGCTCGAATTTGTTGAATCTTATAAAATGCTCCCTACATAATGCATTTCTCTCAAATTTTCTATGTAGTAAAATTTTTTATGACTATCCATAGATGTCTCTATTGTATTCTATGTCCTGTTAGACTTTTCGCGTCACCAGAAAAAATGTATGGAAATGTGGGCGACCAAGAAGTTAACGAGTATGGCACGCCCTATCTAACTGCATGCATTGGTCTGTTCGCCTTCAACCAAATCGTCCGCAAGTCACTCGGTGTGGCCCAGGTCTTAGGTTTGAAGAATTGTTAGTACTTACATATGTACAACGATAATCTAACCAGTGGCGGCTCGTAAGAATTCAGAGATGAATCGGGCTGTAGTAGCTCGTTGGCCAAATGCAAACAAAAATAGCATGCATATACTGGGAGGTCTGCAGCCCCGAAGCCCATATGGATGAGCCGCCACTGAATCTAACCCACGTTGGGGTAATTCCCGCCATGGAACATACATATGATGTATGTACATATGTAATAAAATTTTTTATAAAAATAAATAAAGGTAGAAAGCACAATTCAAAATGGCAGGCAGTCAAAATATAGAACATTGACATTTTGAAT
The DNA here is from genome assembly GCF_051622035.1 of Arctopsyche grandis. Taxonomy (NCBI): domain Eukaryota; kingdom Metazoa; phylum Arthropoda; class Insecta; order Trichoptera; family Hydropsychidae; genus Arctopsyche; species Arctopsyche grandis. Next base: position 5,482,180 of record NC_135357.1, on the reverse strand, counting down.
TTATGTAGAATATCAAAACGTAGAATTACAATGTAGACCAGTACATAGTGTAGAGTAGGTGTTTTTGGTCCTTTCATCTTTGACACCATATTCTAAATTCAAATATTCTGCATTTGTACAATTCAAAATATTGATATTCTGCATTATGATATGCACCCATTCAAAACATGATTATTATACCTTGAAAACTTTAAGCAAATGGCGAAATTTTAATATAATATTCATACTCAGTAGGTTCGAATTAGTTTCTATATCTATCAATTACTGTACTGCTGTAAAAAAAAGTGAACAGTAATATTCAGTATACCTATTTATATTTCGGAAATTGTGATCCAAAAGAATAAATACATAATGAGGCATTATTCAATTGGATTTTTTGGTATCGTGGTATAATCGCCAATCGTTAAGCTTCGGCTTAGCGTCGTGAAGTGCCGAGTTCGATCCCAGGGCCGGGCCTCGAGTGAAAAAGAATTTTTCAGAGTATGCTGTTGGTCAGACCTGGATTTGTGACTCCAGGTTGATCGTTTCCTATCAGAGTTTGCCAATTTTCTCTGATTTCATTGTTGAAACGGTTTCCGGTAAAAATTGGCTAAAATCCTTCCTATATACAATATGTCACCTATAGTTTGTGATTGATTAATGTGCAATAAATAAGTTTGTGTACAATTTGATAGATGTCTCATTGATTTGCGAGTTTTTCAGTGTCTCGTAATGCAGTGACTTATATAATGAATAAAAAATGCTGCAATATTATATTTACCTAAAACTGCATGAGGTTGTAGAGTGTCGTACGGCAACGAATAAAGTGAACCATCTTCGGCTAGTAAAAGAGCCAACAGTTCACCACAAGCTAGTTGCTTGACACGTACGGCTCCCAGCACTACTGGAGTGCTGTTACCAGTTCCGCTAGGATTTAAAGACACTACTTCTTGCGGCGCGTCTTCTTTCTACAACAAACATACGAAAATTAAAATCAATAAATATCTAAAGTTTAATTAAATAATATATAAATTTAGATAATACCGATGAGTATTTAGAAGTGGGCGGTAACAAAGGAGAAGCCAAACGGTCTAAATGACAAAGAATCGCAACACCAGCAGCTCGCACGTTCACTCCGACTTCACCGACGGGTATTTCGAATGACCTAAAAGAACGACTTGGAATATTAAATTCGCGCAAACATACAAATCGAGCGTATAATGGTGAAACGCAGACCTTAAATATTTTTGGGTAGGACTTGAGTCTATCGGAGATTCTGCGCCTGGATCACAGCTTACTTCTATTTCAGGTATTTGCAGATCTTTCAATTGTTGTAAGAATGGACCCAACGGCGCAGAGCATGCTTCGGGACATAGCCTGCAATTAAAAATCAAAAACAAAGAACTCAGTTTTTGTAATAAGTATTTGAAGCTATTCAGTATTCACTTTAATTGAATACTGAATATGAATACAATCACTATTCTTCTTTCTTACATAGGTCTTGAGCTAATTAGCTTAAAATAAGTGTGGAGTCCATATACAAACCTATTATCATACGTCGGAAGATGTAGTAGCAAACCGGTGGCTTTTAGAATTCTTGGAAGTTCACCTTGACGTATAGATAATTCAAGGGCTAGACACAAAGCAGTTTGCCAATCTTCTGATCCGACTGCACACCCAGCTTCCCTATTAATCGAACAATAATTCAAAACAGAATCCAATTATTTGAATACAATATGCATAGTCGAAGTGAGAAGTAAGTACCCAGTGATGACTTCATGCAAAAAATCAACGGCAGCATCGACGAGTTCAGGCCATAGGTCGTCCGAAGGTGGTATAGCAGAATAGAGAGCGAGGGTTGGAAGAGCTTGAACGGCAGCCAGAGCTTCGCGTAACAGAGCTGCACACTCCTCGCGAGCCTCACCACCTTTCCAAGCTCGTCGTGCAATACCCAGTGCCAGTCTTAAAGCGGCGCGAGCACCCACTCTAGCAAAAACGGCCCTACAACTATGTTACAAATATTATATTCAACGATAAAATAAAATGTTTTTGTTAGATTTGCAGTAAGTGTGTACTTGACGGGTTCCGCTTTGCTTTTGTCTTGAGGGCTGTCTCCGGATTGGATGCCTGTCCACGACGGTTGCCAAGATCGATTCCCTACAGCGGCCAATGCCAGTTCTTCAGAGGTATCATACGATCTTTCGAAAAAAAAAAGATGAGTAAAATGAGTAAAAACACACCTGATACAAACAATGATTTATAAGTATTTTGAGGGCGTTCTCAGGAACTTTGAATGGAAAAAAGTAGGTCTCAAGATCAATGGTCGCCTCTTGAGTCACCAGTTTGATTATATTTGCTTTAGATCAAGATACATATGTATAATGAAAAAAAAACGAAAATTCTTTTCGTGATTCGTGAAAAAAGGGACATGTTAGATGCCTTTGAAATATAGTGCCGGAGGTGGATGCTGCGCATTCCATGAACCGCAAAACGCACGAACATATCTATCCTCTGGGCTGGCAGTTTTAGAGACTCTCTACATGTGGAAAAAGGATTCTTTGTACTTTGGCCATATTGGCAGGAATAATGTGGAGTCTAGAGAAGCTGGTGGTCACCAGAACACTAGAGGGAAGGCGAGTGAGGACGGTCTCCTATAAGATGGTCAGAACTGATGGGATCGTCCCTAAACGCTGCTTTCAACATAGCACAGGACTGGGAGATGTAGAAGCAGATCGTCCACTGGATTCCAGATAATATAAATGACCACGAGCTCAGCATTGAGCAAACGAAAACAGATGCAGATTATTTCTCAAGAAGAAAATAGCCAGAATGCTTAACTTTTTCTTTATGAAACAACAGAAGTAGAATGCATAGAATCGCTCTCAGCCTCCAAAAATGTCGCTAAAAAAACTCTGCACGGCAGAGTTTGTTCATTGTTTGCTAAACTTCGTCTCTCTCTCTCGTCTCTCTTCTGACTTTCCGTCTCTCTCTTCGATGGCTCGCTTTTAGACGATACTTTTGTTAACAATGACCATTCTATGCATTCTACTTCTATGGTATTTAAGTATTGCAACATAGTGAGTGGCGCTCGTGAACCGATGGTTTACTAGCGATGTATAGAGAAGTCGAGTATAACGGCCAATAGGATCGCGCGACTCATCGACCAATAGGATCTAGCGAATATCTTTATACGTAGAGCGACCGATGAGTATAAATATTAGGCGCTTTCGAACTGTAGAGTATTAGTAGCTGGACAGCCGACCAATAAACAACTTCTACAACACTAGCTGCTCTTTCTCTCTTATCCCTCCGATCCTGGAAGCCCTTCTTCACGTCCACGCAACAGTATTAACAATCTACATATATATGTATATATAAAAAAAAACCTGAATACATACAGTTTATCAATAAAGTATCAATAATTTACCGTGAAAGTGCAAGCAGATGCCGTTTAGTTATGAGAGAATGTTCTCTGAGCGCAGTAAGCGGCAAACAAGTCATAGAAGTCTGAAGAGCACGAGTGACCAATTCATCACTCAAAGCTTCCAAAACGGCTGCGACGGCATTACTATCTGTACACACAAAATAGACGATAAAACAAACACGGAATCAGAACATCGCCTATGTATGTACATATTAAACCAGGACGTTACCAGGATCTGGTCCCCAATGCCAAGCAGATATCAAACGATTGGCCGAACGGGTGGATTGCGTTGACGACTGCCTTCGGCGATTGTTAGTAGCATTCACCAATGTCGCAAGTCTGGAACAAGCTACGCAAGCGCAACCCGTATGAGGGCCACATATACCCTGGCAACAGCCACAACTCAATACCTAAAATGTTGATTTGATGAGTAATCAGTCGGTGGACGATATTATAATAGATTTTTTTGAAGAGTGTGCTATGCCTTAAGGCCACAATAGAATTTTCCATTGTCGGATTTGCGAGCTAGAGCTCCAGCGTCATTGAGCATGATTCTGTCTGTGGAGTTGCATAGTTCGCGGCCTCTGGATAGTGAGTTGAATAGAGAGGCTCTGGTGGATGGACAGCGGAGTGCTGATAGGGGGGGGGAGGTGCACCATGTTGGGTCGGTGGTACGGCTCGGACGCCACATGGGGCGTCCGGAGGCTCCGCCGATTCCGCCGTTGCGTTCGGCCTGCAACGAGCGTTCAACAAACAAACGTTCCTCATGTTCGGAATCAGACATCTGAAAATGGAAAAGATTACTATATTTGATTGGTCATCTAGAGGCGAGGGATAGAAATGGCTGAAGAATCAACCGTTGTTATGATGATTCAAAACATTTAGTAGGTAAAAAGATAAAATGTGATGTTCGTATTGTTATAATGAGACAAAGAAGTGTGGCAATGGTATGTGTTTAACTCTTTGCCCGCGGCAATAAATATAGCGAACCTGTATGCGGCACCTTTTTCGCGAATTTGACAATCGAGTTTTCGACCTTAAATACAGATTTGAATATTTACTCAAGTAACCAGATATGTTAATTAACACATAAAGTATTATTTTAAACAATAAAATACATAATATATCTCGTAGTTATGGATTAATTGTCAAATAATCATTCTTCATAATTGTATGAAGACGTGACGTCACTTAAATGAGGTTTCAGTATGGTTCTACAAAAAACAAATTTTTGACTAGTATATATTCATTTTAAGCAAATTGAATAGATGGCATTCAACTCTCAGTAATATATTCAACCAATTTTGAACCTTAAAACAGTTGAAATAGGCGCATATAAGGCTCAAAATCCCGTGCAAAGTTCAGAAATTCTATGGAAGACAGCCGCGCTACAGATTTTTCGCCCAAAGCTTCCATAGAAGACGGCCACGGGCAAACGGTTAACAAAGTAATAAAACAATAAATATGTGTATGATGAATTGAATTTTAAACTTTTATGAGGATTTTAAGATTTTTTTAATGTTGCAAATTTTGTTATATTGAGGAAATTAAGTTTATTGTCTTCTACATGTATGTATTGTGATGGGATTTATGTTCATGTTACAGTCGAAGTGTATCTTCAGTTGTAATATATTCCAACTGGCGTTTTAGGTCATTCATATTCGAATACAATTCAACTATTAAATTATATATCTACAAGCGCAAATACATTTTCAACAAAGTGCATCAGTTGTAATATAACAGTTGAGTTTTAACAGCTCTGATGTTTTTACGAATGCTTTAGAATTCAATAGTGTGTTGATATTTGCCAGGTATTACGAATAAAGGTAACGAGTACTGTATTAACTCTAAGAATGTCTTCAAAACAAAAATGTGACTTTCCAACTCAATTTCATAGTAGAGTGACGTTTTTACGAAAACCTAACCATTCATCTAACCTGGTACCAAATTATATTTTCAGTTGTAATATATATTGACCAGTTGGAATATAATTCGTCATATGAATCAACTTACGTGAGTTAGACGGAATATATTCCAACTAGTCAAAAAACATTACAACTGAAAATAAACTATAGTAACAGTCGGTACCAGGTTAGATGAAATATATTTCAACGAGTCAAAATATATTACAACTGGAAGATACACTTCAACGGCAACATCGATATATAATAAATATAGAATAACACCAGAAACTTTCATCCTAAAATAAACAATATTTTTTATTCCAGACGATATCGTCCATATAAATACTATATTCATAATACAAATAATAAAAATAAATATGTAAATAATAATAATATAATTGTTGATATTGTTGAACTTCATAATATGTACAATACTATAATTTTTATATACATATATAATATATATATATATATATATATATATATATATATATATATATATATATATATATATATATATATATATATATATATATATATATATATATATATATATATATATATATATATATATATATATATATATATATATATATATATATATATATATATATATATATATATATATATATATATATATATATATTATTTTGTCAGATGAGTATTTTCATATTATAATATGTATGCTGCATTTTAATTAAAAAATAAACTTACACACGACCAACGTCGATAACAACTGTATATTAAATCACCGAACATGATTGTTTTGAATCTTCAGTTATATTTACAATTCAGATTTGACACACCGAAGACAATTCATACACGGAAAAACCACATTACATATGTTCAAGTCTGAAAAATATACGTTTGTTAACAAAATAAAGCAAAAAAAAAAATAAAAAAAACCATCACATGCTGTCTATCATATTGTATGTATATAGGATGCTCAAATGTATCTCACAGCATAATATTTACACAGTTGATGACATTTCACATGCAATAATATCGAATGACATAATAAAGTGGATAAAATTGAGCAATGTATTGCGATGATTGAGGTGTTCATTGATGTGTTGGTGACACGAGTGAGAACGAACAACACCAGGAAGTAATGTGACATAAGGGGTTGAGAAAGGGTGTGACGGGGTTGGGGTTGGGGTTGGGGGTGGGTGTGGGTGTGGGTGTGGGGTGGGGAGGGGAGGGGAGCGGGTGCGGGGTGTGGCTCACCTCCAGCCATCGTCAGCCGGTGGCGGAGGAGCCACGCACCCTCAAACTGAGGCCCGAAGCCCTACAGATGGCAGAACACAGGTCACACCACCATGTGACTTCACGCCCCACTCGCGACTGCTGCTCTCAGCCGGCAGGAGACAGCTCGGTGACAGCTCTCCGCCAGGGGGCGCAACTGTGCACTTCAAAATACTCAATATTTTAATTCAACTCTTTTTCATCCTGTAATTTGTTTTTCAATTAGTTCTTTTCGAATTGTATTCAACATGACACGATATATGTATGTGACCTAAGCCTCACCCGCTTTATATTGTCTACAAACACGCTGCTAGGAACGCACAATAGTTAAGTTGGCTTTCCTATTTCCGTTAGGAAAATGTATCCCGCGAGGTAAACGCGATCACAATAGACTCGGGCATTCTTCTGTAGGTACTGGCCGAGAATACTTTTGGTCTTTGCCACTAGCCTTAGGCTCTATTAGAGGGGTTCGGTGATTAGTAATCACTAGTCACCGGAGCCTGGGGGGGCCGTGTATTGTTCAAAGGTTGTAAATGCATTGTTAAAGGTTTGCCGAACAATGGATAGCACTGTGACTATCCTACCTCTAGTAATCACTAGAGGTAGGACCGGAAACGCGCCGTCTATTGTTCCATTATTGTAAATGCTTTGTAAAAAAGGTTCGGCAAACCTTTAACAATGCATTTACAACATGTGAACAATGAACAGCGCGCTCTGGGTCCGCTCTTTAGTAATCACTAGACACCGGATAGACACCGTGTTTTTTTCAGGAATCCGGGCGGTTTAGCTCTATTTAAAAAGCTAGAGTCCAAAAAAAAAAAAACGTTCGGCGAACCTTTAACAATGCAATGAACAATACACAGCACCCTCTGGGTCCGTTTTTTTCAAGACAGCACCTTGGTTTTCCGGCCTTTAGTAATCACTAGACACCGGATAGACACCGTGCTTTTTTCAGGAATCCGGGCGGTTTAGCTCTATTTAAAAAGCTAGAGTCCAAAAAAAAAAAAACGTTCGGCGAACCTTTAACAATGCAATGAACAATACACAGCACCCTCTGGGTCCGTTTTTTTCAAGACGGCACCTTGGTTATCCGGCCTTTAGTAATCACTGATTACTAGTCAAATGTGAACCGGTCACAGGACAACCGGTCACTCTAGATCGGTCACACGTGATCACCCATCACACTAAAACTGGTCACACCCTAAAACTGGTTACACCCGAAGATTGGTCACCCAAAAATTAAAAATTGGTCGAATTTTTGGGTGTGACCAGTTTTTTGTGACCAATTTTCTCGTGACCAGTTTTAGGGTGTTACCAATTTTCTCGTGACCAGTTTTAGTGTGACGGGTGATCACGTGTGACCGATCTAGAGCCACCGGTTGTCCTGTGACTGGTTTACATATGAGTATATGACTAGTAGTCCGTTTACCATTAGAGGTTGTGATCGAGAAATCTCGAGAAATTTTGAGTTTTAGTGTGACGGGTGATCACGTGTGACCGATCTAGAGCCACCGGTTGTCCTGTGACTGGTTTACATATGAGTATATGACTAGTAGTCCGTTTACCATTAGAGGTTGTGATCGAGAAATCTCGAGAAATTTTGAGTTTCGTTTCTCGAAAATATTTTATTATGAAAATTCGAAATTCTCTTTTCTCGTCAAATCGTTTATTAGAATCTCGAAAATATCGAGAGTATATTAAATTTATCACTACATGCTTTTGTGCAATAAACTGATTGATTTATGTACATAATACAGTGGCGTGCGGTCAAATTCTCCCTGTTTTTGTCGCACGGCCTTACTTACGTGTGTGCGAGCAGGACACGAGAGGAAGCGGTATGATGTCACAGCATCCTCTTGTTTACTACTCGCGCAAATGTAAATAAAGCTGCGCGATAGAAACAGAGAAATTTCCACCGCACGCCACTGGTACATATATACTTGTTAACTCGTAAATAATTTGTTGTGAAATGGCTAAAATGTTTGATTTAGTATTTTTATTATTTGTCGGGTATGTCCAGTATTTTTATTTTTTGATCAGTATGTTATCTTTTGGTCACAAAAATACAGGCAAAGGTGGGTGACAAACCTAGGATTTTTATAAAATTCTTTGTTACATATTGTTATTTTTTTAATATTTTAAATTACTATTGTATATTTTTATTTTCTTTTATTTTTTTTTTCATGCCATCTTTTATAATAATTTTTTTTTACATAATTTTACTTTTTTTTCTCTTTAATGTTCTATTGTATCTCTATATCTTTCTTTCATCATGCCTTTAATAAATTTATAAGCCCCTAATATAATATACATAGTCATTGTGTCCTTTTGATTTTTGTATGTTGTCGATTTTATATGCTAAAAAAATCGATTCACTATTTAAAAATAAATTATACTCGAGAATTCTCGTGAATCTCGAGAAACAAAAAAGAGAATCTCAAATTCCCGAGATTCAAATATTCAGAGAAAATGAGATTCTCAAATATTCCGAGAAAGTGAGGTTCTCGAATCTCGAGAATCAAAAAAAAGTCGAGAAATCACAATCTCTAGGCCCCATACGAACTTGTCATTTTCTGTCGCGTGATCATTTTTTCGCGCGACAGAAACTATCGTTCAAAAATATTACGGTACACGCACTTGCGACTAAACAGTCGCAACTTTATCAGTTTCAAAATGAATTTTACAGAAACGTGTTGTGTTGTGGCTCTGTTGTTGCGCTTAAAAGCAAAATAAAAGCGTAAACAACAATATTGGGTACATCCAGTGGCGTAACTAGAGAAATTGGGCCCGTCTGTAAATGTTAACAAAACGCCCCCCTTTAATATTTTTAATTAAAATTAAATTGATTATTTGTGTTAAAAGTTAGATAGATTGTTTCAGCGCTTTCTTCAACTATTCGTTGATTTTTCACTAAAAATTGGTCAAGTTTTGGAAATATTATTAAATGTTTCATGTTGTTTCAATTTTCTTTTCTGTGCTCCACAAAGTATTTTTTCAAACTATCCATTTTGAATTGTTGTAATTACTTTTATATTACATTTGGTTTATTTATTTACACTCAATTATATTCGTACACTTTATTAATTTAAAATGTGTGATTAAAATTATGTTTAAAAAAAAACACTAGTACATCACGATATCGAATATTTTATCTAAAATACAATAACTATCCGAAAATCTTGAATGACATCAAATGTGAGAACGTTTCTCTATATTCATATTTACAGACTCACAATACAAAAAATGAAACGAAATTATTTTACTAACCAGTTTTATTATTATTATTTCAACATCGTTTTTATAGATTGCAAACAATCATTATTACTGAACCAAAACGGAAAATTATTGTGTCGTGAGAAGTTTGGAGTATATACTTTTAACTAATGCTTCCTATTAGTTATATAAATAATTTTTAGAAAAATTTAACGACTTCGAAGATTTTTATTTGAAAAATGTCTAGTATTTAAAAACCTTTCCGGCCCCTAAATCTAAAACGCCCGCATGCCCGTGCGAAATAGTACTAAGATAGTAGTTACGCGCCTGGGTACATCCCCTTATTACTAATAACTTATGAGTAGAGGCAGGATAGTCACAGTGCTACCCATTGTTCCATTGTTGTAAATCCTTCGTAAAAAAGGTTCGGCAAACCTTTAACAATGCATTTACAACCTTTGAACAATACACGGCACCTTCTGGGTCCGGTGACTAATTATAACTAGAGGTAGGATAGTCACAGTGCTATCCATTGTTCGGCAAACCTTTAACAATGCATTTACAACCTTTGAACAATACACGCCCCCCTCAGGCTCCGGTGACTAGTCATATGTTCCATCCCATTCAATAATTTATAACCATTGAAGTATAATGTACAGAATAGTCATTCCTAACAAAAGTATCGCTTAAAAGCGAGCCATCGAAGAGAGAGGCGGAAAGTCAGAAGAGAGACAAAAGAGTGAGGAAAAAAAAATCGTCCCTTGACGTTCAGGGTGGCATTGGGCAAATTTTTATTTTGTCTATTTACGAAGTATCAATAGATAAAATATTAATTTTAATTCAATTTAAAAATACAAAATATCACTTTTTATCTCTATTAACAGCTTTTGACCCATAGGAAGTTGCGCTTCCACCTCTTTCCCACCCTTGTATCAGTGGTCCATAAGGGTACTCCACTATAACCAAGGGGACTCAAGTTATCTTTAATTTAAACAATTTTCACGATAGTTACAATACATATAAAGAAATAAGAAAGGCGTTTACGCGAAATTAAGTGAAAAATTTAAATAGCTGCCCAAGAGGATTCCTTCCTTGGGAGTGTTATCGGTAGAGGTAGGACCGGAAGTGCGCCGTCTATTGTTCCATTATTATAAATGCTTTGTAAAAAAAGTTCGGAAAACCTTTAACAATGTATTTACAACATGTGAACAAAGAACAGCGCGCTCTGGGTCCGCTCTTTAGTTATTAGTCCCCAAAAGTGGAAGCCTCCTAGTCGCGAGAATTTTATTGAATTAGAAATATATAAATATACAAATATGACATATCAATCAGAATGACATATTATAAATAATGTTAGTGTGTTAGTGTGACAGTACTATACATATCATAAATAAAAGAATTTTAAAATCCTTGGAAAAGAACTGTTTTGCTAAACAAATACCTTTTCGATGAATATTTGTTAGCCAAATTATCTTTTTTCGCAATGTAATAAACTCTAATTTTAACAAAATTTTCAATGGTTGCGCGAATTAACTGTAATCTATGGTTTTGTATAAAAAAAAATAAGGGTCCTTGTTCGTCAGTCAAAATTCGGTCCCACAGAAGCAATAAATCTTCCACATAATTGCTTTCAGCCAAAAATTTTTAACGAACTTTACTTAATAGAATAATAGCAAACAGAAACGGTGTTTCCCAACTGTCTAATAGTTCTTTTTCATATTTAATTTATATTAAAGTAATTCGTGTAATTTTATATTCTTTACTAAATTTATTATTAAAATATTAAATTGCAAACCGCACTCACACATATATAAATCCGTTGTCTCCAAAGAGGCGTCTCACGATAAAGATCTGTAAAAAAAGTAGTATAACAATTGCTAATCTATTATTATCATAACTAACTACTTTCACTTACAAAGTAACCCTGTTAAATGGCATGTAATAACTCATAAGTGATCCAAGTGATACCTAGGATGACTATCTGACAAAGCTGACCACAGAGAAGAGTCTATGGCGGTAAGAACTCACTCCTTGAATGGAAATCTCTCTCAAATACCGCCTTTTTCTCAACACATCTTGGATAAATGCGAGAAAAATAATATCCAAACCTCCAACAAGGTAAGAGTGACGATGGATGATAGCTTAGCTAATAGAAACCTGTATTTAGCCACGTACAATGTAAGAACGTTATCGAGTGAAGGAAGTGTGCTTGCATTAGAGAATGAATTAGAAAGTATCAAATGGGATTTAGTAGGACTTAGCGAAGTAAGACGAAAACAGGAAAACCAAATAATCCTAAAAAGTGGTAACTGTCTCTACTGGAGAGGGCTACCAAATGCTAGAATAGGAGGAGTAGGGTTTCTTATCAATAAGAGAATAGAAAGAAATATTATAGAAATAAGCGACATATCGGAACGTATATGCTATGTAGTATTAAGAATCTCGAGCAGGTACACTTGTCAAATCTTGTAAGTGTACAAAGTGTACGCCCCCACATCTAGCCACCCAGACGAGGAAATAGAAGACTTCTACGAAAAACTACAGGGCGCATACGATAATAGCCGCCACCACTTTAAAATAATCATGGGCGACTTTAACGCAAAAATAGGACAAAAGGCAAACACAGAAAGAGCAGTAGGCAATTTTGGTACCGGCCAAAGAAACGAAAGAGGCGATCGCCTCATAGAATTCGCAGAACACAACAGGCTCTTTATCACTAATTCATTTTTCAGGAAAAACGCAAACAATAAGTGGACTTGGGAGAGTCCTAAAGGAGACAGAAACGAAATAGATTTCATCCTAACAAATACCCTGCACTCCGTTAAAGACGTTAGTGTTTTAAGTAAAGTAGATATAGGTAGCGATCACAGATTAGTCCGGGCCAATATGGCCATTAATATAAATTGCGAACGTAGGAAATTAATAAAAGGATGCAGTAGCTCTCCAGACTTCGCTCAACTAAGGTCTAGGAAAAAGGAATTCGAACTCGAACTTGGAAATAGATACGAGAAATTAAACCCAGAAGCAGACATCGAGGAATTGAACACTGTAATTAGTTCGGTTCTAACCTCAACAGGTAAGAAATTAGGTGGATTCAGGAAACAGATTAAATTAAGCAAAATTTCAGCGGAAACAAAAAACCTAATTAAGCATAAAAGGAATTTAGATAGGGATAACAATAAGCAAGAATACAATCTAGTAAATAAGGAAATTAAAAAGAGAATAGTCAGGGATGTCAGGGATTTTAACAGCAAGCTAATAGAAAATACCATTAAGAATAACCGTAGCCTGAAAAAGTGCAAACAGGATCTTTTCTTAGGCAAAAACCAAATGATCGCAATCAGATCAGAGAGCGGAGTAATAATTAGGAATAGAGAAGAAATCATAGACAGAGTTTACACGTTATATGCAAAACTATACGAGAACGACAACGGCCAATTCCCCGCTCTGGAATCGACACACGGCCAAAGGGTTCCTGCAGTATTGCCTAGCGAAGTAGAGGCCGCGCTAAAAACTGCAAAGAACGGTAAAACCCCAGGGGAAGATAATATTCCCATTGACTTACTAAAATGTGGCGGCTCCCCCCTAAATAATATCTTAGCTAGGCTTTTCAGCAAATGCATCCAGAACCAAGCTATACCAGAAGGATGGAATAACGCAACTATCATCTTAATACACAAAAAAGGTGATAAAAGCGATATCAAGAACTACCGACCCATTAGTTTACTTTCAGCGGTCTACAAGCTCTTCACGAAGGTTATTACAGAAAGGCTGAAGAATATCCTCAACGAGAACCAACCTATAGAACAGGCAGGATTTAGGGCAAATTTCAGTACAATGGACCACCTCCAAGTAGTTGGCGAACTAATCGAACGCGCCAACGAATATCAACGGCCATTGTGCCTAGGTTTCGTCGATTATGAGAAAGCCTTCGATACAGTGAGCCACAATGCAGTACTTAACGCTCTACAAACACAGGGAGTACCGGAACCCTATGTGGGGCTGTTAGCTGCAATATATAAGAATGCCACAGCTTCGGTTAAAATATTTTCAGGTACAGATAGATTTAGCATAAGAAAAGGAGTAAGACAAGGAGATACAATCTCGCCCAAGTTATTCAATGCGGTGCTTGAGGGAGTTTTCAGGAACTTGGAATGGGACAAAGCCGGAGTAAGCATCAACGGTCGCTTCTTGAGTCACCTTCGGTTCGCAGACGATATAGTTTTAATAGCTCGTGATTCAGCTGACCTACTTAACAGACTAACACAGCTGGACAGGGAAAGTAGAAAAGTAGGATTAAAAATTAACGTAGATAAGACCAAACTAATGTTCAATAGGTATTGCATGCCTTCCCATCCCATTAGATGATAAACCAGTAGAAGTAGTAAATAATTATTTATATTTAGGTCAAATAATTGACATGTCTGGTAATAAAGATGAAGAGATAAAGAGACGTATGAAATTAGGATGGAGTGCATTTGGACGGATGAATGCTGTTTTTAAATCAAAAATGCCACTCTGCCTGAAGAAAAAGATCTTTGATCAATGCGTTTTGCCAGTGATGACGTATGGATGTGAAACTTGGACACTGAACACCAAGATGCTACATAAAATCCAATGCACTCAAAGAAGTATGGAGCGCTGTATGCTTGGCATAACGAGAAAAGACAGAAAGCGGAACACGTGGGTGAGAAGTATGACAAGAGTAGTGGACATAGTGGATAGAGTGAAGAGATTGAAATGGCAATGGGCGGGTCACGCAGCTAGGAGGATGGACGAAAGGTGGACAAAAGAATTGCTTGAATGGTACCCGAGAGAATGCAAAAGGGTAAAAGGAAGACCGCAAGGAAGATGGGTGAACGAAATTAGGAAAATGTGCGGGGTGAGATGGATGAGTGTTGCGCAAAACAGAGACGGGTGGAAGCGTGTTGGAGAGGCCTTCATCCAGCAGTGGATGGCGAGTGGCTATAAATGATGATGAAGCAGATATGTGGCCGTTAGTACCTATAGTTAGTACTACTGTTGCCAAAATATAGAAAAAATCTAGTCAACCAGCCAGACGAAGCATTGAAGTTGCCTACTAATCCTAATTTTTCATGGAAAAACTTGGCTGTTTCCATACACATTTGACCGCAAATTGGTATTCCTTCTGCTCATTTTTGATTTAACTATGTATGTATATGAGTATAGTTGCAACCAAATTTTCGTATCTTGACATTTTCATTCTTTTTCATTTCGAATGACCTGCAGAACTATCACAATCTCTCGCGAACGCAAAGAAAACCTATGTAAGTGATCGAATACGCCATTTCTACAACATCTGATCACTGGAGACGAAAAATTGCTGCTTTACACAAACCAAGGACTTCAAAAACAATTGCTATCGAAGAAGCAGGTACCAAAGCCTACCCCTAAGCCGGGGCTAACGGAAAAAAACGTCCTTTTGTCCATTTGGTGGGACTGCAAGGGCATCATTCATTCAGAAACACTTAAGCCTGGACAAACAATAACCGCTGACGTCTATTGTCTATCAGCTGGACCGTTTAAATGTAGAAATTAAAAAAAAAAGACCGGCATTAGCTAATTGTGGAGAAGTATTTTTGCAACAAGATAACGCGCGACTTCATACTGCAAAAATCACGAAAAAATCTCAGATGGAAAACAATACTTCACCCACCATATTCTCCAGACATTGCTCCATCCGATTATCATTTATTTCGTTCAATGCAACACTTTTTAAATGGCAAAAAATTTTAAAATGATAATGAGGTAAAAATAAGGATATCCGAGTATTTTGCTTCAAAATCAACCCAATTTTATGAAAAGAGTATTAAAACATTGACAGATAGGTGGAAACAAGTAGTATTAAATGATGGAAATTATATTTTAGATTAAAAATGAAAATAAATATTTAAAATGATATCTCATTGTTTCATTTAAAAAACGACATTAATTTCCGGTCCACCTAATATATACATATGTACTTATTACTAGTGACCGGATCCACAGCCCGCCGTTTATTGTTCAATTGTTGTAAAAGGTTCGCTCAACCTTTTTTTTTATACTCTTTGTAAATAGAGACAAACCGACACTATTCCTTGGAAAATGCACGGTGTCTATCCGCAGTCTACTTATTACTAGAGCCCGGAATCTGAGGGGGCTGTTTATTGTTCAAAGATTGTAAATGCATTGTTAAAGGTTTCCCGAACCTTTTTTACAAAGGATTTACAACAATTGAACAATAGGCGGCACGTTTCCGGCCCCTTCAGATTCCAACCTCTACTTATTACGCAGGGGTGCTTTGAGGTCAAAGGACCCCAATAGGGCCTCCAAATATGTATTTTTATAAAAAATATATAAATATAAAAAAGCGATAGAAAGAAAAAAAAATAATAAAAAAGAACACACTTCATATTCCAAGGAGATGTACCACGTGGTTATATAAAAAAATCACAAAATACAGTAAATATAAAATACTTATGTATTAATAAATCAACCACAGATATGGTTCTTCACTTTGGCCTCAAAAGTACTTTTTACGAGGCTATTCTTAGTTTCATTTTTAAATAGTATACATACATGCAGTACCATGGCCGTAGCCAGGAGGCGGGGAGGGGGTTATGTGGGTGCCAGCCCCCCCATAAATTAAAAAAAAATAATGTATTAATATTAGGAGAATTAACTTAGCGTATACTAAAAAAAATCCTAGCTACGATCCTGCAGAGTGCAAATGTATGTAAATAAGAAAGAAAAAAAACAATCAAGTCAAACATTGATTGTACTCCAATCAAGTATGCATCACATGTTTAAAAAAGAAAAATACAAAATAAAAAAGCAAGGCAATAAGCAAAAAGAAAAAAAGAAGATATGTATGTATTACATAAAAATAAAATAATATAAATACAAAAGGATAAAAATTAAAAAGTAAGCCATAAAACATACCGTAGGAAATACACTCCTTCATAATGTACATATGTATTCATAATGTATACATGTTTTCAAAATAAAAAAAGTTAAAATCTTAATAACATTGATAGTAAATAAATAATAAACCCAGGAGATCAATTTATATGAAAATAAAAACATGCGTATGGCCTTTTGGAATTTTCAAATTCAAAAGTGAGAAAAATGGACATTCAATTTGTGTTCATTCACATTTTTTAATATACTTAAATAAAATTGAGAATAAATGTTAATACCTAAAATTTTCGTTTGATATAATAAGTAATAATAATTGACAACAAAAATCATTTAATTATTAAGATAGTGGTAACATTATAGACGAAGATCAAACGTATTGAGTCATTAACTACTTAAATTTGAATTAATAAAACAAGAATTATATATGTAATATCACGAAGAGTTTTTGTATTCTCGATTGTTCTGAATTCTATTAATTTATCGGCAATTAGTGTAAGTATTAAACTTTTATTCAAATAGCCAAACACTATGGTGTTTCCCCAAGGTACCCACACTTAAATAAAATATTTTTTGAAAAGACTTCTAAATACACATATTTGATCAACTAATTTTTTTTATAAATAAACTCCAATTAGTGTCAATAAAAAAAAAAAATACTTACTATATTCGAATCCTGTAATCTTGTCTGGCTGATGATTTCGGGGTTGGAAAATAGCAAATTAATACAGAATCGATAAAACATCTTTGTTATTTTAAGTTTTTCGTTTGATAAATTACGGCTAAGATTTAATTTTTGAACCAAACTGACACGTCTATCAGGTATTTGTCAGTTCAATATACATATGAATATACCTAGTAATCTTAAACTACCGACCATTCATGTGACATTCATAACTATAAATAAAGTAAAGAAAAAAAATAGGAATTTTTTTAAATAATTGCTTGAAATATAATGTCTATTGGAAAAATCAGCAAGGGAAATAATTGATTGGGGTTAACTTGTAAAAATCATTGAAGTAGAATGGGTAGAAGCGCTCTCAGTTTCCAAAAATGTTGCTACTAAAACTCCGTGCAGACGGAGATTTCGGCTGTTTTTCTCAGTTGCAGTAGGATCTCTTTGAAATAGGCTCTACTAGTGAAATTGTGTGGTAGTATTAGTTCGACAAAGTCCGAACATCTGTATGTGCACGTGCTAGATGTTCGGACCAGCCTCACTCATTGAAAAACAGTTATTATTACTTTATCTACATTGAAGTAGTATGCATAGAATTGCTCTCAGCCCCTAAAAATATTGCCACAAAAAATCCGTGTGCCCGGAGATGTCAGCTGTTTTGTCCAGTTGTTGTAAAGGACGATCACTTCCACGAATTTTTTTTCCTCACTCTTTTGTCTCTCTTCTGACTTTCCGTCTCTCTCTTCGATGGCTCGCTTTTAAGCGATACTTTTGTTAGGAATGACTATTCTATACATTATACTTCAATGGTAAAAATACAATAAAGTAAAAATGTATAAGACGTGTATCAGTATGTTTAGGCCAAAATTGTTGGTAGAGCCGAGTGTCACCGTTTGACAGTTGCGTTGCGATGGGCGGCTGGCTGTGCTCGTGCACCACTGGAGATGGAGTCGGGTGAGGAGTTGTCGGGATCCGGCGGGGGATACCTTCAGCTGTGCGGAACTCCCACTTTGATCGCCGGCCTGGTCTTCGCTCGAGATGTTCTCCTGGCGAACGTCTTCTTCCGCGCCGTCGTCCAGTATGGAGCTCCGACACCTTTCGTCAAACATAACCTCTCACTACTGCTCGGCAGCTTTTTACTCTACAGCAATGTGGGATTCGCGTTCCTGTGGACGGCCGGCCTCACCGTCGGCTCGTACACCCTCCTCATGATACTCACGCTCGTCGCCAAGAAGCGCCGGGGACTCATCACCTCCATCATGGTAATAGTCTTCCTACTACAGTCCGAGTACCTAGTGGTCAACTCCAAAATGTGGCAACAGATACGAGGCATACAGATGATAGCCGCGATGAAGATCATATCGGTAGCCGTCGATCTGGACAACGGCTATATGCAAGACGCGCCGAGTCCCGCTGCCTTCGCCGGCTATATAATGTGTCCGGCAAATTGTATACTCGGGCCGTGGGTGTCTTTCAGAAAGTACGAGCAGTCGCTCGGAAAGAAATACCTCAACCGAAGTTGGATCTTTGCTGTAGTTTTAAACGTCGTCATCGCGCTGATAGCTCTGTTCCTATCCAATTGTTTCATTCCGTGGTACATATCGGACGAGAATTCGAAGTGGATCATCGCGTATCGGGATGCCCAGTCGTTTAGAGCGTCTCATTATTTCATATCTATCATGTCGCAAGCTTTTATGATATCAGGCTGCTTCGGAGATCAGACCGATAGTAGTTGGAGCGTTGCCGTCACCGACCCGTACCACATTGAAATACCGAGATCGCTCGTTCAAGTCGTCATATACTGGAATATTCCGATGCATCAATGGTTGAAGATGTACGTGTTTAAAGTTTGCAAGCCGTATGGGAAATTCTTTGCCATATTCGCCACGTATTCGATATCCTCTCTCCTGCACGGCCTAAACTTTCAGCTGTCCGTGGCTTTGTTGAGCATCGGAATGTTTTCCTACGTAGAGTACAAGATGAGGACGAAGCTATCGAGCATTTTCAGCGCTTGTTGCCTGGTGAGTGCCTGCTCTAAGAATTGCACCCACACATATAGGAAGAGTAATGCTATTGTGATGTTCGTCAACGTGATGTTCAGCTGCTTGGCCGTGTTTCATTTGGCCTATTTGGGCGTGATGTTTGAGGCTTCTTTCGCCATCCAAGAGACGGGATACTCGTACGCGCACACGTTGAAGAAATGGTCCGATCTTAACTTCGCAAGTCACACCATAGCCACCATCACCCATCTAGTGTATTGCATTATTTGAATCTTTAACTCCAAATAGTACGTTGCCGATTCTATAAGATTTTTGGATTACGTTGTGCCTTTTGCGGTATTAATAGGAATCTTTTGAACACAACATATGTATGTATATTCCAAGTAGTCGGATTTGACTCGGACTACCCGCACAATTCCTCATCATCGTACGTTTGAACGAGCCTGCTTTTATGAATTAATTGAGAGAGACATATATTGTGCTCTCGTAGTTTGTAAGATTTTCCATTGCCATCCCAATTTATATTGTAGCGTTATTTATAGATTTTAGACTATTGTAATGATGAATTTTGAAGTGTTTATAGATGATATGAATCTCAACCGTATTATAATACTACAGGTACAAATGTATATGCAAAGAATTAATGCGAACGGGAACTGACGCGGAGTGTCGATACGTGATCAGAATAAGGTGCGTAAATGATTGCCAGTTTTAATGGGTGTGAGTTTTTATTGTAATATGTAATTGTGTACCTAATAACCAAAACGACAAATTTTTTACCGTATAAAGTTTAAACTTTTCGTTTTTTGAAACAATTTATACAGAAATACATTGACATTTTAACGTAGTGCACATTTGAATGTGTTCGGTGAACATATAATAATTTTTCTATTATACAAAGATTAGACAATTTGCCGAATGTAAATATTTTGTATTATTAGTATTTATTATATTTCCACAAATGATATTACATTTTTATAACGATATCTCATTTTTTTTTATTATTTGTACT
Organism: Arctopsyche grandis; assembly: GCF_051622035.1. Classification (NCBI taxonomy): domain Eukaryota; kingdom Metazoa; phylum Arthropoda; class Insecta; order Trichoptera; family Hydropsychidae; genus Arctopsyche; species Arctopsyche grandis. The sequence goes on along the minus strand of NC_135357.1, from coordinate 5,461,809 downwards.
GTTTTATGTGTTGATTGAATACAGTATTAGACTATTTATAGTAATGTGATTTTTTCTTGTATCGAGTTTTGGATTTGGATTGTTATAAGATACACTTATTTTAGTAAATATAACAATAGTGAGTATCGTCTTGAATTTCTTAATATTGATATAGCAATAAATAGTTAGAAAAGTTAGCGTGTCGTTCTCGATAGATAAATTCAATTAAATTTACTATGTGATATTTTACTATATATTTAGAATATTTCTCTACTTGATAATTTGATAATCATGACTTCTTTCTTCTCACATTATATAAGCTGTGATCTTTTAATGTTTTTACTATTATATTTTTAAAACCGTAGTGCATAATTTGTAAGAATAATCAACGATAGCATTTATGACTTTATCTGATTTTATTTATTTTGTTATTTGATTAAGATCGACAAACATTTTTTTTTTTTAAATAAACTTTAAAAGGATAGGATTGTAACGAGATAAGGGACTGTTTAAATTGCTTAATAATTTTTTTATTATGAATTTTTTTAATGGAATTAAATCATGGAAATTGAATGAGGGACCCAAAGATTGCTGCGTAAAAAAACATGCATTGACCACTTTATTGAATTGTTTCATCAATCATATCTCGTATGTATTTGTACTTTGTGTAGTGGATCAATTGAATTGAAACTTATTGATTTAAATTGTCCTCGTAAGCAAAAATTCTGTAATTAATTACCTCATTACAATTAATGCCAATAAATTTGTAAATATTTTTACATAACATTACAAAATCGCATTTTTATTTATTATTTTTGATCCTTTTTTACAATCCGCAGGTGTTAAAAACGCACCGAATGTTAAAAAATCGAAAATTTTCGTTTACCATGCATACATATGAAAAACGGTTAGTATATATATACATCAGTGGCGTGCGGTAAAAGTTTCTCTCCCCCGTCGTACATCCTCACTTAATTTGCGCGAGCAGGATACAACAGGAACAAGAGGAACAGGCTTTTCCTCCCGTATCCTGCGCGCGCACATTAAACAAGGCTGTATGACAAAAAGAGAAATGTATATTATATATACATAGTACTGTTCACCGCATGCCACTGATATATATATCATATATATACATATGTAGTACTGTTTACCATGTACCCTTTTTTTTTTGATCTTTCGATTTTCGATCGTTGCCTTCTGATATTTGCTTTTTCGATCTTTTGACTTTCGGTGCCTTTTGACCTTCGATCTTTTGACAGGTGGTAAATAACTAGTCGAATGAAAGTTGCATTAAATCAATATATTATTCTTTGCGCATTTTTTATACGACATCTGATAAAATATGATTTTTGTGTATTAAAATGTACAGAAACAATTTACAAGATTTACATGTGACATTAATTTATGAAACATTTCTTTATCCTTCCATCATATAAATACTATAATATAACTTATTAGTACTACTACATACATATACAGATGCTGAGAAATCTCTAAGCAGATGCATTGTCGTGTACTGACATTTGAAACGACACGTGATGAAAAATTCGTTGTTGTCTCGGTGCACATACATACATATGATCGCAACAAGATTTCATAGTAAAACCCGATTGCAAAGTCAAAATTATAAATAATACATTTAAGAAATAACACAAATTAATGAATTTTCATATTTCATGCAACTATATGTATTGGTCTTTTCCACGTGAACGACTAAATTATCAATATATTATTATAATATTTAAAAATTTGTGAGATCATATTTGATTTTTTTTCTCTCAAGGGTTTTACTAACGTCTAAATCTCACAAAACACCTTCGTCTTGCTCCGTGCGAATGCAATTTATTTTGGTTGTGGCTATTTGCAGGTACTATATCTGCGAATTATTAGCTATTTGCAGGTGCCATATCTGCGAATTATTGGCTATTTGCAGGTACTATATCAAAGCCTTCTGCGCATGCGCGTGAACAGTCACTGTCAGCGTGTCTACTGTTAAAATTTTGTTTTAAGCCTCTTAAAATTTAGTTCGAACTCGAAAAATATAATCCAAATTATTATCATATACAACGTATAATACCTGCATACAAGTACAAGCATTTAATTTATGCTAGACTTGTTTAATCAATCGTTCATTATACACGAGGCATATAAATTTCGCATGTTATTATAATAGCTTTATATCATTTAGCTAGTTCGCGGCTTGTACTTGTATATACATAGGTATTATACGTTGTATATGATAATAATTTTCTAACAATTAATAATATTAACTAATTTGGAGTATATTTTTTACTCTACGTCACTTTACGAGTTCGAACTAAATTTTAAGAGGTTTAAAACAAAATTTTAACAATAAACACGCTGACAGTGACAGTTCAAGCGCATAAGCAGAAGGCTTTGGGCCTGTCGCAGATACAGTACCTGCAAATAGCCAATAATTCGCAGATATAGTACCTGCAAATAGCCAATAATTTGCAGATATACATAGTATCTGCAAATAGCCACAACCATTTGTTTTCTTAGTTAAAAAGACATGGAATTTTAAACTGTTTAATAATACTGTAATCATTATTGGTATACAATTTGAGGAAATAGATTAGTGCTAAACGCAAGCAATGTGACGGAACATTAAATCTTTACTTTTAAATATAAAAAAAACTGTTTGTAGAGAATGTACACACAAAAAAATGAAAATCCATTAGCTGTATATATTATACGGAATTTGAACAATATTAAAACAAACGAATTTTAAAAATAAAAGAGAGCAAATTTTGCGATAGCACAAAATTCTTAAAACTAACAAAATCATAATAATAATGACTATAATTTATATATGGAAAATAGGGCATAATTATATATATATATGTGTTTAATAAACTAACAATTAAAAGGAACTATACATCATTTACAGTTGAATTGAATTTTTTCTGATAGTATTGATTTTTTTCTTACTCTTGTTTGATGAGATTCGAGTTGAAATGTTAAAAAAAAAAAATTTGAAAATAATATTAAAATATGTACTCGATTGTTTTAAATCATTGATAATAACAATGCCCTATTCCACATTGTAATTTTTTAACATTAATAAAATAAATAACTTAAAAATTAAATTTGAACATAATTGTGAATGGAAAATGTGTCAAATTTCAATAGTCAAAACGTAAAGCAATAGTGGTTTTTTTTTTTTATATTTATTTATACACAATAAACAGATTTAATAAAATATTCTATGTAGAGTCAAATAAATAGTGTTTTTTTTGTTCATATATGTATAATATAAACCCTATTTGAAGTTTCATTATATTATTATTACGCATTACAATTATGAAAGCTATGAGTGTTGAAATTTAATACGATGTAGTTTTGTTTCACATAAAATGACACGAATCAAACAAATCGGCTTACATTTGAAAAAATATAGCTTCTATATACAAACATACGTATTTGAAAATATACTCCAATCGCGGAAAATCATCATCATATTTGTATAAAACCTCGGATTGAAATCATACTTTGAAACTGACGGATCAAATCAAATTCTGAATCACATAATTCTAACATTTGGTCAGGTTCTTTTCATCATTTTTAGTTTAATTTATTAATTCTTAAATATATACAAAACGTATATGTGATTCTGTGTACTATATAAACTCACACTTGATACGTTACTACGTAAAACTTAAAAAAAAAACGTTGTTTTGGAACTTTGCGGTGAGGATTAACTTGACAAACGAATGGCAACGAGTGCACAGCCTTGTATGAATTGAAAATAAATTTCCATCGTAGAGTTGATCCAACAAATCGTCCGTTTAAGTATGAAAAAAGTGTGTGACGTAACCAAAGATTTGGTTCTAAATTTATGAATTTTAATATAACCTTCTTAAGTAAGTATTATAAAGATACTGTGACTAACGTAATGGATGCTTCAAAAGTCAATCAACTAAGCTCTTAATTAAGTTCATTGATTTGTTAGTTACGTCACGGCGATATGAATACGTCTGTACAAGTATATTAAATTTACACTAGTAATGATCATTTAAAAGTAAACATTTGCGCGAGGAACTGAGAACAGGTTAGGTTAAATATATATATATGTATATATTTTAATATCGACTTCAGTATTATTTTATAGAATCGTTCGCACTGTTATTATTTTCAAATATGGACACATTTCAAAACGTGGAACATTGTGCTTCCCAAACGTCACAGGACGGGATACTTTAGTGAAATTTATATAATAATACAATAAACATATCTATCTATACACGTAGAATTGCATGGATGGTGAAGTTTTAACAATCTTTATGTGTATATATGTAAGTGAATACAATTTTTCCCCAATATGTATGTATGTAGGTTATATATATATATATATAAATTAATTTGTCCAAAAATATGTGTGATTAATTATTCACTAAGTGTTTATATATTATTAAAAAATAACGACTTTCAATCTTGAATTTCCTTTTTTAATTTAATTATTTTTAAAATTAAACGCGAAAAAAAATAGGATTTTTATCTCACAAATATACAGATTCCATTCTCCATACGTTTAAAAACTAAATACAGTCTCTCGGGTGACGAATCTCCTTTTTTCTAAATTTATTTATTCATTTTTATTTAAAGTGTTGCCATCCAAAAATAAAAATCACAAAAAAACATTTATCACTACTTGATTTCTTTTTTTTTTTTTTTTGCTAATGTTCATTACGGACATTTTCAAAACAATTAAACTAAATGTCATGCGAGTGTTTGTTTTCTCGTCTCGTCACAATAGAAATGGTTCTATCGTTGCCGACGACACCGACAATGGGGTTTTCTTCAGGAGTTCTCATTCTTTCGGTGTGATTCGGCGGCGATAGGGAGGTTTTATCGTCAATTTCACTAGAATATTTTATGTCTTCGCTTGGAACGTTGGGTGGTGACGAAGACGACACCACACTGGATGGACTCGATATACTCTCTCGGGACGTGTCTTCATTATTCAACGCCGACGAATCTTGAATCGCCTCGAGCTCTGGCTTACGGGAGCCCTCGTCCGATAATCGAATCCACTGTTGTCTATTAAAGCGCACTCGTTGAACCATCGGCTCCAGATTTTGAGACAAATGTGCGAATGACTGTAATGGAAATAAAAACTCATCATAAAAACATTCTTTATACTAATTCATATAAAAATATACATATAACACATAATTAAATATGGCGGCCATTTTTGAAATTATAACTTCATACGAATTATGATACAGTTCAAGTTTATCTTCCAGTTGTAATATATTCCATCTAACATGGTACCAAGTACTGTTATAGCTGAAGTGTATTTCCAGTTGTATTATATTTTGACTAGTTGGAATATATTTCATATAACCTGGTACCAAATACTGTTATAGTTGAAGTGTATTTGCAGTTGTATTTTATTTTGACTAGTTGGAATGGGTTTGGTGCAAACGATCGAAAAGCGCCAGACAGATTGAACCACAGATTAACTGGATGGCTGCTTTAAACGCAATTCTCGACTTCACGAATGAAAAATTGCACATCAGATGACGAGTAATCTTTCGATGTGCACAGATGCAATTATTAAAATTGAGTTGGATCTTTCTGGCGAGTTTTTAATAATTTAATATGGAAAAATTCGGAACTAAAGTATCAGAAGTAGGTATGTCGGGACTTCGGGTAGATTTCGCTTAGTGTAAGTGCGAGCAGTGCGCACGCATAAGGTACACGTGTCGTTAATATGTGGTTCAGTCTGTCTGGCGCTTTTCAATCGTTTGCACCACATCGAGTTGGAATATATTCCATCTACTCTGGTACCAAATACTGTTATAGTTGAAGTGTATTTCCAGTTGTATTATATTTTGACTAATTGGAATATATATTCCATCTAACATGGTACCAACTGCCGTTATATTTTAATTGGATTTTCAGTTGTAATATATTTTGACTAGTTGGAATATATTCCGTCTAACTCACGTAAGTTGATTCATATGGCGAATTACATTCCAACTGGTCTAAATATAATACAACTGAAAATGCAGTTCAATTATAAGTTGGTACCAGGTTAAATGGAGAGGTTAGGTTTTTGTGAAAATGTCACTCGACTAGTAAATTGAGTTGGAAAGTCACATTTTTGTTATGAACACATTCTTAGAGCTATTGTAATAAGGTACTTATTACCATTATTTGTAATACCTAGTAAATATTAACGCATTATTGAATTCTAAAGCATTCGTACAAACATCAGAGCTGTAAAAACTCAATTGTTATATTACAACTGGCGCACATTGTTTAAAGTGTATTTGCGCTTGTAGAGATATATTTTACTAGTTGAATTGTATTCGCATATGAAAACAATTGAAATATATTACAACTGAAAATACACTTCGACTGTAACATATACACCCAGGTCTCTTTTTATGCAGTTTATATTTAATGAAACGATGTAATATAAAACCTTTAAAATTGATAGTTTCGAACGTTATTACCATAGAGTTACAACGTTGTTTTAGTTCTTTACTTTCGTTTCCCACGTTTTGTCGCAAGTTGACGTTTTAACGTGCCCGTGTCGGTGTTGAGGAAGGTGGAAGGTAAGCCCAACCAGCCTTGTTTTGTGCAAATTCAGGCCACGACTAGTACAATGTGGCCCAAACTAGGCCAGATTGGGCATTCCTAAGTGATATTTCCCTCCTTTCCAAACATTAATGACCAGCATATCGGAATGCATCCCTACGTTTTCTACATAACCTTTTTTAATGCGGTTTGAAATGAAAGAGTTTGAACTTACTTCATAAATTGGGAGACATATGGAATCGATGAATCCGACTTGCATCATCGGAAGTTGATCCTCCTTCTCTCTATTCATGAGATCCTGAATTCAAATAAAAATAAAATTAAAATTTCATATAAAACAATTAAAATTATAATATTGTATAATTTCACTCACGATCGGGGTAATCTTCAGCTCCTGCCTTTCAATATCACCTTGCTGGAAGAATTCCCTGGTTACGAGGCTGGCGACTCGTTCTTCGACTAGCCACGGCTTGCTGATGGCTGCTAAATCGCACACGGTCATCGTCATTGCGCGAAGCAACGAGCGATTGCCTTCCGTAACCCAAATTTCAGGATCGTTAATGTCATCGCTCGTCGCTAAGTTTAAAAACTCTCCACGTTTCCTAAAATTTCAATTAAATTTAATAACAAAATTCAACTATCAACAATGTTACAACTAAATTATAAACATACCTGAAATATACAGCGAGATCGGTACTCAGTATGGCGTCTTCAAGTACTTTGATGACCCTTTCGTAATCCTCTGGCGATAAGTTCAACAGTATTTGATTCCCGGGGGAGTTCAAAATCATGAGACACTGATCGAAGTGATGGTGTTCCATCGTCGACGTGGAGTACAATTGTGCAAGCGGCGAAGACGCTCTACAATCAAACACAATTAGCAATGAAAAATACATCAGCTGATGAATATATTTTGAGATTGTTTGATTTTAAGGTAGCCTTACTTGATTTGGAATGAATTATTGGTGCCGCGATGATCGAGATCGTGACACAAGCATCCAATCATCAGAGCTAAGCATTCTATCTCACCAAATATTTTCCACCATTGTGTTACCTGGAATAATAAGATAACCTTGTTCATATCTTGGTAAATTGGATTCAAACTAGCAGTTGACAGGTATCATTGCAGTCAATTTCTCTATCGAGGTGTAATTTTATACCCAGTAGATTCTATGACAGAATCACTAATAACCATACTAACACACTTGTGAAGAGTCTCGGTGATTATAACAAAATGTCTATACCCTTCAGGTATAAACACAGATTACCTAAACACAATCTGCTTTAGGTCATCGACTTTAGAGAGTCTTTACTTAATATTATGTATTAGATGTATTATGAGCATTTATAAGAATTGTAAATAGATTTTTGAGCTCTTTTTCCTATTGTGCCGTACATTAACATTAGAATGATATATAATACTATGATTACTAAAAAAATTAAATTAAAATTGTAAAATAGAAAATGATCAGTAGATCAGTAGCTATTAAAATAGATATAAGATGTATTGTGAACATAATTTAGTGATAATAAAAAGCATTTAAAAATCAAAAAATAATCTGCATGGACAATTAGCTGGTAGTTTGAGTCAAGTCAAGTCAATGTTGAAAGATTATCAACTAACGGTCAATATGGAGAACATCATTTGGGCTACGTTGAAAGCGTGTCGCCAGTTGTGGTATGTGACATTTCTATAGTTCTTCTTCACGCTAAGCAGCCACCGACACAGGACTGAATAGTCAATGTGAAACCGTTCGACAAAGTCCAAGTCCAAAAACATCCTCAGACAAGCCGTCAGAGTCTCATCGTCAGACATCTCGATGTCGTCGAAGGCGAGATCGTGCAGTTGGAAGTGAGCTGACGACGGAACTCGGAGACACTAGAATAGATCAAAACCATAAAGTAAGTCACGTATTATATTCATAGTATACATATGTACATACATATATATTGAAATATGTTCTTACCCGTAGGCGTTGAGCGTCGTCCATCGAAGCCGAGGCGTGATAACTTAATACCTATAATGGGAATATATACATTGAGATAATCGTTTTATGACACGTTAAATGTTAAATTATTGCACGTGATCTATCGCTTACATCTAACGTGACGCTCTGCTTCGCCATGGCCGTTATTGCTTTCTCGTACATGTGAGTGTTGTGAATTCCCATTCCGCAGAAGATGGCGAACGCCTCCACGAAGTTTTCGTCGTTTTTGGTGAACAGGAGACCGTCGAATTTGTTGATCAACTGTAACAAGGACGCATGTCAATCAGTCGCTAAATTTGAGATGTACACCATTTTATAGTTTTGTAGAGGCTCTACGACATGGTCGAGTTGGGGTCGCCATGTTGTCAGTTAAGACCGATTCGACTATGTTGGTGGATACCACTTTACTTCCTACCCGACCTCCATATTAAATAGCGTGTATTAAACAATACCGTCATTTCATTCCTTTGGCTTCCATATTTTAAAACAATGTAAGTATATGTATAATATACTAGTGTTGTACCCGATGAAATATCATTGCATGGGTGTTGGTTAATTGGCCCAGAGGAAACATTGGCAGTAAACAGTATATATAGAAGTCTTTTTCTTTTGTTATTATATTGTATACGTTTTGTTGACAGTGGTTTAGCTGTGACGTACATATGTATGTCGAATCGAAACGACTGTTATAGTATGGCGAGCGTTATCTCAGATACACAGACAGACAGACACACATAATAGCGATATTATATGTATAAAAACGGACGCGATGTTTGTATGTTTATGAGTATGTATGTGGCGGACGTATGGATAAGTATGGAGATTTCAAAAAAACAAATTTCAAAATACCAGGAGTATACGTTATGCATAGGGATGTGGCGAGACGACCGATCGTGTCGAGGAGACGCGGGGTAATGGGAAATGGGGGGGGGGGTGCCTGGAGCGTCTGACGCGTGCTCCTGATATTGAGCGCTGAGCGAGCGTTGGAACGGGTGACGTCAGCATCAAATGCGCTGCGAAGGAGTGTACACACATACACACACATTCATTTATCATTTTGAACGGGTGAACGGGTTGGATCGGCGAGCGTGTAATGCGCGGCACTAAATTTTTACTATTAATACGTGCGCGCACCTATAAATTACCCAAAATTATATTTATATAGAATATATAACTTTATTTTAATTCGTATATCAATTCCTTTCCAAAACTACCCTTTTAAATCAACGGACACAACACTAGTAGGTATTAGATGTATTAGTTTTGGAAATATATACATACGTTTGAGTGGGAGAAGATTTTAATAAAAGTGAAAAGATTATATCAACTGAAGTGGATTATATGAAGGGTGTCCCAGAGTTTGTCATATATGTATATTTATATAAATGAAGTAGTAGTATAAAGATGTCAACTTGAACTTCATAAGAATTGGTTTATATTCATGTTTAATACCGAAACGGTGAGAATATTTAGCTTGAATAAGAAATAAATATACCTGTATTACGCCAATGATTTGTCCCGAGGAGTTTTTGATGGCCATGCAAAGTATAGTTGTATGCTTGAATCCGGTTCCTTCGTCGACGGACGCGTCAAATCTCTCATCGTCGTAAGCATTTGGAATGGTAACAGTCTACAAACAAAATATTGGTATTGTTTTTTAATTTATTCAAACGTAAGTGGAATAGTATTTGTTGATATGACATTTAAATACCTCTCCGGTAGTTGCTACGTAGCCGGTGATGCCGATGTTTATCGGGAAGCGACTTTCAAAGGGGCTGAAATCAAAATCAGATATAAATAGTGCTGTTATGGATACATTGTACTGATCGAATGTTGTTTGAATGCTTACCTCGTTCTGGAATCTGAATCTTCTACGCTCAAATCATTCGCTTCGAAGTCGAAAACCCTCGAAAAACTACCCTTAGAGGCTTCGTGAACTAAAAGCACCTGTTGGATGACATTTTAAAATATATTAATGCTTGATAGTTAGCAGGAATATATGTGTGTGTTTTGATTGGTGTGTAATTAGTACCTGAACTCTTTGGCATTGTATCAAACTCTGCGTGTGAGTGAGTATTCTCAGTACCATGTGTTCGATTGTGCTCTGCTCCTCGAATATCATCCTGGCCAAGTCCAACAGGACTTGATTCCTTTTCACTTCCAATTGTGATCTTTCGTACAATTGAGCGTTACGCAGACCGATGCCGCAGAATTGAAGGTAGCCGGCGAACACTTGCTCGTCGTTAGGCGTGAACGGACAATCGTTCTGTTTGTTGATTACCTGCAAAAATTCACACAATGCATCAAAGAATGATCATATCTACAAATGATGCAGAAGTAATACAAGTATTTGTTTCATCAATAACTTTTTGAAACCGTATCTCTTAGTATATATTTTTTTGCTCTTTATATATGTATTAGGTATGTTATAATAAATGTACTTTGCACTTATTTTTGGTTGTGGCTATTTGCAGGTACTATATCTGCGACAGGCGCAAAGCTTTCTGCGCATGCGCGTGAACTTATAATCCGATTTTAATTTCTTACATTGAATGTATGCTAGACTTGTTTAATCAATCATTCATTATACATGAGGCAAATAAATTTCCCACTGATTATAATAGATTTATATCATTTAGCTAGTTCGTGGCTTGTACTTGTATTTAGGTATTATACGTTGTATATGATAATAATTTTCTAACAATTAATAATATTAACTAATTTGGATTATATTTTTTACTATACGTCACTTTACGAGTTCGAACTAAATTTTAAGAGGTTTAAAACAACATTTTAACAGTAAACACGCTGACAGTGACTGTTCACGCGCATGCGCAGAAGGCTTTGCGCCTTTCGCAAATATAGTACCTGCAAATAGCCAATAATTCGCAGATATAGTAACTACAAATAGCCAATAATTTGCAGATATAGTGACTGCAAATAGGCACAACCTTTATTTTTTTATAGAACTACTTGAATACTAAATTCTATGCTAATAAATCTAACAAATTTAAAATTTAAATCATAAAACTTTGATATTTTAATTGCCATTATGTACTTTGTACTGAAACAGCAAAAATTTGCATTAAATTCAAACTTTTAATATAACCAAAAACATTGTAAAGACTGAAAGTTAATTTTCATCAAACAGTTCGAAAGTGATTAGACAAGCAAATTCTTTCAACCGTGTATTAAAAGTATGAGAATTGAAGTATATAATATGATATAATATATTGAAGTAAAGTACCTGTGCGACGCCGATGACATCTCCGTTGAAGTCTTTGATCGGCATGCATAGCAAAGTTCTCGTTTTGTATCCCGTTAAAACATCAATGTCATGATTGAATCGCTCGTCCTGTGAAGGAATAAACGTAATTGGTTAATATTGTATTCTAGAACCTCACGTACATCTTTAGTATTGATGTCGTGACAACAAAACTTATCAGAGCGCGGAGTCTGGGGTGAGAGCTCGGTTATGTTCACGGCGGCGAGAGAAGAATGCGAAAGGATGGTAGGGGGTGTTAATGAAGTTTTCTTGTAATTTCCAAGCAATTTTCAAGGACGATACGTGCTAATTTAAATTCTCGACAGTCATGTTTGAGCCAGGAGTCAACTCTCACCCCCGTCTCAACATGAAAAGAATTTAATATTCAAAATGGTCTTTTTTTTTTGTTGTAACTTTATTCTTCACCCTTCTATTATACTCTGTCATTATTTTCGAGGATTCGATCGTGTTCTGTATATAAAATGTAAATGGTAAATATATTTTTTATTGCAATATTATCCACCGACTTTTACATTATAATTAAACCGCTTCACCGGGCAATTAAAACAGTTCAAATTATAGTTAAGCGAAATATAATTAAATTAATAGGAGCAATTATAGTGTCTCGGTATGGTCGATAGTAATAATAGATGAAATTACATGTTGTGTACTAAAATAGTGCGTCGGATTTGCCGGCAATGAAAATTATGTATCTTATGGACACATTTAGCAATTATAATACATTAAATATATAATCGTTCAAATTTAAGATATGAAAAATTTTATATAGGTATTTAAAATACATAAGATGTGCTATGCATTGAAAAAACCCTTTATATTATGTGAGGGCACTGACCTCTTTATAAAGTTTTTGTAAAAATGTATAGAGATCATGTCAAATGCATTCATAGTGAATATGTCAAGATAAAAATGAACGCCAACAAACATACTTTCAATTGTATGTATGTGTATGTCAAATCTATCAGTTGATTGTTGATCATATGGTAATCGAAGACGTCTGAAGTTACTGCATGTATGCATGCATATGTTACAGGCTAAGTATATGTACATTACGTTCGTTCATGAACATACTAGTTTGTTCATACACGAAAAAAATTGATAGTTTGTTCATGTACTTCATACTTCAACTATTGGGCATACGTTGAAGTATTCTAAATGCTTACCCTGAGTTGTAATATTTTTAATATTATCGAAAACGGAAATGATAGTGATAGGAAATGATAGAACGTTATAGTGTGGTTTCCATAGGATTTCCCCTTAAATACACGGCGTTTTAATAGCTAAAAGTTTCATGCGACACACAGTGAGTTTTTTTTGAAACTTTTGACTGTTGGCACTTAGACTAAAACCAATAGTTCGTGTATAAACAGACGTGTATGAACAGACTAGTATGTTCATGGTAAGAACACACTCACAAATGCGGCACGGAATGCCTAGGTAGACTTCAGCTGTGATAGGTGTGTCTTAATGCAATTTCTTAGTGACAAGATTCTTCTGCATTTCTTAATCACCATTATCGACCACTGTCAAACCTATGTATGTCAATACAAGGATAAAATATAACCGAAAACATGCCAGGGGGTGAGTTTTGGGAAAGATCGCGACGGTACAGATTAGGCATGCCAGCGTTTTTTTTGCATGCGCAAAACTATGTATAAAAACTACATGTCCCGCGTACCACCTGTGTGTCTGCACCTTAGCATATAGACTCGACAGCAGGAAAACTTAAGATCTCGATTCATAATCAGCAGCGTGGAATAGTGGTTAGCATATTATGCTTTCGAGCAGAGTGGTCACGGTTAGATTCCCACTAGTAGCTGTTGACCAAACCTTGGTTTGTGACTCCAGGTCGATCGTTTCCTATCAGAGATTGCCAATTTTTCTGATTTTCAATGAAACGGTTCCTGTAAATTGGCATCTCCTTTCCAATCTCTCTTGCAAATATCAAGTTATTCAGCGTCTTGAGGTTCGCCAATTTCTATTATAAAATGTTGCAACAATGTCTCCATAGATGTCACTGTGGATGATGTTTGTATGAATTCGCATTGTATAAAATGCTCATATTGATTGTATTATTGTATTGTATCTGTATTAGTAAACTCGTCGCTTTGGAGCGATCTGTGTACATGTTCGATTTAAATAAAATAAAATAAAATATTGATTGACAAGTTTTAGTAAACCTGTGTGATTCCTATTGGTCAAAACATTTTAGCTGATCAATAGGGGTCGGGCATTTTTATTTCTATCACCATGTTAACCTTTTAAGTGCTGACGTATTTGCTGTTGAAAGCCCGCCACGTTGAAAATTTCGTCTACATTTCCAACTAGATATATTATATTTAGGAATCCAATAGAAAGCAGGTATAAAATTGTAGCTAATCCAAACATACCCTAGATAACTATTTCCAAAGATTTCGAGTTTTATAAAGGTGTGTTTAGACTCTCTAATATATCTTGAAACTATATAAAACAAACAAAAGAAGTCTATTAATGAATGAATTTTTCCAAAACTAGTTCCATCTTCTTCATTGTTGTTAAAATGTAATTCTCCCAATCTAAATGCCAAACCACAATCTAAAATACTCTGCAGTTAGGGCCGGGCCGCACCGTGCAACTTTGTCGGCCGACTTGTTGCGCGACACGAAAAAATGTATGGAAATGTGTGCGACAAACAAGTTGACGAGTGTGGCATGTCCCATCTACCTGCATGCATTGATCTGGTCGCCGTCAACCAAGTCGCTCGCAAGTCGCACGGTGCGGCCCGGCCCATAGGGATTTGCATCGAGAAATTCTGCTATGGTTATAAATTCAGAAATTCCAGTATACACTAGTCTTTATAAATTTTGAAACGGATTACACGACCCATTTTCAATGCTACCTGGAAAGTTTATTTTTTATGGACTTGTTGGCAAAACGCCGATCGGCGTTGGTCAGCATTCAAAGGATTAACTGAAATGAAACAGATAGATATGTAGATATTCAAACATCTATCGACGGATTAAATGAATATTTGTCATCTGTAAAGATATCACTGACTTGACGTAAACCTATTACGATCTGTTCAACAAAATATTCAATGATTGATTGAAATGAAATTAAGGAGAATCGGTTCACTCTTGCATGAAAAATCGGCTTATAAAATAGAAAGCATTATGTCGACTATTTACGGGCGTATACAACGTCAGCGAATTTGTTTTTCCAGATCGTTGAGTGTAAAAAAAGGGAAAGAAAATTTTATATACCTACATATGTAGTACATATGAGCGAATTTTCTTCAAACTTAAAATACTTTTTTCATTGAAAATTTCAGTGCAGATCTTATTTTTAGACATTTTTCGATAAGAAATGGAATCGTAAAGGTGCAAACGATCATTCGTACAGATTTCGAACTAACTCCAAAGAAGTACCACATCGAGTTTGTATGTAGTTCGGAATTTGGAAACTGCTCTATATGCTAATCGAAGGTAACCCATTCATGTACCCTCGAGATGAAGGGTATGGGGTCCCGAAAAATCACCGTCATATTATCTATTTTTCGTATCGAATATTCTCCAACCCCCCCCCCCCCCCCCCACCCCCGTCTCTTTTTATATATGTGTGTTGGTTATTCGGTTGAAAATTTCCCCGGCCGAAGTTCCCGAAAAATTAAAGCGGAAAAATTTAATTAAACGCAGAAACGTTTCGCTTAACGCCCGAACAACTTTAATACAACACGACTATTCAAATCGAGGGAAGGAAAAGTTTTGCGAGAGACGCGTCGTCGTCAAAGTGTTATTGTATAACGTTAAAAGTGAACACTCGCCATTCAACTTTTACAATATTTTACGAATGTCAAATCAAAAGGTGAGTTGTAGAGGAGATGGAAGCGCGAGAAGACTGTCATTAGCTGTGCATCTCGACATGGAAATATTAATTAATACCACCACCATTTTGAATTATTCAAATTCGATCAAAACCGTTGCCACAATAATGGGCAAGCCTTGTTGTAAACTAAAATCCTCGGTTTATGTATGTATATGATTGCCAACATCATACATATGTAGTTCTAAATCCGGCCTGATTGTAGAGTTGGAAAATATGCATACACTAGTGTTGTGCTCGTTGATATTTTAGCGGGTGGTTTTGGAAAGGAATTCATACATTTTTTATTTTATTTTTACATAGATATATAAGCAGGAAGGCCTGACAGGAAGACCCCAATGCGCCTTTCTAGACAATTAATTACAAACATTGCAGCATTTTTACTACCTAAAACACTGTATGTCGAGAGGCTGAAGGACACGAAATTAACAAGTTAATTAATTAATCCATTGAGACATCTATGGATTTAGACTTGTATATATAAGGATCCCAAGTCCGAATATTCGAATACTTTTTATACGAACTTATCTTTTTATTTTCAATCTACAGCACATTTAGTTCTATTTGATGTTCCGGATAATGGTTCTCTTAAAACTTTAATAATATCTTCAACTTCTTAAAACTACAAATAAATAATTTAAAGCTACTATTCGATATTCGATATTCGAATATATTCCAATATATTCGAATATTTGGGATCCCTACTTGTATAGCCAGCAGCATAGCTCGGTCGTTAAGCTTCTGCTTAGCGTCGAGAGGCGCCGGGTTCGATCCCACGAGGTGACCTCGATTGAAAAGTATTTTTCCGAGTACATCTGTAGTGCTGCTGGTCAGACTTGGATATTTGTGACTCCAGGTCGATCGTTTCCTATCAGAGTTTGCCAATTTTCTTTGATTTCATTGTTGAAACGGTTCCCGTTTAAAAATTGGCTAAAAATCCTTTCTACCTACTATGTCACCACTATTTGATTAATGTACAATTCATAGATGTCTCGTTAATTTGCGAGTTTTTCAGCGTCTCCTAATTCAACGACTTGTACATAATAAAAAAATGCTGCATTGTAATTGGCCAGGAAGGTGCATTGGGGTTTACCTGTAAGGCCTTCCTGGTATATATATAAAAAATAAATAAATATAATCTTTTTTATATTGTACACAAATCAAATTCAGATATTTGTGACAGCGGGTAGAATGAATTTTACCAATTTGGGGAACCGTTTCAACAATAAAAATCAGATAAATTGGCAAACTCTGATAAGGAACGATCGACTTGGAGTCACAAATATCCAAGTCTGACCAGCAGTATTAAAGATTATCACGGGATCGAACCCGGTAACTTCTCGGTGCTAAACATAAACGCAACAACCGAGCTAAACATGAACCACACCCCAGGCTATTGTCGCTAGCAGTTTCAGCATGCACTTGCATCAATTTGCATCGCATTTTCACTTACCTGGCCATCCACGTATAAATGAGCATGAGAGTGTATGAGACTTTGTCAGTGGTCATGGCGCGATTTATATATTTCAATCGAATATGTACATTCACCTTAACAGATCGCTCCAAAGCGACGATTGTACTAATATAGATACAATGCGATCACTACAATCAATACAAGCATTTATGCAATGCGAATTCATACTAACATCATCCACAGTGACATCTATGGAAGAATACATTATACAAGTTGGCGAGCCTTGAGACGGTGAATAACTTGAAATTTGCAAGAGAGATTGGAAAGCATTTATGGAGAATGCCGAGGTTGTTCGGACTACTGCATGCTCGAACACTTAGCTACCCGCCTTTAAAATGAGGGTGCATACGATGGACTGGACACTCGACTTCCCGAGTTGTAGAATAAATGCTGTGAACCGACTTTGGTTTATCATTTTGATCCCTGAATCCTCCTCTACGCAGCACTATCATATGATTGTCAATCTGAATTTCTACAATTAAGCTTATATAGTGTATAGTTTTTTGTCATACATATGTATGATATTAAATATGTCAATATTTTTATATGTAAATAAATAATAAGGAAAGTATGTATGCTGTTTTCATATCTTGGATTAAAAATAGCCACGTATGATATTATACGCAGCATCTGATACGTCATCTTAAAATCCACAACGATAAAACACACCCTCGAATTTTAGTCCACGCGAATAAAACGAAGACGTGACTTCTGAGCTTTCGCTACGACACTATCGTATTTACTCATTCTTCCTTTACGTTTCTCGTCAAAAAATACAAATATGACATCATCTCGCGCGACACTAAAAAATGTCACACGGCGAAAATCCTCCACGATTGCAATTTAAATTTGACCTCGATCTTGCACATACGCGAGAGAGAAAAAAAATCCGGAAAAGCTTAAGGATAAATAAATTTAGATAGAATCAAAATGTGATAGGAGGGGGGGTAGGAGAAAAATTATGTTTGCGCGTGCGTGCGATTTTTGCGTTTGTCCAATGGAAAACTTTTTTTTTGCCGACAGACAGACGTAGGGATGAGAGGGCTTCATAACGTATTCATGAAGCGTTTTCGGGATTTTCAGGAAGGAAAACACGAAGATGTATGAATACGAGATGATGCCGTTGATTGCGGAGACGGCATTCAAAAATTGCCGCAAAACACGATTAATGAATACTCTCGGATGCTGCGGTCGTCCCATTGATTACGAGATGTCGTGGGTCGGACTATATGTACATATGTATGTATATACAAGTTTGTGTGCACTTCTCTGAATCGGCCAGCATCCGCGTACTTTACAAGGAATATAACCGACGGACGAGTTGGCCGGACGAGGAAAGAAAAATGAGGAGTCGCAAGAGAGGCTGAAGCTGGCCGGCGTGGCATCTCTCTCTTTCTCGAGGCATGCAAGAACCGGTCCTCATTGTCAATTTCCTGACTGGACGAGTTGAAGAACGGCCTCCAAGGACGACCGAGGAGGACCTATTTGGTCAAGCGGCCAAGACCGGATCGTGAGTCACAATCGCCGAGGCCGAGTTCATCACCCAAGGGCAGTCGACAATGCAAAACATAGGTGGATCAGCCCGAACGAATCTAGGATGGATGCTGGTTGGAATCCGGATGCAAAAAGTTGCCAAACTGACAATGTGTGCAGTGGAAGGCGAACGAACCGAGGAAAAGTGCGCGGAAGGAGACGTGACCCAGTAGATGTGCACGAGTAGCGGTCGAGTTCGTAATCCTCTTAATCGTTCGGCATCTTCGCACGGAGCAAAAAAGGCAGGATTGCGAAATGGAGTTACAGTTTGATTATGTACATCGACTACATTAATCTTCAGTGAAAAAGCCAAGTTGTAAAGTTGCTCGTGTATTGTTGCCAAATACATATGTATGATCGAACGTTTGCTTTTAAAATGTACAGGAAAGGTGTGGGTCTACCTCACGGCACCGAAAGTGAAAAGATCTCAAGCCGAAAGATCAAAAAAAGGGTGCATGGTAAACGGTACTATGTATATATCTAATCTATAATTTGGAAAGAGACTTTGTATGTATCCTTGGTCGTCGTCTTCTTCGTCGTCTTCTTCGTCGTCCGTAGATCGGTGACGTCATCGAACACGTGATTCGTTTTTTTTTTTTTCGATCCATGGGCGCCGATTTGTTTTTTTCGATTCAATGGATTCACCCCCGCGGGGGCGCAAGGCGAGTAGTTTCATGGGGCCCCGCCAGGGGCGCCACAAGGGGCGCAGCCCCGTGGGGCCCCGAAGGGGGCCCGGGGGGCCCAGCCTCATGGGGCGCAGCCCCATGGGGCTCAAAAGGGGGCGCCACGAGGGGCGCAGCCCCGTGGGGCCCCGGGGGGGCCCAGCCTCATGGGGCGCAGCCCTATGGGGCTCAAAAGGGGGCGCCACAAGGGGCGCAGCCCCGTGGGGCCCCGAAAGGGGCCCGGGGGGCCCAGCCTCATGGGGCGCAGCCCCATGGGGCTCAAAAGGGGGCGCCACGAGGGGCGCAGCCCCGTGGGGCCCCGGGGGGGCCCAGCCTCATGGGGCGCAGCCCCATGGGGCTCAAAAGGGGGCGCCACAAGGGGCGCAGCCCCGTGGGGCCCCGTGGGGCCCCGAAAGGGGCCCGGGGGGCCCAGCCTCATGGGGCGCAGCCCCATGGGGCTCAAAAGGGGGCGCCACAAGGGACGCAGCCCCGTGGGGCCCCGAAGGGGGCCCGGGGGGCCCAGCCTCATGGGGCGCAGCCCCATGGGGCTCAAAAGGGGGCGCCACGAGGGGCGCAGCCCCGTGGGGCCCCGGGGGGGCCCAGCCTCATGGGGCGCAGCCCCATGGGGCTCAAAAGGGGGCGCCACATGGGGCGCAGCCCCGTGGGGCCCCGAAGGGGGCCCGGGGGGCCCAGCCTCATGGGGCGCAGCCCCATGGGGCTCAAAAGGGGGTGCCACAAGGGGCGCAGCCCCGTGGGGCCCCGAATGGGGGCCCGGGGGGCCCAGCCTCATGGGGCGCAGCCCCATGGGGCTCAAAAGGGGGCGCCACAAGGGGCGCAGCCCCGTGGGGCCCCGAAGGGGGCCCGGGGGGCCCAGCCTCATGGGGCGCAAGCCCTAATAGGCATTAACTAAGGGGGGCGAAGCCCTAGACGGCAATTAATCATGGGGGCGCGGAGGGGCGAAGCCCTAAAAGGCAACTGATCATGGGGGCGAAGCCTTAGACGGCATTTAATCATGGGGGCGCGGAGGGGCGAAGCCCTAAAAGGCATTAACTAAGGGGGGCGAAGCCCTAAACGGCAATTAATCTTGGGGGCGCGGGGGGCGAAGCCCTAAAAGGCATTAACTAGGGGGGGCGAAGCCCTAGACGGCATTTAATCATGGGGGTGCGGAGGGGCGAAGCCCTAAAAGGCATTAACTAAGGGGGGCGAAGCCCGAAACGGCAATTAATCTTGGGGGCGCGGGGGGCGAAGCCCTAAAAGGCATTAACTAAGGGGGGCGAAGCCCTAGACGGCTTTGAATCATGGGGGCGCGGAGGGGCGAAGCCCTAAAAGGCAACTGATCATGGGGGCGAAGCCCTAAACGGCAATTGCTCATGGGGCGTGGAGGGGCGAAGCCCTAGAAGGCAAAGGCTCAGGGGGGTGCCGAGGGCGAAGCCCTAGAAGGCAAAAAAAAAAATTAGATTTTTTTTTTGATTTTTTTAAATTTTTTTTTGATTTTTTTTTTTTATTTTTTTTTTGATTTTTTTTTTTTTATTTTTAATTTTTTTTTGATTTTTTTTTAAAAATTTTTTTTTAAAATTTTAAAATTTTTTAATTTTTTTTAATTAATTTTTTTTCATGAGGGCGCAGCCTCATGGGGCGCAGCCCCATGGGGCTCAAAAGGGGGCGCAGCTTTATGGGGCACAGCCTTATCGGCCGCAGCCTTATCGGCCGCAGCCTTATGGGGCGCAGCCTTATGGGGCGCTGTCTTATGGGGCGCAGCCTTAAAGCCCTAAAAGGCAACTGATCATGGGGGCGAAGCCTTAGACGGCATTTAATCATGGGGGCGCGGAGGGGCGAAGCCCTAAAAGGCATTAACTAAGGGGGGCGAAGCCCTAAACGGCAATTAATCTTGGGGGCGCGGGGGGCGAAGCCCTAAAAGGCAACTGATCATGGGGGCGAAGCCTTAGACGGCATTTAATCATGGGGGCGCGGAGGGGCGAAGCCCTAAAAGGCATTAACTAAGGGGGGCGAAGCCCTAAACGGCAATTAATCTTGGGGGCGCGGGGGGCGAAGCCCTAAAAGGCAACTGATCATGGGGGCGAAGCCTTAGACGGCATTTAATCATGGGGGCGCGGAGGGGCGAAGCCCTAAAAGGCATTAACTAAGGGGGGCGAAGCCCTAAACGGCAATTAATCTTGGGGGCGTGGGGGGCGAAGCCCTAAAAGGCAACTGATCATGGGAGCGAAGCCTTAGACGGCATTTAATCATGGGGGCGCGGAGGGGCGAAGCCCTAAAAGGCATTAACTAAGGGGGGCGAAGCCCTAAACGGCAATTAATCTTGGGGGCGCGGGGGGCGAAGCCCTAAAAGGCATTGGAAAAGACTTCGATAATGGTTTGATGTAGTTTATTGAAATGTAAAATTTGCACGTGGTGGTTCAGCGGAGCGTACGGAACACAAGTTGTCCGTACGCCGTCTGCTCGAACTCTGTCGACCGTCGCGTATTTCCGCTTGGGCCGACACTAATGCCAACTCGTCAATAATGCCAATCGACAATCAGTTAATAAGACTGTTTGCCACACGTCATTACAAAAGTCGGAACATAGTCCCACATAGGAAAACTGTTGAACAATACAGTTATTCTACAGAGTTACAGCATTACTGACGAGTCGTTTACAATAAATCATAGCTCTTAAAATAATTAAATAGAGGGTGAATAATGAAACCTTTGCCTCATCCAGTGTGAGGATAAAATCAATTTATTGGTTCAGTAATATTTCAACTTATAGGTATACCTCTGGTGAATGTTGTTTCTATTTACATTAAAGTTTTTGAAATCTCCTTTGAAGCTGTGAATAAGCATTACAAGATAAGTTTACTTTAAAGAAGAGAGAGTGGACTGTATATGGTTTAAAACTTAAGCATTCCTCATCTTGATGTTAACTTAGACAATACAATGTTGACACTGTTACAGTTGTCAAGACAGATCAGCTATTACCGATCAACTAAACTTGATTAGTGAGTGTAATGCTCCTAAGTTAACTTGATTTCATCAACAAGTAGCACAAACATTGCTAAATTAAAAGTAAATTGGAAAGTCATTCATTCATTCCTACAAGCAGGAAATGAAGGCGAACTATGATTATAGATGTCTCTACGTTACATCGAAATGTTCAGTATTATAATATTTACTTATTCTATGATTCACATAAATACTATAAACAGTAAGAGTTAACTTATGTTTTCATAACAAGAAACATAAGACCTGCGGATGACTCCCGGCAGGTTATAATTAAGTAGACATGAAATAATTTAAGATGCTCCATTAAGTGTGGCTTGGAGACTAACATTAACAAATCATGAATCTAATTTTAACTGTCAAATTTGAACAGTTTATTTTAAACTCGGATATAATCCTTCCGAGTGATGACATGAGACAAGTCTTATATTATAAAGACAAAATGATTAGATTAAATTCGGAGATATATACTGCCGAATGTTAAAATGAAAATAGCTTAAATTATACACACAACACAATTAAAGTGAATTACGGAGTACTACTATTAACATTGACTGATTTAAACTCATGATTACATCTAATAAGTAATATGAGTTGGGGGTAGTGTCTTCGGGTTAAACTAAGCTACCGAAGTTGACGGAATTGAAGCTGCTGTTTCTCCTCCCTCTTGCTGATCTTCCTTCCTGTCAAGTGGTCCTTGTGGTAGAATCGGCAATGGCGCCACTAGATGACTGGACCGACGAAACTCTCCGCTGGCAGTAAAGACGTCGACGACTCGAACTCTGCCATCTGGTCCGGGATACAATTTAGTGACTCGACCCAAGACCCATCGGGTTGGCAGCATGTGTTCCTCCTTTAACAGGACCATTTGACCCACACTCAGATTGTTGCTCGAGTCCTTCTTCCATTTGTGTCGTAACTGCAAAGAATGTAAATATTCCGCCGACCAACGTTTCCAAAATGCTGCTGTGGTCAATTGTATCTGAAGCAGATTGGCATGGACATTAGTGTTATATTTAACCTCCATTGGAAGAGCGAGTAAGGATCTGCCAATTAAGAAATGTCCAGGTGTGAGGGGTAAAAGGTCTAGTGGATCCGAAGACAAGGGACTAAGAGGACGGGAATTCATGCAAGCTTCTATTTGAGTCAATACCGTACAAAATGATTCGAAATTTAAGGTGGTGGCCTTTAACACCTTGTTTAAATGAATCTTCATGGATTTAACCGCTGCTTCCCACAGCCCTCCCATGTGAGGCGCCCTTGGCGGGTTAAACTTCCAACGAATCCCTTCGGAGGCTACATACCGTAGTAGCTTCTCCTCATGAGGACGTTCGTAAATTAATTTTACTAAATTAACGAGTTCACGACTTGCACCGACAAAATTAGTAGCATTGTCGGAATATATCGTATTGGGCCTGCCACGTCTGGCTACGAATCTTCTTAAACAATTTAAGAAATTTGAACTCGTTAAGTCTCCGACAAGTTCCAAGTGAACTGCCTTACTGGAAAAACACACAAAGACACAAACGTAACCCTTAATTATCTTAGAATTCTTATTGCAACCACTCTTCACAGGAAAAGGTCCTGCGAAATCTATCCCCACATGACTGAAAGGAAAATTCGCAGTGGTACGTTCAAGCGGGAGTAATCCCATTAATCTATTGTGTGACAGTGGTTTATTTCTGAAACAAATGACACATGAACGCACCACTCCTTTGACAGTATTATGTCCGGCCAATGGCCAATAGGTCTGCCGCAATAACGACAGTAAGGCTTGAGTACCCAAGTGAATATATTTCAAGTGCGCATCTCGGACAATCATGTGTGTAAGTTTATGCTTATTTGACAAGATAATGGGTGACGTTGATAGAGTTGTTCCCAGAGGAAGTCTACTTCCAACACAAATTAAATTCTCGTGGAATAGAGGGGACAATTTAGCTAATTTACTGCTACTGGGAATTGGATGTCCCTTGCTCAGCAAACGATATTCCAATGGAAATGATTCCATTTGCGATAACCTTATCAAATTATTTAAAGCATCTTTTAATTCTAAAGCGGACGGTTCGTTATTTTCTTTAACGTTTAATTGTTTATTCCTTAGTGGCCGACGAACATATGATAAAACTCGAAGGAGTCTTGGAAGATGAGAATGTTTATCTATCCAATTATTTTCCCTCACAAGGGTAGCGTTAGTGACTACCCTTCTCTCTGGAAGATCTATTGTGATCTCAGGAGGTCTTCGAGGCCATCGTGATTCGTCTAATTTCAACCAACTAGGGCCGTCCCACCATAACGAATTATGATTTAATTCTGATGGTTGAGTCCCTCGAGAAATTAAATCTGCTGGATTGTCTGTAGAGGAGACATGGTACCACTCAATGGGTTGAGATATTGATTGGATTTCGGCCACTCGATTGGCAACGAAGGTGGTCCATTTACATGACTCTCCTCTAATCCAATGCAATGCGACGGTTGAATCCGTCCAATAATATTTTTCATTAATATGAATTGTTAATTGGTCTATTGTTGACTTCATTAACTTTGATAATAACATAGCGGAGCACAGCTCTAAACGCGGAATAGTTACAAAACTGAGCGGAGCGACTCTCGAACGAGAACACACAAGATGACATTTGGAATTTCCCAATTGATCAGTACATTTTACATAAATACAAGCACCATAAGCTTTCTCGGATGCGTCACAAAATCCGTGTGCCTGTATATTAATGACATTATTTAGTATTATCAATCTAGGAATTTTATAAAGTTTCATGACTGTATTGGATAATTGACAATCTTTCCATTTTTTGAAGATTGTCTGAGGAATGAATTCATCCCAACCAATGGTTTGTTGCCAGACAGATTGCATTAATATCTTATAATTAATTAACAATGGAGATAATAGTCCTAATGGGTCGAAGATCTGACTAATTACTGATAAAAAGTTTCTTTTTGTTATATTTTCAGTCTCGACTTCGGTTTGAACCTTAAATACAAAAACGTCTTCCCGCGGTTTCCAAAATAAACCTAAAGTTTTGTGTGATTCGTTAGAGAAGTTAAAATCTGAACAATCGTCAGCTTTAACATCCGTGATTATATCGGAGTTGTTCGATGTCCATTTGCTTAAGGGCATACCGGCTGATAATAATATGGTTTCCAGTTGAACCTTTAATAATTTACCAGCTTCAATAGTATTAGTTCCCGTGAGCAAATCATCAACATAAAAATCACGTTCGATCACTTTACTAGCGATGGGATATTTGTTTCTATTCTCCTCTGCTAACTGATTTAGACATCTAGTAGCTAAAAATGGGGCTGAAGCAGTTCCGAATGTTACTGTATTAAGCTTGTAATGCTTGAATTTACTCTGGGGATCTGTTCGCCAAATGATTCGTTGTACATTTTTATTTTTCTCTGCTATTTGAATCTGTCGGTACATCTGCTTAATATCCGCAGTAATCACGTATTTATGGAGTCGAAAGTTGAGTAGTAAACTTAACAAATCTGATTGGACATTAGGTCCCACCATCAAAATATTATTTAGTGAGATATTAGACGTTGTCTTTGCGGACGCATCAAAAACTACACGATATTTAGTGGTAAGGCTAGACTCCTTAACCACGACGTGATGAGGTAAATAACAATGAACCTCATGTGCCTCCGGAGGTTCACACTCTGACATATGTCCTAAATTTATGTACTCTTCTAAAACTTTATTGTATTCCATTTTTAAATTATTATTGGCTAAAAAACGTCTTTCCAAAGTTTTGTGTCTTTTCTCCGCAATGTGTAATGAACTTCCTAATACTACCGGGGAATTTTTATATGGTAAAGCTACACAAAATCTACCGTTTTTATCTCGTGATGTGTGTGCTTGGAAATGTTCCTCACATCTTTTCTCCTCAAGAGATTGATGTTTTACCATAGGAACCTGGTCGATCATCCAAAAGTTTTGAATGTGACTGTCTAATTGACTTAAGCCTATGTGGCTCTTCCCTGGAGCATTATTTACTTCGGGATATGGACCAACTATTGTCCATCCGAATTCGGTATCCTTTAAGATAGGCATACCTTTTCCTAACTGGATGGTTCCTGCTTTCATAGCATGAACGCAAATCTCGGCGCCGAGCAAGAAATCGATTGGCGTCGGTTTATTCCAAAGGGGATCTGATAACTTGATTCCCGCTGGTATTGAAATTAACTGTTGATCCAGTTTCACAGTTGGAATTTCGCCAGTAATTTCTGGTAATACCAAACACAACACTTTGGTTGAGTAATTAGTGGTTGAAGACCTTATGGTCACCTTGGTGATGTGACGAATGCTACTTTCTTGATTAGCGATACCTACAATTTTTTGAGAGATTTTCTCTAACTTGAAGTTATTCTTCTTAGCGAAAGATGTGGTAACATAGTTGACTTGTGAGCCGGAATCTAATAATGTGCGACCCTTAACGACCGTTCCATTGGACGTTATAATGTCTACTTGTACCGTCGGTAAAATTATCTCCCTTTGAGAGAAATGAGTAGAATGAGCATTAATTGACTTCCTTCCCGTATTATTGGAACTAAATGTATCGTCCTGATGCAACAAAGTGTGATGGTTTTGTTTGCACCTTAAGCAATTATAGTTAGACTTGCAATTTGTTATCTTATGCGATGAATTTAAACATTTAAAACACATGTTATTAGATTTAACGAATTCATTTCTTTCCATACTGGATTTTGCTTTGAATTTATCACATTTGCCTATGAAATGATTATTTCGACAGAATGCGCATGCGTTTACCTTACTTGATGGGTTTTTGTTCGCGACATGAGTTCTCATGATTCTTTGACGACTATGAGGGAATTCCTTCACCGTAGTTACAGATGCAGTAGATTGTAATACATTACATCTATTCTGCAAGAATGTCTCTAAACTTTCATATGGTGGCATTTCTCTGCTAACCAGCGATATTTCCCAGTCTCTTACTATATTAAAAGGTAATTTCCTTAGAACTAAACATGTTACCCATGGATCTAAAATTTCTCTCGCGTAACCCAACGATTCAATGTTTTTAATACACACTGTTACCTGATTCAATAGATTTCTCAATTCGATATGTGATTCTCTTGTGATTAATTTTAAGTCACAAAGTGAATTAATCCTAGTTTTGAGATTAAGTCTTGGTAAATTATATTGCTTGTCTAAAATACTCCAAGCTATTTCGTAATTGTCTGAGCTAATATCTAAACCTGATACAGCTGCCAAAGCGGGACCGATTAAGGATTGATGCAAATATTGCAATTTCGTGACATTCGAATATTCCGTTTTGTTTCCTATTATATTCTTAAAAGCTTGTTGAAACGATTGCCATTCAGATGGATCTCCCTGAAATGTGGGAATGGTTAACGTCGGTAACTTATCTCTAGCAAATTTAATTGTTGCTTGCTCTACCTTTAGTTTACTATCTTGAAAGGATTGGCAATCTAATGCTGCTTTAAGATTTTTAACTGTTATTGTAATTGCATCGTACTCTTCGTCTATTTTGGCCGCTTTCGGTATGTCTGTAAGGTTATCTAAATATTCGTAATGGAGTTTTCGGACATAATCGTATGCTTCTTTAATGGTTTGATACTGTCCTTCATCTAATTCGGAGGATTTATCTATTTTTCCTTTTAGTCTTTGTACCGCGCCTGAATACCTTAATTCTATTGACGTCATTATAACTTCTACTTTATTTTCCTTCGCTAATATTTCTATCGATTGAGTCTGACTTCGAGTCTGATGTATTCTAGAGCTTGACCTGTCTCTAATAGGTTCTACGTCCCTAGTTGGATTTCGACCTTTATGCGACTTGGAAGTCGAAGCTTCTATTTCCTCGTTTTCAGCACTTGACATTTGTTTCAGAAAGTTGCACTATTTCGTCTCATAAATACAGTTGTTCTCTACTATAGCTGTCAATTGAACTATTCGTAGAGATAAGGTAATAATATTCAATGATTAACCGTGAATCTTAATATTCTACTTTAACTATTATCACCAGAATCTATCCAACATATTTTGGAAGAAATTACAACCCTAAATTGGTGGGTGCTTGATTTAAACCACTTTGGGGCTACAAGTCTTGTGATTTATTTTAAATCACCACTGTTTCATCACACATTATGAAACAAAGAGATCTACCGATGTATGAATATGCCGGTATGTACTTGATTTAATCCACTTTGGGGCTACAAGTGTAATTCCACATTTATCGTGGAAGGGGGGGGGGGGGAGGGTGTTTCTACACACATTAAGAAACAAAGATCTACCGATATGAATATACCGGTATGTACTTGGTTTAAGCCACTTTGGGGCTACAAGTATAATTCCACATTTATCGTGGAAGGGGGGGGGGGGAGGGTGTTTCTACACACATTAAGAAACAAAGATCTACCGATATGAATATACCGGTATGTACTTGGTTTAAGCCACTTTGGGGCTACAAGTATAATTCCACATTTATCGTGGAAGGGGGGGGGGGGAGGGTGTTTCTACACACATTAAGAAACAAAGATCTACCGATATGAATATACCGGTATGTACTTGGTTTAAGCCACTTTGGGGCTACAAGTATAATTCCACATTTATTGTGGAGGGGGGAGGGGGGAGAAAGTTTCTACACACATTAAGAAACAAAGAGATCTGCCGGTATATGAATATACCGGTATGTACTTGGTTTAAGCCACTTTGGGGCTACAAGTATAATTCCACATTTATTGTGGAGGGGGGAGGGGGGAGAAAGTTTCTACACACATTAAGAAACAAAGAGATCTGCCGGTATATGAATATACCGGTATGTACTTGGTTTAAGCCACTTTGGGGCTACAAGTATAATTCCCCACGTGCTTTGCTAATTTTACACTACATCTGATTTTACACTTTTAATACGAATTTCGATGCGACCGATGAAACATTCCTTCGTAGCGCGATATTATTTTATACAATCGCGTTAATTAATTGTTATACTTTAAAACATATTTTTAAAAACTGACCTACCCACATGATTGCCTTTTGAACAGATTGCCTGAGATTGAATACATTCACTTACTTGAATATCCTTTACGATGTTTATGTGATCGTTCCGATAATTTTGGATTACCTCTGTGTCCCATGCGTCTTTGTAGGTTATGTTTTTATTTATATATTTTCTGCGTCAATCACGCGGTCATGTACCTCTGTACATCAATCAATATATTGCTGAAATAGAAGCAAACATGTTATTAGTATTGGAAAGGTATGGATAGTAACAAAGGAACGATACCGATTTCTTAATTGACATCCATTTTTTCTCGACCACGTTTTTTCCTATTGGTTTGTCCGTTTGGTGTTGTGGCCTAGGTTACTGGTGTCCGGTTCGAAGTGACCATCATGGAAAAGACTTCGATAATGGTTTGATGTAGTTTATTGAAATGTAAAATTTGCACGTGGTGGTTCAGCGGAGCGTACGGAACACAAGTTGTCCGTACGCCGTCTGCTCGAACTCTGTCGACCGTCGCGTATTTCCGCTTGGGCCGACACTAATGCCAACTCGTCAATAATGCCAATCGACAATCAGTTAATAAGACTGTTTGCCACACGTCATTACAAAAGTCGGAACAGGCATTAACTAAGGGGGGCGAAGCCCTAGACGGCATTTAATCATGGGGGTGCGGAGGGGCGAAGCCCTAAAAGGCATTAACTAAGGGGGGCGAAGCCCTAAACGGCAATTGCTCATGGGGCGTGGAGGGGCGAAGCCCTAGAAGGCAAAGGCTCAGGGGGGCGCCGAGGGCGAAGCCCTAGAAGGCAAAAAAAATTTTGATTTTTTTTTTTGATTTTTAAAAAAATTTTTTTTTAATTTTTTTTTATTTTTTTTTTATTTTTTTTTTAATTTTTTTTTTTGATTTTTTTTTTATTTTTTTTTTATTTTTTTTTTTAATTTTTAAATTTTTTTTTAATTTTTTTTTTTTTTTAATTAAATTAGCTTAGTCATGTTTAAGCGGTTTATATTATAAACACTGAGCGAAGCCGGGTAATACAGCTAGTGTATAATATATATCAGTGGCATGCAGTGAAATTATCTCTCTTTGTGTCATACAGCCTTTTTTAATGTGCGCGCGCAGGATACGGGAGGAAAAGCCTGTTCCTCTTGTTCCTGTTGTATCCTGCTCGCGCAAAAAGGTGTATCTAGATGTTACTCACGTGGCTTGGATCTTGGATTTACACGTTGACTGTAAGTCTCATTTCTGACTGTAAGTTGTTTACAATTGAGGTTGTAAGTCTCAACCAGCAACATTAAAGTGGTCACGGGTTTAATCTCTGGTTGTGCTGCTGGCCAGATCTTAGATATGTGACTCCAAGGTCGATCGTTTCCTACCAGAGTTTGCCAATTTATCTGATTTCATTGAAACGGTTCCAACAAATTGGCAACCATATTCCATCCGTTTCAATCAATCATGCACACACTTAACAGATTACTCCAATTCGACAAGTGTGCTTGATAGATTGGGATTTATTAATTCTACATAATTATTGACATTAAACACGATATGTGTGTTATTATATTACATACAATCAACATCCACAGAGATATAGTATATGGACAAAATTTGCAGCATTTATAGAAATCAGCAAAAATATAGATGCTGAATAACTTGAATTTTCGCGAAAGAGATAGGACAGGGATGCCAAATTGTTGGAACCGTTGCAATGAAAATCAGATAAACTAGCAAACTCTGGCAGGAAACGATCGACCTGGAGTCACATATCTAAGGTCTGGTCAGCAGCAACCAGTTGGAATCGAACCCGTGATCACAACATTGATTCTCAAACATCTCACAGTTTTTCTCACACATCTCTCAAACATCTCATGAAACCTCTAGCCTGTCGTAAGATGGTAGATGTTCGAACATACCAATCTATGCATGAATGTAAATCACATTATATGACTTTTATTTTCCTTCAATACTCTATCTTCTCTTCTCTAAACCTTATCTTATTTCTTATGTGCCTTTTCCAGGATAGTCAGCAGAGACAGATGATAACAGACGATCCTGGTGTGGCATTTCCAGGATCGTTTGCTCCGACTTGTCTCAGGTGGTTTTTTGGCATTTTTGACATTTTTCATTTTTATAAGCCTCTTATTAGTTGGCTTTCGCAAAAGATTGAGCTAAAATTCCTGCAGTCTTCAAATCGTTTTGAAACTTTGCAATTGTTTTCATATTCCACTCAAACTCAAACAGTGATTTTATTTAATGTACTGTTTTTTTTTAGTGTGAATGCAATTGTTTGTAAGGAACTGTCTGATATATCATCATTATATATATAATATTCTGTGTGTCTGTCTGTCTTTGATAACGCCCGCCTTACTATTATACATATAATAGTCGTTTCGATTCGACATACATAGTACATATGTAAATACGTCACATCTAAACCACTACCAAAACATATATACGAATACAACAACAAAAGAAAAACTTCTATATATACTATTTGCTACCAATGTGTCCTCTTGACAGAGAATTTACCACCAGGTAGGTACGTATTTTTTACCATTTTTTTCATATTAAACATTTAATATAAATATTAAATTAAATATATTTAAAAGGTATTTGAAAAAAAATCGACCGCGTGCGGATCGAGAAATTTCTTTTAATTTTATTTTATTTAATAACTTAATATACCAACACCCATGCGATGATATAGCCAGCAGCATAGCTCGGTCGTTAAGCTTCTGCTTAGCGTCGAGAGGCACCGGGTTCGATCCCATGAGCTGACCTCGATTGAAAAGAATTTTTCTGAGTATATCTGTAGTGCTGCTGCTCAGACTTGAATATTTATGACTCCAAATCGATCAGAGTTTGCCAATTTTCTCTGATTTCATTGTTGAAACGGTTCCCGGTAAAATTGGCTAAATATCCTTCCTACCTACTATGTCACCATTATTTGAGCTTGATTAATGTACAATAAAATTTATGTACAATTCATAGATGTCTCGTTAATTTGCGAGTTTTTCAGTGTCGCGTAATTCAGCGACTTTTATATGTATGTATAATAAAAATAAATAAATAAATAAAATGCTGCAATGTTTGTAATTGGTCAGGAAGGCGCATTGGGGTTACTTGTAAGGCCTTTCTGTAAAAAAAAAATAAATAAAATTTCATCGGGTACAACACTAGTTTGTATTATAATATTGACCTGAAATGCCTGAATGTTAGGAAAGCAAAAAATGATTTCGCATATTACTCAAACGAAGCGTGAGATAATGCAGATAAGACCTTACATATGATTATTTACATAATAATATTCCGTCCCACAGTGCATTGCTAAGAACAGACATGAGGAAAAATTCTCAGCGTCAAATTACCTACCAGGTAAGAGTGCTGGTAAATCAAGGAGAAAAAAAAAACAACAAAAAAGTCATTCTGAATGTGACGAGGAGTCTGAGCGAGATTATGAATCACTCGAGCACATCTCTTGATATGGAAGCATTGTGTGTTCTGATTCCAGGCGGCAAAGTATGATGGACGGCCATTGTGCGGCAATTGAAAGCACTTTCTTTCAGTCACGTTTGCCACAATGAACTAACCATGTTCGCCTAGTGGAGGAGACGACACAGAAACTGCACCGAGCTAATTCTTCAGACTCCAATTATATACAGAGCGTATCTCGTTTCGGCTATAAAAATAGAATTTATGGCCAAAATATCTGTTTCCGAAATCCATAAGGGATTTCGAGCACGAGGGTGGGCGAAAAATACACTCCTTCAGGGTTTTTTTTAAACCTTAAATTAAATTTTCAGAGATGGGAAGGACCCCGTTCTGTTTTTCGCGTCACGCGCGTACGAGATCGCACGTGCGAGTTGTGGTAATCGTCGTCGAAGCTTTAGCACCTGCTATCATAGGACACGTGGCGCTCACAGTTTCAATAATAAACGACGATTTAAAACGTTCCTTTTATCAATGTAATGGCGTGTTTATTGTCTCACATGCTCTGGGCTATCTATTTCGAATGGGGCTTAGTGGGTGAGAGTCGTGCAAAATTTTGCGTATGTACTGTGGGAAATTAGAATACCGAATGAGAGGTACATACATATATAAGTTGCTCGAATGGTACCCAAGACAAAGAAGGTCGTTTGAGGGTTGGGTTGATTAAATCGGGTGGGTTCTATTATTAAAATTAAATATGGGGTGGGTTTTTTTTCGATGTTTTACGTTGCTCTCTGGATGGTATGGAATTTGAAGGGCAGGAACAATGATTGGGGTTGGTGTTGAATATTGTATGTGTGAAAGAAAGAACGTGCGCTTTTCTAATTGATGATTTGCTTTATTAGGTGTTAACTTTTCAAGAAATGTTTCATAGGATAGTAAAATAGATTACGAAGGTACTATTTTCTTCTTATTTTAACAACAATTGGGTTGGGTTTCAACATCTTTATTAGTTTTTTTAAGACGAACCAGTCTGAAACGTGCAAACTGTCTTTCATATTTAGTTATATTTACATGCACGTGTATATAAATAAATAAATTCCAAGAAGGCCTCACAGGTAAACCCCAATGTGCCTTCCTGACCAGTTACAAACATCGATAAACAATTAATAGTCATTTCACAGAGCATCATAAATACAAATTTGATTAAAATTGAATTAAAATTGACTTTATTTATTTATATTTGATTTATTATTATAATAAATACATTATATAAATGGATAGATGATAAAAATAATAACAATAATGACCAATGTGACCTGACAAGTTGCACATTAACTGAAATTAAATTCTCTCTCTTGATAGAAAGAGTTTAAAAAAGGTTTCTTGGATGCCTTTATATGAGGAAATATAAATATTACCCCCATTTATTTCCCACTGCCTTTTTACAAGGTAGGCTAGGCTTTGACTCACTATCTTTTCCAAATATTTCTGTGGAGTATTTAAGGGAAGTATTGACAACCTTTCGATTTTATCGGAACTTAAATTTTGGGCGCCTGAATGCGGTAGAGCTTTGCGACATCGTTTACTTTTCCAACCCATTCCTGCGAAAACGTCTGATTTCAAGAACTCGTTTCTTGTCAAGGCTATCTGGTTTCTTGTGTGAGGTGATGAACATTTGGACCTGTTTAATTGTCATGTTGATGAACTGGTCAGTTTCATGAGATTCAACACGAGTCTATTTGAATGAGATGAATGATTGGTAATTTTTATTATTCTTTTCTTTTTTTTTTGTAAGACTTCATTGGGGCAACATGCCAGGTCACATTTGGGCATTGTTATTAAAATAATAAATAAATATTAAAATAAAAAGTCATTGATTCGTGTAGCTTAAAAGTAAGTGATCCACAGTGTAAGCTGTCACTGTACGATATTGAAGGGTGGTGGTATTTTCGTCGAGATTTTGACGTGACAGAATCCTCAGAGGAGTCATTTTCGGATAAGGCGATTTGACGTATGTACGGACCGGGGATGATACCCGGCCGAGATTCTCGTCCAGCTTTCGTCCAGTCGTATAACAAATGGCGGTCATAAATCGTCAGATGGTCACAATCAGTCACGTAGGCGGACCGCATTTTGAGAACCGCCGCAGCGGGATTACGACGGAGAAAAGATGTCGGGGAGAGGCATTTGTCGAACGGACCGACGGACATTTGTAACGCCATTATTGGAAATTCGACCATTACGAAGATAGAGCAGCAGCCCAAGGAATCCGAGGAGCGAAATAGTGAGACATGGAGCGATGGGGTGTGACGAACCCAAACCCATAACCACTCGCAGAGATGTAAAGGAACCATCGTCCTTGAGGGATGTGTGTCGTAAGTATTGGAAACTTTTTCTCTTATCATTTCTTCTACTTTCCATCATAGTTGGTCGTTTACTTAAAGTTGGCCATTAACCCTTTGAATGTTGACCAACGCCGATCGGCGTTTCGTTGCCAAACGCCGACAGGCGTTGTGAATTTTTGCATGTGCAAAGTAAACAAGAATACTACCTGCTAAACCTTTAAAGGTAGCATTGACAAAAAATGCGTTGAACATGGATCGTGTGATCTGTGTCATTCATTTGTCAACGTTTATAAGGACTCGTTTACTAACTGCTGTGTATTTTTCATTTTTCATTCTTCAATTAATCATGCACATTCGCCTTACAGATTGCTCCAAAGCGGCGAATGTGCTAAACAGATTAAGAATCGATACATCATATAATACAAAGGTATAATGTCCATGTATACCTTTGCATTTCAACTGGTATCACCAAGGATGGTTTGCTTAATAATTCCATATCTTTATCTGTGTATGCAGTTATGTGTATGTTTATATGCATATATCTATTTTCATTTATGCATATGGATATTTATATTTATATCAGTACGTGCTCTATCTACTTCCTTTTTTACAATGTCTTCTAATCGTCTTGTCATTTATTATCAAAATGTCAGAGGTCTCCGAACTAAATCTGACTCTTTTCTTCAAAATGTATTAGTTAATAATTATGATATTATCTGTCTATCAGAAACTTGGCTAAATGACTCATTCAATAATAGTGAGTTTTTTGATGCCAGATATCAGGTGTTTCGACGTGACAGAGATTATTCTCTTCATAACCAAATATTTGGTGGTGGTGTAATCATAGCTGTGAAAAATAATCTACCCTCTGTCATTCAAAATAATTGGTTAACTTCCACAGAAGACCTTTGGATTACTATTACCACTAAATTTTTTAAACTAAATATCTGTACTGTCTATATTCCTCCTGGTAATTCTCACCAAACTCTATTAGTTACCCATTTAAATAAAGTATCTGATCTAATAACCAATTATCCAGAGGATCGATTCATTTTACTCGGTGATTACAATCTTCCCACTATTGATTGGACAAAATACGACTCAAATCTGCATCTATTTCCTTCCAATTGTATTAATTTTTCTTCCCTTTCCTTTACTCAATTCTTATCTTATAATAAACTTTATCAATACAATTATTTGTCAAATACTAATAATCGTATTCTTGACCTAGCTATTAGTAGTTTCCCCTTATATATTTCTCGTGCTGACTCTACGCTAATCCATGAAGATTCTCATCATTTATCCTTTTGCATCTCAATAATTTACAACAAATCTTCACCCTTGAATTATAATTATAATAAAACTTTCCTCTTTAGAAAAGCTGACTATGCTACAATTATTCCAATTTTAAGCGATATCAATTGGAATTCACTTTTGTCCAATTTAAATATTGATTTAGCTTGTAAAAAATTTTACGATACCTTACAAAATATTATTGAATGCCACGTCCCTTTTACTCTTAAATCTAAGCGTACCAAATATCCCCCTTGGTTTACATCGTCTCTTATTAAAATAATAAAAGAAAAAAACAAATTCCATAAAAAATTTAAAATTTATTCAAATCCCTTAGATTATCAAAGTTTTTCACTATTAAGAGCTCGAATTAAAAAATATTCTTTAATCTGCTTTAGAAATTATATTTCTCTTATTCAAAATAATATTAAAACTAATCCCAAATCATTTTGGTCATATATAAATTCAAAAAAAAATACCTCCTCTTCATATCCTTCCGTAATGTATTATGGAAATAAGTCGGCTTCACATGGTTCTGAAATCTGTACCATTTTTGCTGACTATTTTGACTCCACTTTCAATAGTGATTCTACCATTAACCTTTCTATCTCTAATACAGATACTTCTTCTTGTAACTTATCTACTTTTCATTTTGACTTATCTACTGTACTCAGTCACATCAACTCTCTCAATGTTAATCTTGGTGCGGGTTGTGATGGTTTGCCTTCTTTTTTCCTTGTTAAATGTGCTGTCCCATTATCTCTTCCCATAACAATCCTTTTCAATCTTTCTATGTCGAACGGTAAATTTCCTGACTATTGGAAATTATCTTACATCACCCCTATTTTTAAAAAAGGTGATAAGAATCTTATTGAGAATTACCGTCCTATATCTAAACTATCTGTCATTAGTAAAATCTTTGAAAAAATTATCTATAATTTCCTTTTCTCCAATTTCAAAAACTACATTATACCTGAACAACATGGTTTTTTTAAGGGGAGATCGGTAGAGACTAACCTGCTTAATTTCACTAGTACTCTAACATCTTATATGGACAAACGAATCCAAATAGACGTCGTTTATACGGATTTCTCTAAAGCTTTTGATAAAATCAATCACAACCTTTTACTCAATAAACTTTGGTCCCTTGGAATCCGAGGAAATTTATTTCGTTGGATCTCTTCGTATATACTAAATCGTCACCAAATCATAATTCTCAATGGTTTTAGATCATCACTTAGACATATTCCTTCCGGTGTCCCACAAGGGTCGCATTTAGGTCCCTTATTCTTTTTACTCTATATTAATGATATCTCATACATCTTCAAACATTCCTTTATACTTCTTTACGCTGATGATTTAAAAATTTACAAACCTATATACACCATAGACGATTGTCATAAGATACAAGAAGATCTAGATAGATTCTCTATATATTGTTTAAATAATGATCTTTTTATTAATCTAGAAAAATGCTCTATTTTAAATTTCACTAGAAATAAGTCAATTATTACTAATCAATATCAATTAAATCATTCAATCCTTAACACGTCATCTTCTATTAAGGATCTTGGTGTAATACTCAATAATAAACTAGATTTCTCTGAACATATTTCTTTTATTACCAACAAAGCATTTAAATCTCTTGGATTCCTACTCCGCTCAACAAAACCCTTTAATGATCCTTATGTACTAAAATTACTTTATTTTTCCTTTGTAAGGTCTCACCTTGAATTTGCCTCAATTATCTGGTCACCTTTTTATTTATCCCATATTAATTGTATTGAGAAAGTTCAACTTAAATTTATTAAATCCTTACGCTACCTTTTTCCTACCTATACCCATTCTACTGTTTCCGACATTTTAAAAATCCTTTCTTTTAACAATCTTTCTGTCAGGCGACGACATTCTGATGCTATATTCTTCTTTAAGCTCATAAATGGTTTCCTTGATTGTTCTGATTTACTGAATAAGGTTAATTTCAGAATCCCAGTTCGATACCCTAGACGCGTTACACTCTTTTCACTTGATCCTTTCAATACTAATTCCCAAAAATATTTTTATCTGCAGCGCGTTTATCGTATGTTTAACGGAGAGCTGAATGAGGTTGATCTGTTTGGTATTTCCCTACATCAATTCAGGTCTAACATCAAGAGAATCTTGACCGATTGATTCATTTTTTCTTCTATTCTATTTTTCCAATATTTCCATTATTTTTATACTTTAGTTTAGTTATGTAATGTGCTATTTAATCATATTATAGCTTTCATTCCTTTCCATTTCATTTGTTTATTTTGTATTTACCTTTTTCATTTGTTTTTTATATTTGTAAATTTCAATTTCTTCTTATATTCTATCTTATAACCTTTTCCAAATATTTTAATACTATAGTTTAATTATGCAATGTACTACATATTTTGTCATGCCTTTATTCTTTACTTTTTAATTTGTTTTCCTTATATTTATCTTTTTCATTTTTGTAAAAATCTATTATTGGACTCGGGTGTTACATATATTATTTATTTACTTTTTGTGTTTTTTATACCTATCTCTGTACATCCTGTCTGTTGATTTTTCAATTAATAAAATAAATAAATAAATAAATACATATATTATTAAAAAAAATAAATAAACATACAAACAAATCGAAATAACATCTGACATCTATGATCAGACATTAATATAAACATCGTAAACAATACGAATAATAACATTATTTATTATGTAACAATTCGAAATATTTCTATTTCAATAACCATCCATAGAGAAAATCTGGCGAAACCTAAGAGATAATAATAACTCAAGGTTTTTCGCAATAGAAAATTGGATAAAAAAGCCAATTTTGCAGGAATCGTTTCAAATCAGAAAAATTGACAAATTCTGATATGAAACGACCGACCTCGACAAACTAAGGTCTGGCCAGCAACGAGACTCTAGAGGGAAGTGAACTCGTGACCTCTAGCACGAGAGAATACAACACTTACCACTAGACCACGCTGCTGGATTGTGAGCATTACATTTTAATAACAATGAAGATGAACTAGTTTTGGAAAAATACATTAATTAATATGCTTATTTTGTTTATTTTATGTTGTTGCAAGATATATTAGAGAATCTAAACACACCTTTACAAAACTCGAAATCCTCAGTGGTAGTTATCTAGGGTTTGTTTAGATTAGCTACAATTTTGATACCTGCTTTCTATTGGATTTCTAAATAACTCTAGTTGGAAATGTTGGAAAAATTATCGGCGTGGCGGGCTTTCAATAGAAAAGATGTCAGCACTCAAAGGGTTAAGCTATAACATTGTGGGTTATAGTCAGGTTCAGTCCTCCTACTCCCCCCTCCCACTCCCCTATACATTTATTTTTTCCAAAAATTGAACTAATATAATATAGTAGTACTTATATAAATTAGTAAGTTGTTGACAAATTATCGACTTCGTTCATTATGTGTTCTAAAAAAAGCTAAAACATTGTAACGTGGGATCATGCGAGAGAGAGAGTATCCGCTGTTTAAGTGCATTCGGGGGTTAAAAATGGAGACTTTGGCCTTTCATTTGGATCGTCAACCCACCACTAAGCAACAAAATGATTAATAAAAAATATTCAATGATAAAAATGAAATAATTAATATACAGTGATTGACAATTTAAGCATGGCTTGAAACATATAGTTATATAATATAGGCCCCAAAGAGAAATTAACGCATCGAACTAAAAGCGCCCATCTGTATACGGAAATAAGGATCTTTCTTCTCTGCACTCTATACATAGTGCCACTCGCAAATGCCAGAGTACCACAGGATCACGTCAGATAAGCAACTGCCCCGAACTGAATACGAACCGGGTCTGCTCATAATTCACTTGTGAGCGGGATTAAGAAACTTTTGACGAGTCGTCAACAATATATGTACATTTTTTTTCTTTTTTGGTTAGGAGAAATGTGTGTGGGGTAGTGCCCCAGTTGCCCTTAAGAGGGCTGGACACCAGCGCCTTGTCCATACAAACGTATTACACTTCTCCCTTCCTCAATTAAGGCACTAGAGAAATTATTTTTCAATATGCTATGGATAGCCACCATATGCATGTTTCTGTGGTTTTATTTTTTTTGATTAGTTATTTTTTATAGGAGCTTGGAGCCGCCAAACATCTATAAAAACGCCTCTTTTTTACACCCACGAAAAGAGTCCAGCGTGCTTATTTAACGGTCGATTTAAAAAAAAATACGCACACAGGTGCATAGAAAATATCTTTCTCATACCGATGCTGAAATTTTTTTAAAAATTGGTCCAGTTTCGGAGGGGAAAATTGGAGAATACGAAACCTCGATTTTGTCGATTTAAAATACGTATTATCTGGTTGAAGCGCAACTGTCGCATTCACTTAATATATATATTGATATATATTGTCGCATTCACTCAATATATACATTCGCTCAATATATATATCGAAGAAAGGAACGGCGACAAAATTAAGGTTTCGGGTGTACAGCCCTCTTAAAGACGATCTGCCCCTGCTCGTAATCATCGAATAAATTAAATACATTTGTCGATTCCAGCTGATATTTGAACCCGCAATCTCTCTATTGGTAAAATGTAAACAAAAGGTGCATTTCGCTTCAATACGAAAGGCATAGGTAGTACATGCATATGTTGTATAGTGCAAGCTTCATGTGGTGTGAGTATGAGAGTGTTCATGTGATTTTTGTTTATTATGATTAGTTTTTCATTAATGAAATGAATCCTGATTAGAAATGTAGCATCAATTACCTTGTAAGCATCAGGTATGTTCACTGGTTCTCCACTTTCGGCGACGTAACCCACGATTCCAGTGCCCCAAGGTACCCGAATCTCCTCCTTCCTCTCCATTTCCCTGAGCGTGGAGCGCGGGCACACGTCGAACAACTTCGACACTAAGCATCTGCAAAGAAGCGTCTAAAATTAGAGACAGTCCACGTCGGAGGGAGGGAAAATTGTCGGGGAAATTTTCGAGTGATTTTCCACGGCGCACGCTATGCGTCCATTTACGGGGCGAAAAACAAACCCACCACTCGACTCGTCCCGATTCAAAATAACATTTTGCCTGGAAAACTCCAGCGTCCGTCAAAAACAGACTCCCTTTGTACTTATAACAATATTACAAACGCACAATCAAATTAAACTCGGTGAGTTTTAAAAGGATGGGGTCTCACCCCCCCCCCTCACCCCCAATCAACGATGAGAGGAAAATTTCGCCAAATTATTCTGCATAATTTGTTTCGGTTTCTGCGACCCTCTTTGACTTGTGCACTTCAAAAGAATACGTCGTTTCGGCCGAGGAGACAATTGTCGATAATTAAAATTGATTGAAACGCACTCAACAAGTGAGCGAGTCGTTTGTTGTTCGGTTGCGAAAATCGAAGAAATTCGCTGAAAATCGACGCGTCGCAGTCGAGGGGGTGGTTGGGGGAGTTCGAAGAAGAAATAGGATGTTTCCTGAAAGAGATGACGATGCGAGCAATAATGAGTTCGGCAACGGTGCGACGTAGAAGTAGTAGTACATGTTGGAAGTAAATGACAAGCCGTCACGATATCGAGAAATTTTCCGTCAGCGGGAAACTTCGATAAGACATCATTGAAACATGATTCAATTTTCACACAGAATCTTGTCGATAGGTATAAATTTGATAAAATATATATATATATATATATACAAAACAATACTCGGAATAAATCAATAAAAATGTATTTAAAAAATCAATCAAATTTTCCTTACTATATAATAAGACATGGCGCATTTTCAATTGACACATTTGATAATTGTCTCCTATATGATAGATGCAAATATATGATTGTATTCATAATTTTATCTAAAAAACGTATAATGAAATTGTATTATAAATATACATACATATGTATGTATGTATATATATTTTTTAAAATCAATTGAGTTGAGAATTCGATCTAAAAGTTGATTTATCAATATGGCGCATTTAAAAATATTCTCCTATGTACAAACATACATATGTAATATAGGTATATGCTAGAATAGTAATCTATTTACAATCACGTGAACCAGGAACATAGTTCAGTGTAATGCTTTCAATTGAAGGGTCATGGGTTCGTTCCCTGGCCTGGTGTTGCTTGCCAGACCTTGGATATATGTGATTCCAAGTCGATTTTTTCATATCAAAGTTTGCCAATTTATCTGATTTTATTGTTAAAACGGTTCTACCAAAGTGGCAACCAATTCCCCATTTCTTGCAAATTTGAGTTTATAGAATCTCAGATTTTGTTGATTATTATAAAAAAAATATGCTACCCACTTACATGCCGTGTAAAATGTACATATATCTCGCAAAAATTTGCTGTATATCGAATTTTATAATTGATGTATCTATGGTATTGCATAATAAGAGCCAAAATTTTTACTCAATTGTAATCGGAAGGCAAGGAAAGAAGAGGTAAGTAAAATATAAGTGTTTTTGTTAAATTTTTGGAATTGTTATTATTTACGCACAAAAAATGGGTTTAAAATAAATAAAAATATAATACATTTAAGTTTTAAATATCATTTAATAATAGCTGAATTGCCTGGCGTTACTTGGCCGTGTTTATATACATACATACATACAAGTCTTTTGACGTTTACGTATGTACATAGTATATATGTGACTTTTGAGTTCTGACTAATTGCAAAAACCGTCTACGGTCTAAGTTAGAGTATCATTTAATTAAAAAAAAATATTTTCCCATGATGTCATTACGGATTTTACCCCTGGGCGACACACATATGGTATTAAATTGATACATACATATGTATATGCATTTATAGATTATAAATTTGAAATCATATTAAAATAGTGGTGACAAATAGTAGATGGGATGGTTTTTTCAAATTGATGAGGAATTGTTTCAAGAATGAAATCAGATAAATTGGCACATATCAAAGATCTGAGCAGCAACATTACAGGAATACTCGGAATAATTTTTTTTCAATTGAGGTCAACCCACGGGATCGAACCCGGCAACCTCTCGGTAGTTAGCATTTATTTATTTATATATTTAATATACAGAGAGAAACAGCTAAAATAAAGGTAAT
Organism: Arctopsyche grandis; assembly: GCF_051622035.1. Taxonomy (NCBI): domain Eukaryota; kingdom Metazoa; phylum Arthropoda; class Insecta; order Trichoptera; family Hydropsychidae; genus Arctopsyche; species Arctopsyche grandis. The sequence goes on along the minus strand of NC_135357.1, from coordinate 5,418,304 downwards.
AAAATAAATAGCCAATTAAAAGTTTCTTCGGATAGCATAAAAAACATAGATAAAGTCAAAAAATGGAACTTGCTATGAAGGATTAGGCAACCAAAAAAAAGAAAAAAATAACAATACAAAATGAAAAATAATGAAAAGTTCGTAATAATAGTAGATTATGATGATTAACAGTAGAAAATTAAGCGAAAGGGATTAAAGTTAAAAACAAAAGAAAAAAAGAACGGGTTAACAAAAAAACAATCTTGCAAATAAGTTCCTAATAGTAATTAAACTGTCATGAAATAGGTCAATATTCTCTTCTAAGCCATTGTAAAAATTGCACACTCTGACGATAATTAGTGGAGGCAATGGAAGCACGCAAAAGGGGCCATTTTCGTAGGGACCGATTTGGAACATATAAAGAAAAAGCATTAACGCAAACACTAAGCTATACTGCTGACTCATTAGATAAAATACCAAATTCGATAGATCTAAACTGAAAACCGTGGATAAAAAAGTCTAAACGGCAGACAAGATTGTAGCTATCCATCTTTCAGACAGGAGAATGTGTTTTATTGGAAGCTTGCGTAAAAGTCGTGAATGCAACTGTAGCATCATCCAATAAAAAAACTAGGAAAAGTTCCATTCTAAGCACGTGGAGACTGATAGAGGTGAATGATTGTTTCTACTACCCTTAGGGATACCATCAAAGAGTCGGGTGGGGGTGGGGGGGATGTTGTCGAGACGGCCCAACGGTTCTGTCATTATCCCCACGTCGACGAGCTCTGGCCGTAGCTACAGATTTTTCCTCACTTAGAAAATTACAGTGGTCGGTGTCTAGTGCCAGAAATAGGGTCTACGTCCTCGACATCCCTCGACTCTGGTCGCTGACACCCTCTCACCCCCATCGCGATCCTCCCCCCTATGCTTTTCCCCCTCTGACCTGACCAGACCTTTGCCCTTGAACCGCCGGAAGTTTGTATTGCCACTTCCGCTTCTCCCACGGAATATTTTCACGCGCAAATACTTCGAGAATAATAAAGGAAACCTTCAAATTATACCGAGTGTTTATTTATATTACACGTTTATTATGGAAATATTGTATTATAACCGAATATAAATATATTTTACGCTGAGCAACAAAAACACGGAGCGGAAACTAAGCAATCTTGACTAAAATTTGACCCATTAAATTCGAATATGACAATCATTTTTGTTGGTTTGTTCTTGTTTAAGAGATATGAACGTTTGAAAAGTTGTACAATTTTTACAGACTTTTGCCTTTTGCAGCCTAGTATTGTTGTGCCAAAAGTGAGTATTGGAATCAATAGTCAGATGTTTTTTCAATTGATTGTGATTTTTTATTGCTTTAAAATACTTATTAAAGCTTTTTAAAGTGTCTTAAACGGTAATAAATCAACAAAAATTGTCATATTCAAATTTAGTAAAGATTGATTAGTCTCCAAAACGTGATTTATTAGCGGGTTTTTCCTCAAACGTGATTTATTATTAGTAATTAAATATTTAAATTATTTAAAATATTATACAAAGATATATACAATTTTATTAATTAACATTTTCAAGACAAATTTCAAGATATAAATTGAATCACTTTTTCATTTAGTAGAAAGGATGAATGAAAACCATCCATTTTTTTTTAAATGTTCTGGTGTAATATATTCACCTTTTCTATTTTTTTCGTATTATACATACATATATCGAAGTACAAATACATGTAGTTATGCATAATATTATATGAAAGTTAACGAATTTCTTAAATGTTTAAACAATTTAAGAGTAAAATTGCATGCGGTCTGGTCTGCAAAACTGTAATTTGTTCTTTATGTTTTTTTATTATTACTAAAAGTTCTTAAGTGATTGCAAAATAAATAGCTTAATGTCTTTTGTGCAATCTTTAAAAATAAAACAAAATTAAAACTGTACTTTGAAAAGGTTTCTTAAGAATGTTTCATAAAGGTTTTGAGAGAGCTTTTGTCGGCGAAGTCTCAAACGAAATCTGTAGAAACGACAGATGCCATTTAAAATACAGGACCGTTTAAATAGTATTAACAGTATTAAAAAATAAAATATAATCGAAATAAAGTCCAAAATAAAAAAAATTAAATTAAATTTCGGCAAGAATTTACGAAGCGTTACTCGGAAGATAATGAATAATCTCATTATTACGCAAACTCGAGCGACATTAACATCAAGTTTCGGATCTAATTACGCTGTGAAATTTGAAAATAACAACCATTTAGTGAAATCAGACGCTGGGCGCGCTTTCCCGAGGGGATGAACGTGAGTCGAGGTGTGTATAACGGGAACGGCACTAACTTTTATAACGTTCGCAATAATACCAAAATAACCACGCGCACATACAACTTGCACGATCGTAAATTTTACTTTTGCCCACGCTAATAAACTTAATAAATTATTATGAAAGCACACATGTATACGTGTATGTATTATATACCTTGCTCTGGGGGTTGTGTGCGGCGTGCATCCTCCTCCTTTTTCACCCTGGACCAAAAATAGGGACCCTCGATCGGCGTTCAGCAATATTGAAACGTTCTGAAGGATCTTATGGCATAGCGACCGAATGTCCAATTCGTTACAGATGTCTTTTACCTGCAATGAAAACATAATAATGTAACATAACTCAAGTTCAAATTATCTTCATTCATACATACACAAATGAGGTGTGCCAAACCAAAACGTTGTAAGTGCCACGTAGGCTCAAATGCGTTTTGTTCGTGATTTGCAAACAAAACGCATTTGAGCAAAACACAGCAAAAATTGCAACTATTAGCGAAGTAAAAATATATACATATGAGAGCCTATAATGCAAATTTTATAACATATAGTGTGAAAAAGATAAAAGCAATTAAAATCTGACAAATGAGAGGGTGGTGGAAAGTAAAACATATAAGGTTACTGACCGCTAAACGTCAAGATGTACAAAATGATTGGATTTTTTAACGTGTCTATTACGATTATTTTTCACTATCGAACTATCAGAATCGATTTAAATTTCCATCGTTGACCAAACCGCGCAATATGACAAAGTTTCAAAACGATCGCAAGATTGTAGGAATAGATGCTGAATCGTCAGCGAAGTGAAACATATGTAGAAGTCTGGTGAAAAATAATAATTCCACCCCCCTAAGGGTAGAAACTGGAAGTAGCGAGTCAAAACATTATAAATCTAATAAGTAGCATTGACTAGTGGTTAGCATATAATAACCAGCAGCGTGGTGAATGTTGAATTATTTCGTACTTGATGTTACGAGTTCGATTCCCCGCTAAGTCTCGCTGTTGGCCAGCCCTTGATTTGTCTAGGTCGATCGTTTCTTATCAGAATTTGCCAATTTTTCTGATTTTCATTGAAACGATTCCTGTAAAATTGGCGTTTCCTTTCCAATTTTCTGTTGCGAACCTCTAGTTATTGTTATATCTTAGGTTTCGCCATATTGCTCACCATAGATGTCTCTGTGGTTGTTTATCGAATATAAAATTCGTATTGTTACATGAAAGTTATTCATCGTTATTTATCGTATTAATACGATGTTTGTAATATATGTATACTGACCATAGATGTCAGATATTATTTAGATTTACACGTATCTATGTAATAATTATGTGGTTCAGGAAGGCGCATTTGGGGTTTACCTGTTAAGCCTTCCTGGTATATTTGTAAAATAAAATAAAAAATAAAATAAAATAATGCTTTCGAACGAAGTGGTCACGGGTTCGGTTCCCACTGGTTGCTGCTGGCTAGACCACATAATTGAAAGTATAATTAGACCACATAATGGAAAGTAACACCAAAAAGCTGACGATCTTCAGCCATCATGGTCAAGACTTTAGAGAGATGATGCTTTATAAGTCGTCCATTTATTATTATGAAAGTGGTACATATGCAGTGGCGGACTGGGACTGAAATCAGTGCATGCCAGGAGTCAAAGGGGGCCCCCACCCAGGGTTAAAAAAATTTGTCCCCCCCCCCCCCATATAACAAAATTTTCTTCTTTCGGCATAAAAGCGGCTTTTACTTTCGGTAGAAAACAATCAGGGACGTCATTTCAGCTTCTTCTTGGGGGGGCAGGCAAAGATTGGTCAAATTGAATTTTTTTTCAAAAAATCTTTTTTATATCGGAATAAAAATGGAAAATATAAAATATGAAAAAATTAAGCTTATTTTTGAAAAAATAATTATAAAAAAATATTATGTAAAAAGTCAAAAAAGCGCCGCAGGCGAAAATTTTTTTCCAAAAATCTTCACATGGTTAACAAAAATCGACCATCAAAATGTATCACTATATCAAAAAATATACGAACATTCGGAAAAATAAACGATACACATCTGTTTTTGAGACAAAATAAAGTAAAGGGGACCTTTCTAACGATTCGCTCCATGGGATGAACAATTTCTAAGAATATTACTAATGGCATACCACTTAAAAACCAAAATATACTTGCTTCAAAATAATAAAATCTTTTTTTTTCAAAGCACATAGCAGCGATTATTTTATTAGTTACCCAAAAGTAACATATGTACATAAGAAATAAACGCAGCATTCATAGATCCATAGTATCTCATTAATCATTAAATCCATAATATTTTCTAAATTCACACTATTCCTTAATTTAGGGGGGCGAGTGCCCCCCCAAATTACGTCCATGAAAACAAAAAATGCATAATATTTTCATTAATGTTAATCGAAAATCAGGATTTTGGGGAGGGGGCCCCTATCCTATGTTTCTATATACATGGATTTGTCTAGATTAGGAATAGATTTAATATTCGGAAACTGTTTAAAATTGTGTATTTAAATCTTACTATATCGTCGAAGTATAATCAAATGTTATTTTGAAAGTATGTATGAAGTAAATTTAAATCGCTGGTTGATGATGAATCGTCCTATCAAAATTGTTTTAAGCAATTCAGTTTATATTATTCAGGGAAATTTGTTTATTCCCATTTTTATTTCAGTAGGTAGTTGTTACATAGGTATTGGTATATGCATAATATTGAGGTTGGAAATGGGCCCGGTAAAAGGGCCCACGCAAATGTTGAAACTTACATTTCGAGCCTAATAAAAAAAGTTAACCGATCCTTGGGCTGTTAAAGCAGGCATTAGTTGTTTGTGTATATCGTAAGAAATTTGTTTTGTTGAAATACCAAACTCTAGGTCCCAAAGTGCAATATCCTATAAATTTTTACACACGTGAAATAGTTAATTTTACTGAGGGCCCATATTTTCTAACGGATAGTGGGGCCCACATGCCATCGGGCATGTACGCTTGTATGGCCAGTCCGCCACTGTACATATGTACATATGTACAATGCTATTGTGACACTCAATGATGACACAAATGATAGCACTTAAAACGTTTTGTTCTTTTTAATATTTTTTTTCTAATATCAAAGATTTATTGATTGCTTGTTGAGTCATCATAGTACCTCACAGAATAATTATAGTTTATTAAAAAATGTTGCAATAATGTATTTATGCATTATTTATTTATTTAAATTTTTTTAGTCTATTGAAAGCTCAATTTTCTGTCAATTGAAACGTTATGGTTTGTCACCCCTCAAATATATAAACTGATCAGCTTCGTTTGGGATAAAATCATATACACGTGTATGGATGTACATACATATATACATATACACGAAATGAGAATTTTTGAACATTTTAAAAGTACTGATGTTTGATTTAAATTAATTAAAACACATTGTAGATGAAATATGTTGACTTAATTGAGTGAAGATTTACTTCAGCAGTTGTCCCAAAGTAAAGATTGTCACACGATATGTCAAATGGTAAATATCGAAAGCCTGAAATGAATGTATGTATGTATATATACATATATAGACTGATGTTTAATTATAAAAATATATTATTTGTATGTCATTCATATATTCAGACAAATTATGATAAATCAGGCTGAAACTTTGAAGATTTATTTTCTGAAATGCTGTAAATCTAGCTTATTATTGGAAAAATAGCCCAATCAAAGTTAGACAATTTATCTAACAGCGACAATACAAATATCGTAGTTAGCGAAATCTACGACAGACAAATCGGTTACATCATTGCTCAATCTTCTACGGAAGAACTCAAATCATTATAAAGACAACAATTCAATTATGGAAAAGATTACATTTTTTTAAAATCGCAATGTTTTTCCGCGAATGTGTGAATAAGTGAGTGTAATCCACCCGACCACCCACCCAACCACCCACCAAGCAGGGTCAACTATTCAACAAGTGGGTCGTTTTAGATCGTTAGGGTGGCGAAAGGTGGCAGGGAGGAGAGAATGTAACACGGGGTAAATTCTTATTAACGTAAAGCGACCGGGACAACTCAAATGAAAAAACTTTACTGAGCCGAAATTGTGAAACTTTCCAAAGACACGGAGGACGGGGGCTGGGGACGAAGGTGGTCCATTTTTTCTGGCGTGTTTGTTTTACGGTTAATCTATCGTATATTTTATGGGGAAAGCTCGGAGAATAAATACGTACGTTTCGCGGTGTATATCAAGTTTTATGGATGGCTAGCAGGAGTCTTGGGAGCTATTTCCACTCTTGGGACTTCATTTGGTACGTGGTATTTCTTACATTAAACTAGGTGAGACCTGTGTGTAGGTACATACATATAGACATGGTGACATTTCGCTCGACGCATACTATATATTTCATTCTGCGAAAGAGTTATGGTGCAAAAACGTACCGTATATGAGATTCAGTATGTTCTGTTTTATTATATGGGATTTCTTCAGACCCAATAGGAGATAACGAGCAGTTGGTAAAACTCTGATATACATAAGAGTAGATATGATGATGCTTACTACTTAAGGTGTGATTGCGTCAACTTTAAACGACCATTCGATTTATGTACATATATAATCAGTTGAAGGGTTGAGTCTGAGCTGACAGCTCAATAAGTAGGCCTGTCTCAGAATCGCCTCCAATATAGTGTTTATTGTTAAATTCTGCGATGTAAATTGGAGAATTTCAAGTTTGTAGGACTCTTAGCTTGTGGGAAATAACATTTAGGGAGAAAACATAATGAGTGGGACGTTTTAAACATCGCAGCAGCCCTAGCCCATATATATGGTACACAGTCCTAAAAACGTAATGGAGGTTAGTAAAAATCACCCCATGGAGTGTTTTCGAGGATATTTTATCATTGTATTTAGCAAGGGCTTGAGAGTGATCGATAACGGTGAATCCCATATTTGAAGAAATGTAGGAAACTGACTTTGGCCTATCATTTGAATCCTTGAACCCACCCCTATTCAACAATTCCATCCAATTTAAACTTTATATTTGTGCATTTCTTTAGATCTTGCCTCACTACGTGACTAATGCAGAAAAATTATTTTCCGGTCTTTAATTCTTAAGGATTCAATTATGCTTCATAAACTACATATATTTTGTAACAGGAACTTCGTCCTTCTACAGAAGTTCCAGCTGTTTTTGCCAAAAACTTTTGGGTTACACTATCAGCGCATGACAAAAATGCAAAGGTCAAAATCTAAATTTGTATCTAGTATGTATAAATACGAAGTAGAAATTCAAAATATGCTGGTAAGTTTATATTTAATTTTATTAGTTAACTAGTTTGTTTGAGTTTTGATAGTATTCGAATCACTCGTGATGCAACTTCACTGGATGGTGCCATTGACATTTGTCACATCTCTCGTCATTTTCTGCACCACTTCGTAAGTTACGAAAGTCGCGACCAATTAGAACGGTTGAGTTGATCAGTTAAGAATTTTTATGTCATGTTTATTTATTTTTCTCTATTTCTTTTCTTCCATTTATGTATTTTTACTTGTATTTTCATGTACTTTTTTTCCATTCTTAATCTGTTTAGCAAAGGACAGAGAGAACGCCTTCAATCTATAAACATTACACGGACCGAGACTGGAACGGGTTTTCACATAATCATTTTCTTCCCACGAGTATCGTATTATATAATATAACACGCCAGTCTCCCCAGAAACGCAATTATTGCATTCGACATTCAAAAATTAATTAATGAAGGTGATTTGGAGGATGGGTTATCAAAATTCACACCTGTAGTTTCATAAATTAACCCCATCGAGGCGATTCGTTTGGCCGAAAGTATATGCAGATTGAGGGAAAAGTGTCCTGGGCAGATCGGGGTGACCGATGGTCGGTTCAAATTGGGTTAATCCGTCGAATCGAATCAGGCGCTGGGTAGGCGGAGTAGATGATGATTGACGGATTGGAATTGGAAGTGGACCAAGCTCGGAATTAATTAAAATACAATGGAGTAGATGGGTAGGTATGTAGCTCGCTTCATCCTATCAAAATGAAACAGTGTTTCGTTTCAATTTCGTAATGGTATTTGCAGTACACGTATGATATGTATGTAAAAATTATTTATATTTATTTTAATTTTACATGCATTTGGTTTCTGACGTGTACATAGATATCAAAAGTTGTGTTTACATACACATTATTATACTTCGGTGTGTTTCGTTCTACCAACTTGCTATATCTGGAGAGTTGTTTTCTCAACTTTTCGTCTGCTTAAACAGGAGTTTGTATATTGTATAGAAAAATGTTTTTTGTATACATGTATGTAATATATTTAATATACGAGGCATATTGTGATCATTCATTTATTTTTAAGCTGTTCGCATACCTTCAAAATATTAAAAGAAACGTTTAAAAATGAAATCTTATTATATTAAGTATTTCCCTATGTAAAACATTATCGTATATGTGTTTAGTATATATATGTATGCAAACTCGACGGCGAAATTCACCGAAAAATTAGGGAAAACGAGTCTTGAGATATTGCAAGTTGTTAGAACGAGGTAGACCCGTTTTAATTTCCTCTCATTTTATGATCATGCGAAAATTCGAAGTTGAGATTTTGACTGCTTCGAACTCAGAATCGATCACTGAACACGTTTTCAAGATCTAGAAAAAAATGTGTGCATGTCAGTGTACTTTGGGAACTTTTTGAACACCGTTAGTCTTATCGAACTGAAACTTAGTATCATAAGTTACTGAAATTCTTATCCATACGACGAAAATTTTTAAGTTGACCGGAAATGGTACCTCCCTTTAAACATATTTGTCCAATTTTTGTCGGTTTTTGGATTTTAAGTTTTTTGATTCAATTATCTCCCAAACCGCTCAACGGATCAGACTGAATTGTTTTTACATTTAATAGAAATTATAAATTTTATAAACTAATATTTTATATTTCATTCCACTACAGTGACGACTTGAAACTAGTCTGAAATGTTAATATGGCAAAATTGTAATAAATAAATATGTAGACTGTGCTGGTAATGGATTTTTTATGTACCTATACATGTGTCAACTATAAATGACAGTTTGTATAATATAATAAATAGATACGATTCTGTCCTTTAGTAACATAATATGAAAAATGACGTCTATTGTACAGCATTTGAATAAGAAGACATTAAACAACATCATCCATCAATTTCTGACTTTAATATCTACTATTCCATTATACACATACACAAATGAAAGAACACTTTCATATAAATTATACCAAATATCAAAGCTTTATGGGAAACATTTAGAAATATGTAGTTACTATGAAACAGCATTTGAAATTCTCTTTGACGGAATTGTCATTTTTGAAACTTCAAATTCCAAGTATTGCTTCAGAGGACTGGGTCACTTTAGCGATCGGTAATTTTCATGCAACTCTACAGCCGAAAGCATTCGTAAAGAGATTATTCTCACCAATTCGAAGATCAGCTCCTTCTCATCTAGTTGTCTGAGCTCATGCCTCGATCTCCGATGCGGCCTGGTGGCAGGTGTGGGAGCAGCGGGGGTGTTGCTGGCACCCCCCGACACGGACAGAAATGTAGGGGTGCCATCTATTGTGTTCACAATCGGCTTCAGCAATCCACCTCTTTCGAATTCATGTGCCGATATTTTCCTGCAAAAAAGACGACATACTGTATAAAAGACTCGCTCTAGTGCACGCTTAAATTCTGACGCTCGCTACATTTGAATGGGATAAAAGCGCAGAATGCAATGAGAGCACTGAAAGGTCGAATCACAGACGAAGGAAAGGAAAATTGCAACAGTATAAACGGAAAGGGCAGACGACGATGTCTATTTACGGATGGGAGAGCGTTGGTCTGAAATATCACTATTTTATATATTTTTTTGGTTTTGAATGAAATTAACATATAAAGTAGGCTCGCTACTCTCACCTTGGAAAATATGGTAAGTCGAATTCATTTCATTAATATATTGACTTTTTTTTTTTATAATAAATATATGCACCTTTTCATACATCGAAAGATACAATGGCCTTGTATGAGGGTTTTAAGATGGGTGAATTATGACTGAAATTCACAGAAACTGAAGCTGTTGAACCATTTTTATATACTCAATTTGTGATGAAGCTAATAGAAAAAAATGATAGTGAAAAAAGTAATTTTATCACTGGTCAAGTTCTTAATCTGTGAGTTGCAAAAGGATGGTAGAAAACTATCATCGTGTCGATGTGACACAAGATTCCGATGTAATTTTTAATAAGTTTGTTTATGTTAAAACTCCTCTAACTTCACGTTGGAGACATTAGCTTAGGGCGAAAACACACTGAGTGGTACGTGGTGCGTGTTTTTTTGAGATACTAAAAAAATGCAGCCCATATACATGGTACACAGTCCTAAAAATCACCCCCTGGAGTGTTTTCGGTGATATTTTATCTTTGCTTGCCAGTGATCGATAACGGTGAATCCCATATTTGAAGGAATGTAGGAGGAACTTGTCGGTTGCATATGGATATGCATACACGTGCAACTTCCCAAACATATTCATTCTGCACATGCACATCGGGAAGCCCAGGACACATGATATCCCATACCACTCAGTGTGTTTTCACCCATAAAGACACACTCTCTCATTTTAAAATCTCAAGTTTGTTTCGTTGCAGAAAAGTTTCTGATCTATTACTCTCATATAAGGTAGTTAATGGTTGGGGGATACAGTCGGTTGCATATGGATATGCATACACATAAACATATGCACTCTGCACGTGCGACTACACCTGAATTCGGTTTTGGGAACACCCACTGTCACAGTGTGTAGCAAAGGACGTCACGTTCCGTACTATTCAATGTGTTTTTGCCCTTAATTCAATGTCAACTAGCCCCGGTATGTCCGTAAAATAACAAAGCGATCTAAAGAGGTTCAAAGGTTGAAGTTGAAGAGGTTCAAAATCAGATCACAAATTTTTGACGGGCATAAATTTCATGGAACTAACAAAGTGTAATAAAAAGATTGCAAGAGTCAATGACTATATACTATAAAATTATTGGTAAAAAAATATACGTCAATAGCTGAAAGTGTTGAGATAAGAAATTTACCGTATAACATGATTAATATATGAAAAATACATATTTTTGATTTTACGATTGCCTACATTCGTTTCAAAGTTCAACATCCTTTATGAACTTGGAGGTTTCGAGTTTTGTGCATTTCAGACCTACACTAAGGACAGGAGCGTGAAAAAAAATAGATTAGTTTCCGAGTTATTTAGATTGGAAATAGTTTTGCACTTACCTAACTGGGGTGGTAGCTCCAGAACTTCCCCTGGAGGGTGAGGGATGTGGAGGACCATCACCGCAGGGGGGTGTAGCATGAGACACCAACCAAGCGTCCACAACTTGTCTCGTAGCTTTCCTGTCGAATAAAAAAACACACATGTTTACTACATTTACTATATGCATTAGACTAGTATAGAGGTAAGAGATTAAAGGAGGACAAATGGAAAGTTATGTTTGAATAGCCAACTGTTGAATAGACACATGATTCCAATGTAATTTTTAATGAGATCGTTGATGATTATTATTAAATGAAAGATTAATCTTAGGCATTAGCTTACCTGAATGTTAGCTAACCCCCGTGTGTCGGTAAGATATTATACACGTTACAATATGAGAGAGAATTTACACTGTCTAAATGCATTCGTGGGTGAACAATAGAGACCCTGGATTAGTAAGTGCACGAAAAAAGGATACGCTGGAGGTCTCACAGACCTGGGCAAGTGCGTGCCTAGACAATATACTCGGCATGGCCTTTACGTGCCTAGACAATAGACATATTAATGGATCTGGGAAGCTGTTTTGTGTGAGTGAGCGGTGGTTCCGTGTGGCCTCTGGGATCGTTGAATAAATGCTGTGAAGCGACTTTGGCCTTTCATTTGAATCCTGAACCCATCCCTACGCAACAGTACCAAAGCGACCTAAAGAGTGGAAGTGGTTCAAAATCAGATTACAATTTTTTGACAGGCTTTGTCAATGAACTAATAGAGTGAAGCTAATAAAAAGATTGAACAGATTTGAAGAGGATTGTTTTAAAAAATGAGGGATATTATTTCTGGTCTAAACAGAGGATGTGTTCTCCTCTCGTATGTGTTATATGTATGTAAGTCAGGCAAATTTGGAGGATTTCAGTGATAGAGAAGGCGTAAGTTACGCTAATCTCACGTCGCGTTTACATTGTTCGGAAAAACTGATACGTTTAGCACCCTAAATTTATTATGTCACTAACGTCAGCGACCCCCCTCCCCTTGTAGCCATAACTCTGAAAAAGCGCGTAAGCAGAGATAGTGGAGCAAATTAGTGGAGATAAAGCGCCCATTACGCCGGCTCACTTATCGACAATCTATCGAAAAGCGGGAACTGTTTGCCAAAAAATTGGGGGAAAAAAAACACGCCAAAATTCGACGATGACGATGATAATAACGGTGGATGATCGCGCGGAGTGACGTCAAACGAAACGACGCGTGTGTGATCAGTTGTGTTGGAAAATGTAACGAAATTGTTTACGTTGATTGGTTGCTTGACGTTTGAAAGTCGGGGGTCAGTGGACGTCGAATAGTAAATATTAGTAATGATGATAATACATATGTGCAATGGTCAATAGTTTTGTTATTTGGCTTAAAACAATGAAATGTTGGATGCATGTACATAAGTTTTTTGTTAGTAAAAACTTCACGCCCCTTTCATAATTTTGAGACTAAAAATTTTTCATAAAATTTGTGAAATCAATGTATGTATTTCATACAGTAGAGGTGGTGGGTTTAAGTCCCGGACAAATACGCTGCTAGCGAGATCTTGTGGTTGTTAGCCAGCAGCATAGATCAATGGCTAGCGTGTAGAGCTTTATTACCACAGATAAGTTGACTTAAAGTAATAATATTTATACATTTTTTTCAATTTTATATATCATATTATATAAGGCAACACATTAAATAGCCATTATTTTAAACAATTTCGGTAAGTATATAAAAAATTTTCGGCCAGTATTATACTGTTAAATGTCAGTATAAATAACAAATGGACAGTACAAAAATCTGACATATGTACATTTGTCAGAACAAATAGTAATGCCTGTTGAATTTTCTATAAAGATCGTACCAACCTTGAGTTTATACCAACTCAAAAGAAATAGTGGCTATTTTTCAAAATAAAACTAACCATTTAACATTAATATTGACCTTTTAAAGCTTTTAAATTTATGTTTAAATAATGACCTTTTATTATTTATACTGACCATTTGTACATATACTGGACGATGCATGCTGGCCGTTTCCTATAAATACTGACCATTTGTACATATACTGGACGATGCATGCTGGCCGTTTCCTATAAATACTGACCATTTGTACATATACTGAACGATGCATACTGGCCGTTTCATATAAATACTGGCCCTTAAATATATAGGTCAATAATGACAAAAATAGACGAAAATATTTACCAGTAAAATACAAGCCATTATATACATAGGTAAAATACAATGAAATATTATAATAAATATATGTGTACATATATAATATAATATTATAAAAATAAATAGCTCGGACGTTAAGCTTCTGCTTACCGTCAAGAAGGTGCCGGGTTCTATCCCTGAATGAAAATGAATTTTTCAGAGTATGCTGTTGGTCAGACCTGGATTTGTGACTCCAGGTTGATCGTTTCCTATCAGAGTTTGCCAATTTTCTCTGATTTCATTGTTGAAACGGTTCCCGGAAAAAAAAATTGGCTAAAAATCCTTCCTACCTACTATGTCACCACTATTTGAAAAATTTGATTGATGTACAATAAAAATTTATGTACAATTCATAGATGTCTCGTTAATTTGCGAGTTTTTTCAGTGTCTCGCAATTCAACGACTTATAATAAAAATGCTGTATTTGTATTTGTAATTGGCCAGGAAGGCGCATTGGGATTTACCTGTAAGGCCTTCCTGGTATAAAAAAAAAATAAAAAAAAAAAAAAAAAATAAAATAAAAAAATATATATATATATATATATATATATATATATATATATATATATATATATATATATATATATATATATATATATATATATATATATATATATATATATATATATATATATATATATATATATATATATATATATATATATATATATATATATATATATATATATATATATATATATATATATATATATATATATATATATATATATATATATATATATATATATATATATATATATATATATATATATATATATATATATATATATATATATATATATATATATATATATATATATATATATATATATATATATATATATATATATATATATATATATATAGCCAGCAATATGGTTTAATGGTAGCGTGTATGTTTAGCACCAAGTGATCAGTGGGTTCGATCCGCCATACTGCTGGTTAGATTTGGGGGTATTTGTGACTTCAAATCGATCGTTTCTTATTAGAGTTAGCCAATTTTATCTAATCATTGTTGAAACGATACCTCAAAATTGGAAATCGTCTTTCCTGTTACGAAAATCTTCTGTATTTAGTGTGTGTAAAAATTATGTACAAAATCTAAATCCACAGATGTCTCAATGGATTAATTCTGTAATTATTTAATTAATTAATTGTTATTTCGTGTTCTTCAGCTTCTGCAAATACAGTGATTTATGTAATAATAAAATCCTGCATTGTTTGTAATTAATTAACCAGGAAGGCACATTGAGGTCTTCCTGTCAAGCCTTCCTGGTATATATCTACATATGTAAAAATAAAAATAAAATACTCAGGCCGACGAACAATGTTCTAATACGAAAAGTCGTCGTAATATCGCCGCATAAATTTAAATTTAATGAGAAAAGCTGATGGAAACGTTGTTCCATAATAATAATAATAAAGGCATTAGTACTGCGAATGAAAGGAAACCCTTTAAGTGCCTCGGAAGATTTAATAATAGCCATTTTCCGCCAAATTCTACTTGTTCAACCGTTCTGCGAAGAGCGCGCGCTTTTATTTATAAAGCGTTTAAATATTGCACTCGTGTTTCAACCCCTTCACCGCCGAATTTTGACCTCTGAAACCAGTCATCCGGTCATCCGATATTATACACTATTATATATTTAAGTCGGAATAAAAAAAAATAATGTGAAAAAAAAAACAGGACAATACGAACGGATCTGTTCTGCGAAAGGAGGAAAGTGGGAGCAAAAAATACACAATGAAACGTGTCGAAGCAATTACTGTGAATTAATTAACCCGAGTCGCCTATGGGTTGCTCAAAGGATCTGTATGCATATAAAAATACATAAATACATACATAGAGTGTATGATAATTGCGCGCAAAACTCCAGTGTAATTCTATTTCTCTTTAAATACTGTAAGGACTGTATTTAGTTGGTTTAAATGCTTTTGGAAAATATAATAAACTGTCATTACATTCAGATCAGTAGACAAACGATTAGTTATTATGATAATATGTATGTACATGTTTGTATCATCATCGATTGTATTGCATATATTTTTTTTTGATTTTTAAATGCTTTTTATTATTACTAAATTATGTTCACAATACATCTTATGTATATCTATTTTAATAGCTACTGATCTACTGATCATTTTCTATTTTAAAATTTTAATCGAAATTTGTTAGTAATCATAGTATTATATTATTCTAATGTTAATGTACAGCATAATAGGAAAAATAGCTCAAAAACCTATTTACAATTCTTATAAATGCTCATAATATATATTGCATATAACATCGACTGTATTACACTATTACGCATAATGAAATGATTTTTTGATTATATGGAATGGATATTTTGTAATAAACTTTTAAGACCAATTCATATTACTTATGTATAGTTACTGATTATTGTATTATTTTGACTTTCATACATATGTATGTATGTACATATAATATCAATTGTGTATAAATATATGTATGTATATGTATTTCTTTAGAGATCCTTTGAACTATGTAGAGTTGTCAGAATGATTTTGCGTTAATATTGCAATTTATTTTGGGGCGGAATTTTCCAGAAATGAGATTTTGAAAACATGACAGAGTTTTCCGGGAAATTTATTATACTTTGTTCATCACTCGGAGAATTTTGTATGAATTTATTTAGTGCTAGTGCTCGAGACGTACTTCATATTACCTTTGATGTATGAGTGTTCTAAAGGTGAAATTATAACGGGGAAATTTTGTTTAAAAATAGCACACTGTTTCAACTGTTCAACGTCATTTACGATACGTATAAAATTATATAAAAAAATATAATAATCAAGTAAAACATTTTTTTATTTGTTCATCGTGCTGATATATCGTATTTGACAAACAATCGATTGTGTGAGGATTCTTGGGCTATTTTTAATCAACGAATAAACGCGTTCACCGAATTCCAAATGAATTATCTGATGAAAATCTGTTCAGGGTAAAACATTTGATTTGATTCTCAGTACTACATTTTTGAGAATTCTTGGTAATGACAATTATTTTGTTTCAAATTTGAAGAAAATGTTGAAGATTTGAATTACTTTAAATTCTAACATTGTAGTTAAATGCTGACAATGATAGTAAAAAAGATCGATTTTGAGGAGATTCGTCGTATTTAATTTGATTTTAAAAAATTAAACTAACCTAGCATATAATATGTAACTAAAGGAGATTTAAGTCTATTTTATTTTTGTTTTTTATGTACAGTATAAATACTCTATTGAAATTTAATCTGGCAAAATTAAAAGAGTATATAAGAGTTCTTTAGATTGAAATTTTCTTGTTTATTTTTAAATAAACATGTTTTGAGTTGTTGGAATAAGACATTGATTGGTAGCATTTGTGCCTTGTTAATTAAAACTGATTTTTATTTATATTTTTTCTAGTTTGTAATAAAATTTCAAAGGCGGTAAACTAGTTTTTTTTTTAGTTTGAGTTTGCCGGTGCAAAACTTTACTTTTTACGAATTATTTTTTTTCAGTTTATACGTTAAAGTTGGACTGAAATACGAAAAATAAAGTAAAAGTACAACAGAATTTCGATTTATACGGGATTAGCTCTCTCTCTTGGCGAGTTTTGTGGGACAGTTTTTACATCTTTATTTTAACATCTTTTTTTGCCTTTACTTTTTCGTACGAACAGTAATTTCGTACACGTTATTGAGGCGGTTGGAAATAATTTAAACTTTACGTTTTCCATAAATTGTGTCGTTTTATTTTGCGAAAGCGCAAATTTGTTTTGTTAAATTATACGAAACGCGAAAGAGAGACACATTGTTTTTATGCAAATGATAAACAACAGACAAAGGAAAGGGCGTTCGTTCTTTCGTTCGTTTTCTCTGACGAATTCCGTAAATTTTGCTTGTTTGGTTATTTTCGACGGGAATAATAAATTGACAACGGAACGTTCTACTTTACGTTAGATTTCATTCGTGGAATTTTCGAGAATTTTACTCTAAAACGATTTGGATACGTTTAAACGTACACTTCCCACACCTACATACCCCCATCTCTCTATTTCCAGCCAAAGATACGTTTAAAATTTTCAGTTAAAACAATAAGGTTTCAAAGACAAAAGGGCATTGAAGACGTAACGAGAAATCCTGCAAACGATGACGTACACGAAATTACAGTTACATACATATAATATACTCGCAATGTCTATAGGGTTCAGAAACAAGACAAACACATTTTTATTTATTATTCAGATGTAATTTAGATATACATACATTCAGAATCAGGACAAATATGGTTTTATATATTATTCAGATTTAATTTAGATATATGTAGGTATATTCAGAAGCAGGACAAAGATATTCAAGTGAAAAGTTTTTATTTTAAGATGTGATCATTAACAGGGCTGTACACCCGAAACCTTAATTTTGTTACCGTTCCTTTCTTCGATATATGTATATATTGAGTGAATGCGACAATATATATCAATATATATATATATATATATATATATATATATATATATATATATATATATATATATATATATATATTGAGTGAATGCGACAGTTGCGCTTCGACCAGATAAAACGTATTTTAAATTGACAAAATCGAGGTTTCGTATTCTCCTATTTTCTCCTCCAAAACTGGACCAATTTTTAAAAAAATTTCATCATTGGTATGAGAAAGATACTTTGTGTGCATCTATCGGCGTATTTTTTTTTAAATCGACCGTTAAATAAGCACGCTGGACTCGTTTCGTGGGTGTAAAAAAGAGGCGATTTTATAGATGTTTGGCGGTTCCTAGCTCTTATAAAAAATAATTAATCAAAAAAATAAAACGATAGATGCACCCCAATGGTGGATATCCATAGCATATTAAAAAATAATTTCTCTAGTGCCATAATTGAGGAAGGGAGAAGTATAGTACGTTTCTATGGACAAGGCGCTGCTGTCCAGCCCTCTTAATACAGTAAATGGTGTGAGTAAATAAATAAATAAGAAAATCTAAAATTATTGCATAAGTTCGTACCCGTTTGTAGTTGAAAAATCAATTAAAATGCAAACATCCAATACATACAAGTGTATTACAATAGGAGAATTAAATAATGCGTTTGACGTTTTGAAAACATTGAAAATACAGTAAATAATCAAAAAAGTTCATCTGCTTCATAGTTTTAAAACATATGTTGGTCAGTATTATAACAACACTTTAAGAGAACATTTAACGACACGGTATGCCTAGGTAGAATACAACTGTAAATGGGCGTGTCTTAATGTCATTATTAATTCGTACGACCTTTTTACTTTTTCAATAAGTTTTTCCTACATTTCTTCAAATATGGGAATCACTGTCCATACAAGGAAAATATTTCGTCGGAAACACTCAAGGGGTTTTTATAACACGTGCAAAACTATTGTAGCGTAGCTAAAAGGAGCCGCCGTTATAATTGGTTTCGAGGATTATCTCCAGGCTTAAGTACAAGTCAGGTAGCAATGAGAGACCCCCGAATGCATTTATATTGCACGATAGCGGGACTCGGTCACATTCCCGTGGATTTCTTAGAACTTAATCTTTTTACTTTTTCAATAAGTTTTTCCTACATTTCTTCAAATATGGGAATCACTGTCCATACAAGGAAAATATTTCGTCGGAAACACTCAAGGGGTTTTTATAACACGTGCAAAACTATTGTAGCGTAGCTAAAAGGACCGCCGTTATAATTGGTTTCGAGGATTATCTCCAGGCTTAAGTACAAGTCAGGTAGCAATGAGAGACCCCCGAATGCATTTATATTGCACGATAGCGGGACTCGGTCACATTCCCGTGGATTTCTTAGAACTGACAACGCCAAAGCGTGGGCTGCACATCCGAGTACGTGACTGGGGAAGTAACCGGACATCGAAGATGCCCTGAGCGACCTGTCCTTTATAAGGAGGTACTTAGACCATATCAAAACATTCTGGATGGAGCACTGCCAGTGTGTGTATCTCCTTAATCACCAATAAATGCCGTGAAACGACTTTGGCCTTTTACTTGGATCCTCCACCCACCTCTACGCAACACTATTGAAAACTAACTAGCAGGATAGACTAGTGGTTACCATATAATGCTTTGAACAGAGTGGTCACGGGTTCAAATCCCTCTGGATTCTGCTGGCCAGACCTTGGATTTGTGCAACAGGTCGATCGTTTCCTATCAGAGTTAGCCAATTTATCTGATTTTCATTGAAATAGTTCCAACAACCATTTTATCGCAAAATATTGAGTTTTCGGCAATCTCGAATTTCGCTGAATTGTATAAAATGCGGCAACTTTACAAATTTGACCATCAATGTCTATGTGAATGTTAATTGATATGTATTTATGTACTTTGTATAATACTAATCATATTTGTAGCAAATCTACAATGTTTTTGGCCAGGAAGACGCATTGGGGTTACCTGTTAGGCCTTCCTGATATATAAAATAAAAAAACAAAGTACCACTTACCACTTTGGGTGTACTTAATAATGCGCCGAAGTTGAAAGCTGTCTGACAATGTTCCGCAAAAAATAGTTTGAGAATCTCTTATGTAGAGAAATAGTGCTCAACACGATGCTTATTATTTATTAACATATTAGTGAAAAATTAAATGTATTGCTGCCATCAGGACGTCAATACATTTATGTATGTATATAGTAACAGTTATGTACAGACATGCAATCGGTTTTTTCATCAAAAGTATTTAAATGTCAGGGCAATAATATGATCCTCTCATAAAAATCAACCTGATATCCAAACCATTTTATTGACTGATATCCAAACCATTCATGCTGACGTTTCCTTTCGTCGACTTGGATTTGTCTTGAGATATGCTAGATTATTCTCCAACCCATTGTCTTCTCGCTTGCTTTTCAACTCGCTTGTTAGAAGTAAGCTAGAGCATAATGCGATTGTGTGGAATCCGCATGAAGCAAACTACTCTATTATTATCGAAAAGTGCAAAAAGCATTTCTTCGTTTTCTTTATAAGAAAGAGTATGGGTACTACCCATATCTCTATCCTACTCCTTTCCTTTTGGGCATGCTTAGGTATAATTCCCTTGAACTACGGAGAAACTTCTCGTTAATTCGTTTCGTTCTCCAGCTATTGCGTGGTAATACGTCATGCCCGTTGTTGCTGGAACAGTTGGGACTTTATGTCCCTAATAATTATGTGCGTGGTAGACATCATCATTTGATGGTTGTACCTGCTGCTCGCACAGTTCTTTTTCGAATGGCTCCTATTCCAAGAGCTATTCGACTTCTCAATGAAATCGTTGCTGCCGTCCCTGAATGTGATATTTTCCACCTTGGGGAGCGTAGATTATCGGATGTTATTTTCACATATTTATCTGGTAACCTGCGCTCATCATTACTTTCTTAATTTTATGATAGTGATGTATGAGTGGAATCTTAATCTACTCTCTTCCATTTGGGCCTCGCTGTGATTTTATTTTTTTTATTCATATTTTGTTTTATTTATATATTTTGTTTTATTTATTTTACTTTTTCTTTCTCCTTTGTACATTTTTATGTACTATTTTAATTGTATTTTAATTTTCCTTTTGTTACTTTTTTATTATTATTTTATTTTACCATGTATTCTGCTTTTTAACTTTTCTGTTTTTTACTAATTTTACTTGTATTTATATCTTTGTTAAATGTAGGCCATTGTGGCGCATTAGGTTCTTCCTGTTTTAGAAAGCATAAGCCAAGTTCAGATCTGAAAATCCCCTCTGGAGAAAGTCTGAAATGGCAGTCAGTAATAAAATATTTAGGAGTAACGTTTGATAAAAGAATGAGATGGGCACCTCACATTGAGGCAGCGAAATGCAAGGCGATGCGGGGTATATCCTCAATATATCCAATATTTAATCGCCATAGTTCTTTATCAATGCTAAATAAAATAAAATTATATCGCGCGCTCATAAAATTATTAACCTCTGCTTCACCTGTATGGAATAAAGCCTCGAATACTAACCTTTCCAAGCTTCAAGTAATACAAAATAAATCCCTAAAAATAATTTATAATACACCCATATATACTAACCTGAAAAAACTGCATGCCATATATAATATTCCGTTGTTACAGACATTACTAACAAACTAACCAGTAGATTCTATGACAGAATCACTAATAACCATACTAACACACTTGTGAAGAGTCTCGGTGATTACAACAAAATGTTTATACCCTTCAGGTATAAACACAGATTACCTAAACACAATCTGCTTTAGGTCATCGACTTTAGAGAGTCTTTAATTAATATTATTAGATGTATTATTATAAGGATTGTAAATAGGTTTTTGAGCTCTTTTTTCTATTATGCTTTAGATTAACATTAGAATAATATAATACTGTGATTACTAACCAAATTAAATTAAATTGTAAAATATAAAATGATCAGTAGATCAGTAGCTATTAAAATAGATATAAGATGTATTGTGAACATAATTTCGTAATAATAAAAAGCATTTAAAAATTAAAAATCGAGGTTCTTCCTGTAATGCCACAATGGTCCAAAACTATTAATAAATAAATAAATAAATAAATTGAAAATAGCCCTCATGATTCGTTTTGTAATATACATATTTAGAAATGCACTCTCAAAATTGAAAGCCGGAACATCTCGGATCTAAACCACACAAAGTGCAACTATACATATTTCGAAACACGTTGCTTCGGTCCACAAATTTGAAACCGCATGCTCGAATGGAAGCCACAACCCTCCCAGTACGATTAAAAGCTTATTTATAAGGGGCGTGCGGAAGTTGTGGCGTATCATACGCCGGTACTTTTGCCTTTATTTATTTTCGTACGTATATGTATATAAACACGGACGTACAGACATACGCATACAAACACATGACACGTGCTTTAAGAAGCCGAGTAATGGATGGCCTCTCAGCGTCTGCCACCCACGCCATTTATACACGTACGTATAAACGAGAAACACCCTCGTTACATGTACGAATCGATTCCGCGAAGACGAGAGAAATTCGAAGCATTGTCTCGTCGACACATCGAAACGACAATAAAACGAAGAATTTATCAAACCCCCCCCCCTCCCGCTTGAATCGTCAGAATCCGTCCCCATCTTCTTCAGAATCGAAGTATTAAAAGAGTGTCGTCTTACTGTAGGATCGTATGGTGATTCGCACGGAAAATATTCATTTTTATTTGTCTATATGTCTGTTACAGTCGAAGCGTATTTTCAGTTGTAATATATTCCAACTGGCGTTTTAGGTCATTCGTATTCGAATGCAATTCAACTATATCTCTACAAGCGCAAATACACTTTCAACAATGTGTGCCAGTTGTAATATAACAGTCGAGTTTTGACAGCTCGGAAGCTTTTACGAATGCTTTAGAATTCAATAATGCGTTAATATTTGCTAGTTCAAAACAAAAATGTGACTTTCCAACTCAATTTATTAGTCATGAGACGTTTTCAAGAAAACTTAACCTTTCCATCTAACCTGGTACCAACTTATAGTTGAACTGTACTTTCAGTTGTACTATATTTTGACCAATTGGAATGGAATTTGCCATATGAATCTACTTACGTGGGTTAGACGGATTTTATTCCAACTAGTCAAAATATATTATAACTGAAAATAACGGTAGTTGGTACCCGGTGAGATGGAATATATTTCAACTAGTCAACATATATTTGAACTGGAAGATACAATTCAACTGTAACACACATATATTTATGTACATATTTTTAATCAACGAATAAACAGGTGAACCGAATTTCAAATTAATTATTTGATGAAAATCTATTTAAGGTAATACATTTGATTTGGTAATTACTATTACTATATACTTGAGAATTCTTGGTAATGACAGGTACCAGGTGGGATGGAATATATTTCAACTAGTCAACATATATTACAACTATAAAATACACTTCAACTGTAACATATGTATGAATATGTACATATGTATAAGATATCTAATAGAAAAACGGTGAAAAGTTCGTATATTCCTTTTTTGAAATCAGATAGTTGGTACTACAGGAATAGTCAAACTTTCAATTAAGGATATAAATATATGTAAGTATAATATGTACTGAGAAAATGATAAATATAAGTGAAATATTAAGATAAAGTATTTATACATGTATGATTGAATTGATTGTTTTATCCGCTATACATATACATATATAACTTCAGAAAATAAATAATTTAATTTCTAATATGGTTTAAATATCCAATGACGTCCTTAATTATACTAATTTCAACGAATTAATGTTAACGCTCATGTGTAATGACGTACATGTTTATTTGATCCTTTTATAAGAGAATTTAATTTTAATACAATATTTAACATTAATATTAAGTTCGTATTATCCCGATTTTGTTCCATTGTGTCCCGTTCCGATATGCGTGGGCGACTGTTATTCGAGATTTAGACGAAAATAATGAAATAACGTCGTCGTACAAATGCCCCACCCGTTAACAATCCCCCATAGAACCCCTCCACCCCCCATTCGGTGTCGCAAAAGCTGAAAATATCCACCTCTTTACCTTTGGTCGGATCTGCGGTTAAAAGGTTTGCGAAAGGGCCCGAAATAGACGGCGATTACAAGCAGCTTTCGCGTACACGGTAAACTTTAGTTTTCAACTCAAAGTGAATTCAAAGAATGATTGTTGTAAATGTTAGGCATTTCGAAAACTTACCCTCGTATATAATATTATAAGTTTATCGAATAAATGTATAGTGTATAAGTTCTGTGCTAAAACGATTCAATTAGTCTCTAATGAAGCTGTTTGTCTAGCGTTGCAGTTTCCAAAGTTAACAACTTGTTTCTTGCTATACTGTAGACTTGGATCATCATTATAATAAAAAGAAGACGAGCCTGTACGTGGGTACAACGGTTAGTTTGATTTTGAAAATGTTAAGTTGGGACTTTGAGTTTGATATCAAAGAGAAAAAGGACCATTTAGTATGCATATTGAGGAGATTCGATATCATTTAAATATGTATTTAAAGTTTGGACCATTGTGGCATGAAAGGAATTCGTAATGCGCCATAATGGTCGAAAACATAACGGAAAAATACATATATACAGGAAAAATACATATTTATACATATCCGTACATATTTATATATACATTATGATGACGTAACGAGGAGAGATTGGAAATGGAATACGAGGGTGAGAATTAGGTGAGAAGAGTGAAACTATAGAAATGGCAATAGGTGAGTCACGCAACTAGAAGAATGGACGAAAAGTCTATATATATATGTATATATATATATATATATATATATATATATATATATATATATATATATATACATATATATAGACTTTTCGTCCATTCTTCTAGTTGCGTGACTCACCTATTGCCATTTCTATAGTTTCACTCTTCTCACCTAATTCTCACCCTCGTATTCCATTTCCAATCTCTCCTCGTTACGTCATCATAATTCATAAAAAAAATAACAATAGTAGTAAAAGTTCAAAACAATAATAGAAGTAGTCACAAAACATATAATAATGGTTAAATATAAGGAGATGTATGTATGTACAAGAACCAGCCGTGAATTCCAAATAGTAGAGAGATCACCAAAATTTACTTATACATCACCATTCAATTATAAAAAAAATAATGATGAGCGCAGGCTACACATAATCTCTGATAACATACGCTTACTGAAGTGGAAAATATCATATTCAGGCACGGCAGCAAGGATTTCATTGATAATTCAGATGGCTCTTGGAATATGAGCCATCCTATAAATCACTGTACGGGGAGGAGGGACATCAAATGATGATGTCTACCACGCACATTATTATTAGGGACATAAAGTCCCAACTGTTGCAGCAACGACAAGCATGACATATTATTAAGTATAAGCTGGAAAACAAAAGGAATCAATGAGAAGTTCAAAATAATTACACCCAGGCATGCTAAAAAGGAAAGGAGTAGGAGAGAGATATGGGTAATACCCATGTCATGAGAATTTAGATTTGAAGTTATCTTTATTTAGATTTTTTGATCAGTATTAAATATTAAGAACTTCATTATATTTTATTATTTTAATTTTTAATATATACCAGGAAGGCCTAACAGGTAGCCCCAATGCGCCTTCCTGGCCAGGAAAAATTTACATTTGATACAAGTATTATTAGCATTATACAAATTAAATAACACCCACAGAGACATTTATGGTCAAATTTGTGAATTTGCAGCATTTTATACAATTCAGCGAAATTCAAGATTGATAAAAACTCGAGATTTGCAAGAAAATTAAAATTTGCTGGAAGCGTTTCAATGAAAATCAAATAAATCGGCAAACGCTGATAGGAAACAATCGACTTGGTGTCACAAATCCAAGGTCTGGCCAGCAGAAACTAGCGGGATTTGAGCCCGTGACCACTCTGTTCAAAGCATTATATACTAACCACTAGTCCATGCTGCTGGTTGTATGAGACAATGTGAAAAAATACTGTATGAGAATTTTAAAACTGTTCAACTGTGTATGTTCCCCGCGAAGTTGCGTAGGGGTGGCAAGAAGAGCCAATTTCAATAGACAGCTGTCATCACGTCGATCTGACAGACGATTTTGATGAAATTTAATTGTTAAACTCTGCTCGTATCATGTCGGAGTCATTTACTTATTGTTACTTATATTCTGCTGGTTAATATGAAATGAAGATTTAAAAAGTAGACTTATTACTTAAATAATCACGTAAAAGTAAATATAGTCGCTTGTGAAGTGACAACTAACATTTATTTAGTATGAAATACTGTGAATAGTATTAAAAATAAAAAAATAGGAAAAATTAGTACTCGATAATATTAAACATACACATATGTAGATATGTATGTATGATGAAATCGAATCGAAACTAGAAAATTCGCAGCATACGAAACGTGATGAAATGCGAGCGCGTCACACGGGCTTTCCTAGAAACGAAATTCCCGCGAAAGAAAACACGAGTGGTCACACTATGTACGTTTTAACACCTCTCGTAATATACACTGCCAACAGAAATATACACATCGAATGTTTACCGCCGTCTAAGTATAATATGTGTACTTCTAATGGGATTAGAAGACCTCCAGAGTTCGGATGAAGCGACGCGGTTTCTCAGGAAGCACTCGCTCTATTTGTTGTCAAATATTGATACGAAAAAAGAAGAAGATGCTCGTCTCGATCGTGTCGAGTTTCATTACAGTCATAACACGTTAATCGTCGTCTAAGGACAAAATGGATGGTGATAAGTGTATAAATATAAGTGTTTTGCCTACTTCATGTAATCGAAAACTGTGACAGATACAAGCTAGGAAAGCCCGGCTTTACTTGGGCGAATGAAACACGGAAATAAAACCTCAAAGGGCCGGGATATGCTAAATTTGGTAGTCTAGAGTTTTAGAGAGTTGTGTCGTTCGCAAGTAATGGTACGAGTTAATATTTCAATGATTAATTAACGCACGGCCCGTCATAGTGAATTCACACTTGAATGGTTTGTGCCTATATTAGCTTTTTATAGTATGCTGCGTGTAAGTATGTATACATATACGCAGAAGTCTAATACATACATACACAAGGTATTGCCACTAATATATAAAAACAAATTTTAAAGTAGACAAAAATTTAGTCTATCAACGGACTATTCATACTATCCAGCAGTTCACGACAACAGCCGGCACGGTAGCGCACGGAAAAGACAACTTATATTCTTGTTATACAGCAGCGCACGTTTCGGCACGTTCAGACTTGTTTTAGCCGAGTGCAGGGCAAAATCAACTGGCATATAAATTACAGAGCTCGACAATATGGCGCAATATTGCTCCCAATATGACGATTTCGAAAATATTCATATGCGCATACGTACTTTCGTTGTTACGCGTGCACTTTCCATTATAACGTCACGTCGTGCGTGAATATTTTTACAGTGGCCAAAGAAAACCGGGTTTGCTTGATACGTTACGGTGACATGTACTGCTGTATAGTATGAATAGATTTTGTCAGCTATTGCTGTTACGTCCACGCCACGATAGACATCAATGTGTCCATACAAAATGTACCAAAGAATACTTTTTACTGCTGTGTACATAGTTGTCGGTACGTGCTGTGCTAGCATGAATATATAATATGTAAAATCGTATAAGAAATGCTATTACAATGCCACTCAATCAACCATGAGATCATATGATGATTAACTTCATATTATACTATAATTTTTTACAAACTTTTTATTCGTTTCACTAGATTTTTGTGAATTTGCTGAATTTTGGTAATTGATTTTGAACCACTTTTTACGGACGGACGGGGGGTTAGCTGTCATTAAAATAAACAAATATCTCCGACATGACGCCAGAAGAATTTAATTATTAACGAAATCATTAAAATTTCAACAGAATTACCCGTCAGATCGACGAGATGACAAATTCATACGTTACATATTTGAACAGTTAGTTTTAATAACATTTTTTACACTATCTTACATATAGCCAGCAGCATAGCTCGGTCGTTAAGCTTCTGCTTAGCGAAAAGAAGGTGCCGGGTTCAATCCCTGAATGAAAATGAATTTTTCAGAGTATGCTGTTGGTCAGACCTGGATTTGTGACTCCAGGTTGATCGTTTCCTATCAGAGTTTTCCAATTTTCTCTGATTTAATTGGCTAAAAATCCTTCCTACCTACTATTTCACCACTATTTGAAGTTTGATTGATGTACAATAAAATATATGTACAATTCATAGATGTCTCGTTAATTTGCGAGTTTTTCAGTGTCTCGCAATTCAACGACTTGTAATAAAAATGCTGCATTTGTATTTGAAATTGTAATTTGTAATTGGCCAGGAAGGCGCATTGGGATTTACCTGTAAAGCCTTCCTGGTATATATGTAAATAAATAAATATAAAGTTTATATTACAAGCACATATTCATACTGGTTTATTCTTCAAATGCCGAGCGGATGCTGTCAACTGTCAATGTGAACGTTGATGCTGTCAACGTATATATGAAATGTCATATTGTGACAATAAATTCCGAAGCAATATTGCAAAAGTTGAATAAGCCGATTATGCCTCGGCCAAAACAAGTCTGAACGTACCGAAACGTGCGCTGCTGTATGGTTAGAATTGGATTTGTCTTTTCCGTGCGCTACTGCAACGAGCTGTTGCCGTGAAGTGCTAGATACTATGAATGTACCTTTAAATGTACATTTTCACTTCACACATATAATATATTATTTGATTGTGATCGCATTTGATTAAGTCCAATTTGCCGTATGATTGCTGACTACTCGTAGGTCTGATGAAATTATCGCACCAGTGCCAGTCAATTTCTATAATGTAGTAGGTACCATTCAATCATCGATTTGTTTGTAATAAAAATGCAGAATAAATAAAGCAATCTTATATTTTCATAGAAAAGCAATCGTTTCTAATTTCCATGTACATACATAAGTATCATCTAGTAGATTTGCCTATTAAAGTGCCGCCCCTAGGCAACTCCTCACTTTTTGCCCCCCACGCGACGTCCCTGCACTATCGACAGAAGAAAAGTGTGCACTATTCACTTATTTTTTGTCGTTTATTTTACACTTCCATTAGACGCCAATTACAAGAGTGCTGGGACTGGTTGCGTCTCAACATTAAATGGTGCATGGACGAAAACCCGTTAGAAAAGCAGTTTCTGCGTATCATAACTGATGATTTCACTAATTAGCGATAGGTTTACGATTGCATTTTCAATGTTTAATCATCACAAAGAGAGAAAAACTTGCATACGAATGTGCGAGAGTACGATTGATCTGCTAATCGTTGCATCGCCTGCTAACTTCCCAAATGTAGGTCTTTCTCTCTTATATACTAGTATGGTAGAATATACAGAGTGTGCAGAGTTTGTAAGATGTAATAATAGTAAAATTTTCATATGAATACAAAATACATATTGTAGAATAATATTACGCGGAAAATGCACTTGAATATAGCGTAATTCCATCATAAATGTATTACAATGTAATACAATAGAATTACGCTATATAATGTATGTATGTACATACATACGTAATGGTTAAATAACATTGTCTTTATATAATAAGTTTTTATCTAAAACAGTTTATGATGTAAATGTCGTTACACCCTATATAGGCCTAGAGCTGGAGTTTTCCGAGAAGACCGGACTCAATTGACCTCGTGTGCAATTTAATAACATAATCAATAAATGATGACTGTATGAATTCCAGTTATGCACGAGAGAGCACGTACACAATAATAACACGTCGAAAGCAAAAATTGAATGCACGCAATAATATGATTCAAATTAGTAGGATCTCGAATACAGGACAGTACTTAAGTAGTCAAGTGGGGGAAATCGGCAATATTTTTATTTTTTCCATTTCTTAACTTTAAATTGTGTATTGTTGCAACGGTTGAATTGTTGCCAACGCTCTTTTGACATTTAGCACTTTCAATAAGAAAGAAAATAAGTAGTAATTAATGTGAAATCAGACTTGAACATGTTCTAAAATGCATTTCGTACTTATTTCGCGAGTATTTTTAAGGGAGGGTCAGATTTTTCATATGAAGGTGAATCTTAAATATTATTAGTAACTAAATAATTAACATCAACTGATGAAATATATGTACATAGTTGCACCCTTATATCATTGGTCTAGATGGTGTATATATGTAAGTTCCGTATATAAAGACCTACCCCAACTTGCAATGCTTACAGGAAGACCCCAAATGTGCTTTCCTGGATATATAATTATAAACAATGCAGCATTTTTATTACATAAATCACTGTATTTCGAGAATCTGAAATTAACCATTAATTAATTAATTAAAGAATTAATCCGTTGAGACATCTATGGATTTTAGACTTGTACAAATTGTACCTACATAGTATATGTAGATGATTTGTGACAGCAAGTGGGATGATTTTTTTGAACCGTTTCAACAATGATAAAAATGGCAAACTCTGATAAGAAACGATCGACTTGGAGTCACAAATATCCAAGTCTGACCAGCAGCATTAAAGATTAGCATGGGATCGAACCCAGTAATATATAGTTATATTAAATTTTATTTAAAAAAAAATCAATACCACAGAAACTTGACAGGTTGCCCCAAAGCGTCAATGTGATTATAATACAAATAATAAAAATCATAAAAAAAACATCATATAGAATAATAAAATTCAAGTAAGAATATGTACACAAAATAAAAACAAAGAAATAAGATTTAAAAATTATATCGTGCTATTTAGGATGTGTTCCACCAAATCAACATAACTGGCATCGAAGAGGTCCAAATAATGTGCCAGTAAGTTAAGGAGTCGAACAGCTCTCGAGAGGGGGGAGTTCATGAGCACGTTTGATTTAGCCCTAATTGGCAAAAATATATCATTTTTTCGTAAAACTCTATGATTTTCCGGGGCGCAGAATTTTAGTCTCTCATATTTATTTATTTACAAATATACCAGGAAGGCTTAACAGGTAAACCCCAAATGCGCCTTCTTGGTCCACATAATTATTACATAGATACATGTAAATCTAAACAATATCTGACATCTATGGTCAGATATTACAAACATCGTATTAATACGATAAATAACAATGAATAACTTTCATGTAACAATACGATTTTTTTATATTCGATAAACAACCACAGAGACATATATGGTGAGCAATATGGCGAAACCTAAGATATAACAATAACTAAAGGTTAGCAACAGAAAATTGGGAAGGAAACGCCAAGAAACGATCGACCTTGACAAACCAAGGTCTGACCAACAGCGAGACTTAGCGGGAATCGAACTCGTAACATCAAGTACGAAATAATTTATATATATATATATATATATATATATATATATATATATATATATATATATATATATATATATATATATATATATATATATATATATATATATATATATATATATATATATATATATATATATATATATATATATATATATATATATATATATATATATATATATATATATATATATATATATATATATATATATATATATATATATATATATATATATATATATATATATATATATATATATATATATATATATATATATATATATATATATATATATATATATATATATATATATATATATATATATATATCATCATCATCATTTACAGCCATTCGCCATCCACTGCTGGATGAAGGCCTCTCCAACACGCTTCCACTCGTCTCTGTTTTGCGCAACACTCATCCATCTCATTCCGCACATTTTCCTAATTTCGTTCACCCATCTTCCTTGCGGTCTTCCTTTTACTCTTTTGCCTTCTCTCGGGTACCATTCAAGCACTTCTTTTGTCCACCTTTCGTCCATCCTCCTAGCTACGTGACCCGCCCATTGCCATTTCAATCTCTTCACTCTATCCACTATGTCCACTACCCTTGTCATATTTCTCACCCACGTGTTCCGCTTCCTGTCTTTCCTCGTTATGCCAAGCATACAGCGTTCCATACTTCTTTGAGTGCATTGGATTTTATTTTGCATCTTGGCGTTCAGTGTCCAAGTTTCACATCCATACGTCATCACTGGCAAAACGCATTGATCAAAGATCCTTTTCTTCAGGCAGAGTGGCATTTTTGATTTAAAAACAGCATTCATCCGTCCAAATGCACTCCACCCCAATTTCATACGTCTCTTTATCTCTTCATTTTTACTACCAGACATGTCAATTATTTGACCTAAATATAAATAATTATTTACTACTTCTACTGGTTTATCATCTAAGGGGATGCTATCAGGCATGCAATAACTATTGAACATTAGTTTAGTCTTATCTACGTTAATTTTTAATCCTACTTTTCTACTTTCCCTGTCCAGCTGTGTTAGTCTGATAAGTAGGTCAGCTGAATCACGAGCTACTAAAACTATATCGTCTGCGAACCGAAGGTGACTCAAAAAGCGACCATTGATGCTTACTCCGGCTGTATCCCAATCCAATTTCCTGAAAACTCCCTCAAGCACCGCATTGAATAACTTGGGCGAGATTGTATCTCCTTGTCTTACTCCTTTTCCTATGCTAAATCTATCTGTACCTGAAAAAATTTTAACTGAAGCTGTGGCATTCTTATATATTGTAGCTAACAGTCCCACATAGGGTTCCGGCACTCCCTGTGTTTTTAGAGCGTTAAGTACTGCATTATGACTAACTGTATCGAAGGCTTTCTCATAATCGACGAAACCTAGGCACAGTGGCCGTTGATATTCGTTGGCGCGCTCGATTAGTTCGCCAACTACTTGGAGGTGGTCCATTGTGCTGAAATTTGCCCTAAACCCTGCCTGCTCTATAGGTTGGTTCTCGTCGAGGATATTCTTCAGCCTTTCTGTAATAACCTTCGTGAAGAGCTTGTAGACCGCTGAAAGTAGACTAATGGGTCGGTAGTTCTTGATATCGCTTTTGTCGCCTTTTTTGTGTATTAAAATGATAGTTGCGTTATTCCATCCTTCTGGTATAGCTTGGTTCTGGATGCATTTGCTGAAAAGCCTAGCTAAGATATTAATTAGGGGGGGGCCGCCACATTTTAGTAAGTCGATGGGAATATTATCTTCCCCTGGGGTTTTACCATTCTTTGCAGTTTTTAGCGCGGCCTCTACTTCGCTAGGCAATACTGCAGGAACCCTTTGGCCGTGTGTCGATTCCAGAGTGGGGAATTGGCCGTTGTCGTTCTCGTATAGTTTTGCATAGAACGTGTAAACTCTGTCTATGATATATATATATATATATATATATATATATATATATATATATATATATATATATATATATATATATATATATATATATATATAGAATCGTTTCAATGAAAATCAGAAAAATTTGGCAAATTCTGATAAGAAACGATTGACCTTGACAAACCAAGGTCTGGCCAACAGCGAGACTTAGCGGGAATCGAACTCGTAACATCAAGTATGAAATAATTCAACATTCACCACTAGACCACGCTGCTGGTTATGTGCATATGTATGTATGTTATATAGCCATACTGCTGGCTATATAACATATAACTATATATTAATTCGTGTATCAATTCCTTTCCGAAGTCACCCGTTAAAAAAATCAACGGGCAAAACCTAGTATCATATGTATAATATGAATAAATTGTACTTCGGTAAGAGTCTGAAGGTACATAATTTTGGTCAGTGATACGAAGTTATCAAGGAGTGCTACTGATAAAAATGTATTTCCAGATGAGTTGCCGAGTTGTGGATTGGATTATAGGGGTGTCACATAGGGGTATATAGGTTGTGTTCTGACCTGAGGAAGTAGTCGTGGACGAAGTCTTGATGCTCGTCGAGCCAGGCCTCTGTTCTTGCGCACTCCGCGTCGTAGCAGCAGGCGGCGGAGCGTCGGCCCCCTGCTGCACTGCTGGGGGCCGACGCTCCACCACCCGCCCCCGCGCGGGGCATGCCACCACCCTGCTCGATGCTGTGCACCTGCAGGCCTGCAATCAACAAAAAAAAAAAACAACATCAATTTCTATCATCAAAAGGGTGTATTATCACATAAAACAAAAAAAATTGAGATGCTCGAAATGTGATATTACGGGTTGGAAAATCTTCATAGTGCTATGACCACTCCCCACCTAAACTTGTAATATTTGTAATTTCGCCATTCTGTGTGTGTGTCTGAGATAATGGTCGCCGTAAGAGGCGTGGTAGCGGGGTAGTGGGGGGGGGGGGGGGGTGTATCGTGTGACGTCGGGCTGAGCGACGGGTGACACATACACACGGTTCCACGACATAAGGTCCAATGCTATAAGATCCAACGACAAGGGCACCACGAAAGAAGACCCACTCGTTAGAATGCCCACCTGCTAAGTGATCCAGACAATATAAAGCCCAGATGATAAAACGCCCAGCCTGTTAAGAGGGCTGGACAGCAGCGCCTTGTCCATACAAACGTACTATACTTCTCCCTTCCTCAATTATGGCACTAGAGAAATTATTTTTTAATATGCTATGGATATCCACCATTGGGGTGCATCTATCGTTTTATTTTTTTGATAAATTATTTTTTATATGAGCTAGGAGCCGCCAAACATCTATAAAATCGCCTCTTTTTTACACCCACGAAACGAGTCCAGCGTGCTTATTTAACGGTCGATTAAAAAAAAAATACGCCGATAGATGCACAGAAAGTTTCTTTCTCATACCGATGATGAATTTTTTTTAAAAATTGGTCCAGTTTTGGAGGAGAAAATAGTAGAATACGAAACCTCGATTTTGTCAATTTAAAATACGTTTTATCTGGTCGAAGCGCAACTGTCGCATTCACTCAATATATATATTGATATATATTGTCGCATTCACTCAATATACACATACACTCAATATATATATCGAAGAAAGGAACGGTAACAAAATTAAGGTTTCGGGTGTACAGCCCTCTTAAAGGTCCAGCCACAAAAAGTCCGAAAACATAATATAAAACGTAGATAAAGTAATAATAACGCCGAGTATTCAATCGAGTATCGAGTAAAATTGACTCGATATCCGATTTATGTAAATATGGAGCGTTTTATTAAACATTATTAATTTATCTATGTTTTAAATTTTGTTTTCGGACTTTTTGTGGCTGGACCTTTTTGGAACAGGTTTTTATTGTCTGGATCACTTAGCAGGTGGGCATTCTAACGGGTGGATTTTCTTTCGTGGTGCCCTTGTCGTTGGATCTTATAGCTTTGGACCTTATGTCGTGACTCGCATACACGCACCTCATTAATCATTTCGAACGGGCTCGATTGGTGAACGTGTAATGCGCGCACTTTTTATGACGACTAACATTACGTGCGCCTATAAATTTCCATACACTATATTTATACATTGTATATAACATATAACTTATTATTTTAATTCACGTATTAATTCTTTTCTGAAACCACTCGTTGAAAACAACGGACAGAACACTTAGTATATACATATGTACATATATAATGTCGCTATTATGTGTGTCTGTGTATCTGATATAACGCTCGCCGTACTATAATAGTCGTTTCGATTCGACATATATACATACATATGTATGTACATACGCCACAGCTAAAACAATGCCAATATAATAAGAAAAGAAAAAACTTCTTTATATATACTGTTTGCTACCAATGTTTCCTATAGGCTAATAGACGACGCTAAGTCTCTGAGCGTTTACCGCCATCTATTGAAAATTTATTTAATTTATTAATTTTTATTAGCACCCATGCGCTGATATTTCATCGGGTACAACACTAGTTTATGCATAAATAGAAGGTTCCCGTCAATTAGTGTTAGCTTAGAATAGCTTGCCATCAAGTTCTTGTGACAATTATTCTACTGGAATTCTACCTTTCGACCGGTAGCTCCTCTTTCATTTCGACGAATAATGGAAGTGCCAAAAAAGAAAGGAACCATTTTATTTGATATCCATTGATATTTTTCCAAGGGTTCAAAATTAGAACCCTATGCAGGGTTAAAAAGATCAAACATATTGTTGAGATAGCGTGCTAGAAGATGCTTGCCAAGTGTGGGGGAGCACAGAAGGGGTAGATCCCCAACACATTGAACCCGTCAAGCTCTTTGAATAGCCGAATCAAGAATTGTATGTAAGTAGCATCTTCATTTAGATGATTTACCTAATATTTATAGTTATCTGTTTGGTTGTGTTGATGAAATACTGCAAACTATACCTAAATATATATACAAGCCGCGTTAAACCCACATTACGACTTAAATTGTGATGAATTAAGAGAAAGATCCATGAGTACGAAATTAGTGATGACGTTTATTATATGTAAGATTGAGCACGAGCAATACACGAATACCGAATGCGCATCAGAACGTCAGAAGCTAAGCTAAGCTATCGAATAAAACAAACGAAATACTACTCACTAGACAAGACTTACTATATAAATACTACTCACACATTTGTAGGTGATTAAAAAAAACTAGATTAAGGTATAAAAAAAATGAAATTATACGACATTTATTGAATGTATTATGATGGATAAACGTAATTTACTCAGAATTAATTCAATGAATTAAACTCCATTGTACGACTATAGTAGTACTAATTTCCTTTGAATTAACATTGACTAATGTTTCTGTAAAGCAATTTGGGTTTCGTCCAAATTGAAATTGGCCATTTTGGCATTCGTACATACAAATAACATAATCCGATGCATGACCACGATTTATATAACACTTTAACAGGATTAAAACAACTCTAGATGACTCGAGACAACTATCGAGCCTTTTTTTTTTATCAAAGTTTCAAAGTAAACAACGAGACGTTTACTCAAAACGAGACCCCAAAGTTGAATTTCGCATTAGTTATTCAGCGTCGATTTTGACTGAAAATTCGCGCTAAACTTGTCGGAAAAACCAATATGAGTTCCCGAGCACGCGCTTCGAACAGATTTTCACGCGAAACTTTCCCCGCGGGAAACGCATTAGGGAAAATTCGCACGCAAAAAGTTAAATATACACACCCCCCCTCCCCCCTAAGCTAGACCAGGCATCAAAGTGACATTATTTATTATTAATATGATGTAATAATCATCGCGGGGCATATGTTTAATGTATTTGTGTGAAATTCATTACAGAAATTGTCGAAAACATGAGCGGCTCGTAAACAGGGCTTATTTTTTTTTATAGGTCCGTTGGAAAAAAAGGCTTTCATCTGAAATACATTGAATTTAACCAGAAGCACCCACAAAGGCAACGCGATAAAAAGAGGCAAGATAAATGAGAGCCGGTCAAATGTATAATATATCAAAGGTTTCATACAACAGTAGGGGCGGAAAAAAGCCGAGGGTTTCGCGAGGTGTCGAATTAAGTATTGAGGGAGATTTCGTATACAGGGTGAGTCGAGAGGAAGTTTCCAGACGGTTGGCTTCTCACACTGCCCAAAAGAAAAATATAAAAAGTGGAAAGCAAAGTTAAAAAATAAAATACAAAAGTACGTGGAAAATATGGAAAATCTATACAACCATAAAATCAATACATATATAATATGTACATACACATATATAAATACATGTATATATATATATATATAT
This sequence comes from Arctopsyche grandis, assembly GCF_051622035.1. Classification (NCBI taxonomy): domain Eukaryota; kingdom Metazoa; phylum Arthropoda; class Insecta; order Trichoptera; family Hydropsychidae; genus Arctopsyche; species Arctopsyche grandis. Next base: position 5,380,443 of record NC_135357.1, on the reverse strand, counting down.
ATATATATATATATATATATATATATATATATATGTATATATATATATATATATATATATATATATATATATATATATATATATATATATATATATATATATATATATAACATACATACATATATGTAAATGAAATCCTATCTACATATATATTTTTATTTTATTTTTTTACTTTATCTTCAGAATACCATTTGCAAAGTCATACAACGTGATCCTGCAGGTACATACAGATATTTGAATGCTATAAGAGTTCTGAATTTTTTATATATATATACAAATGTAAATATATAAAAAATTATATACCTATAGAAAGCATATTTCAAGTGAAAATATATTTTCACCAATTCAAGCAGCGGAAATGTATCAAACAATTAAGCTATTAAAATAGATATAAGATGTATTGTGAACATAATTTAGTAATAATAAAAAGCACTTAAAAATAATAAAAAAAACAATTAATTTACAACGTTTAACTCTTTAAATTTAACCCTAACAACCCAGTATTAAACAAATAGGACCAACCCTTACTTAACCTAACCTATCCTAACCCTTAAATAATACCAACACTAACAATCTAATCTTAAATGATTTCTGTTGAAACGTTAGTGAAAATATATTTTCACTTGAAATATAATTTAACTGTGACATATACATGTACATATTTATGTAAATGAAAAAATAATTCACCGGTGGTGTATTTTTTTGTCCTGATATACGATAACAAATCCAAAGCGTTAAATATATATCAAAGTTGAAAATTGGGATTAAACTCTACAAGGCTATGTAATCATTATGAACCTGAATGTGATGGGATTAAATAAAATTGAAATTCAGACGGAAAATATAAACCTAGATAAATAAAGCCTATCTATCGTTCGAATAAATTATAAAAGTCTCTTATATATCGAAAATTCATATTTTCTCAATGCGTAGACTATTTTTTTCCAATAAAAAAGGTTCACGGACACTGTTCAATACAATATGTCCCATACGTCACACACACATTATTTTTTTTATTTACAATCGATTCCATATAAGAACTTAATACTCGAAACGAGGACGACATACAATATGCTCCAGATTAATCGAACAATAAATTCGACATTCACAAACTATCTCAAATATACATAGATATATAATAGGCGCCGAATATGCTACATACGAAAAAGTGGTACTTAGCGAAAGCGAATTTCAAAAAAAAAAAAACAAAAAAAAAACAGTGGCCATTCAATGAGTTAGGAAAAAAAACAGCAAACTTTTCCAGCGGCACAACAACAATTCGACGACAATGGTGGTAAGGGAATCTTGGCACGACTTTTGGTCTTTAGCAGTGGGTTCTTGAACCGATTCCAAGTAGGGATCGTCTCGGCGACAGGCTGATGCGAAAGTAAGGCCAATTATGTCGCAGCTCAAACTAATTGGCCGGATTTTAATTAGAATAAGTTGAAAGATTTTCACGTACGACAATAAACCATGGAGAAGTTGATAGTGAAGTTTCCCAAGTGTGCAAATTTTCCGGGAATTTCGCATGCAGTGCACGTAGACGACGTTCGGAACACCCGGTACTGACTGTGTACATGGTTATATGATAAAGAGACAATATTATTATGTATATGTTTTATAACGAAAATGTTGCGTATCACTAGCGACCTTGATACGATGTTTACAAATTTGTGTGTTCGTATACATTTTGGCTTTACAAATTATGGCGAATCGTATAGTTTGGATAAATGGAGAGAAACGGTCGAATAGCTTTTTGAGATGACTGAGGTGTGAAAAAATATATTATGTAAATGTAGAAAGTATTCTGAACGTCAACTTATAATATGTAAATTTAAAAAAATGATTTGTCTATGGAAAATTGGATTAGAGAGTTCAGGTGGTTTTGATTAAATAGTATAATAATACGTACATCTGACTCAATCAAATGTAACGTATCCATAATTGGGTTGAGTTCGTTATGATTTGATCTGACGTTAAGCTATAATAGATTGGTTCGAATTAAATTCAATTTAAAACAGATTTAAATTTGATTTATGTAGCTCGTTTGGATTGAGATATGTCAATTTGTTTCAACAATTGCTTAAGAAGGCCAGATTATGTTAGGTTAAGTTCACATCAATTAAACAACTAAGATCAAATTTAACTCAATCTGAATCAATATAAATTGGACTATATAATGTTGGATCAATTATTAAATTTTGCTTTGGATAGTTTGAATTCATTATCTAAGAACGAATTGAAATTAAATGTCGGATTAATTTCACTTAAATGAATCATATGCGGATTTTGGACAGTTTGATTTGGATTGTTTTCAGGTATGTTTGGATTCTGTTGAAATAACTTAAATATCACAAGATTGCATATGAACTGAATTAGGTCAGATTTATTTACTTCAGGAGTAAACAAAAAAAACAAAAACAAACCAAAGCTTACATGGTTTGGATTACATGCTTATTCGTATAAGCGTATATTGTATCATATATATATATATATATATATATATATATATATATATATATATATATATATATATATATATATATATATATATATATGCATATAATATCACTATTATGTGTGTCTGTGTAACATAACGCTCGCCGTATTATAATAGTCGTTTCGATTCGACATACATAAGTAAATACGTCACAGCTAAAACAATGCCAATAAAATGTAAGAATATAATAACAAAATAAAAAACTTCTATATACATTTGTATATACTGTTTGCTACCAATGTTTCCTCTAGGCTAATAGACGGCACTAAGTCTGAGCATTTAGCGCCATCTATTGACAATTTATTTAATTAGTTAAATAATCTATTGGTGTTTTATATTGTTTATATGTAGTAGGTAGGTAGTTTTTACTATTTTTTCCATATTAAACAATTAAATATATTTAAAAGGTTTTTGAAAAAAATTCGACTGATTGCGGATTGAACACAGAACCGACACATTTCTATTAATTTTTTTTTATTTAATAACCTAATATGCCAACATCCATGCGATGATATTTCATCAGGTACAACACTAGTATGACAATAATACTAAAAGTAACTTTCAGAATACTTTTCTATTCAATATTTCAAGTAAAGATTTGAATAATGAGAAAGTCATATCGCCTAATGGAACTATTCTACATTACTCCAGTACTTTTTTCGACGTTTACAAATGCGTGAATCTTTGTGTACGTTTTTCTACACAAGCCTTCAAGGCAGAAACTTCAAGCTATTATAAGATATAAAATTTATGATACAGCCACTAAGGAATAAGAGAGCGATTTCTCTCAGATTCCAGAATTGCCGATCGACGGCGGTTGAGCGGAGGAGCAAATCCGATGATAAATCTGCTGTGAGGCCTTTTGTTTGAAAGGATATAGCATCGAAGATGCGCGAGTGTGTATGTAATATTGATAGAGCAAATTAAAATTGACGTCGGATATCATCGATGCGGAATAATTCAATATTGGAAGAGCTGACGATGGAAACGTGTTGTCAGAACGTTAGCTCTTAGACGTTAATGTGTAACGCATCACTTAACGGCGCAATAATTTGCGATGAGAAAATCTGAGAAAATTCGACCGTTAACTATATATGTTTGTGTACATATATGTATGTATGAAGTAGGAAAATAATTCTCGGAAGAAAGACAGGTGAAAATATTTTTGTTTAATGTTAAATTGCTTATATACATATGTGCGAGTTGGTTTACGCAATGAAAGCGATCGTCGATCATCGAAACTGGCGCCTTTTGATGAATGCGATTTTTACGGTAATTGGCAATGTATGATGATCATATGCTTGTCTGGCGATGTGTTGATCGAGCTGGTCTTTCATGGAAAATATTAATAAAACATTTATTTTATCGATATTTTTTAATCATCTTTATGGAAATGTGGAGTTTTCCGTATATGGATTATATTCGGCAATTTTTGAAAATTTTGAAGATTATATTCGGCAATTTTTATATCAATTTAAATATACTAAATATATGTATATTTTGAGATCCTTTTTAAAAAATCATATATGATACTAAATAAGATTTGGTTTTTTAACTATATATTTCAATTTGAGTTTTCAGAAATTCAATAGAAGATTTAACGTTTAAATTTAATGCAATATCGTAATAATTATGTTTATATTTGAGTATTCAATTTTTTAAATTTAGATAAATTAATTTAATAACAAAAAAAAGTTTTTAAATACATATATGACGTATGTAAAAAGAAATTCAGTTTTTAATTTAAGACGGAGTGTGTTGGACTTTTAAAAAAATTAAATATAATGTGCTTTCGATTAACCGCTTAAATAAATATACATATTTTTAAAACAAATTAGATTTTTTTTTATTTAATCAGTCATACACACTCGTCTTTTAAAATCACTCCAATGTGAAGAGTGCACTATACATAATAAGAAATATCAATTAGAAATACATAACTATTATATATGTAATTTACATTAAACACGACATCTATGGTCAAACATTGTACAGAAGCATTGCAAAAAAATGATGCAAGGCAAATACATTCAAATTCAGGCATCTATGGAAAAATTTAAAGCATTATAAAATCGAGATGCTGAATAGCTCGAATATTTGCGAGACAGGATAGCGATGCCAATTTGTAGGAATCGTTTAAATGAAAATCAGATAAATTGGGAAACTCTAATAGGAAGCGATCGACATGGAGTCACATATCCAAGGTCTGGCCAGCAGCAATCAGTGGGAATCGAGCCCATGACCACTTTGTTCGAAAGCATTATATACTAACCACTAGTCCATGCTGCTGGTTGTATGAGACAATGTGAAAAAATACTTTAGGAGAATTTTATAACTGTTCAACTGTGTATGTAACCCGCGAAGTTGCGTGGCAAGAAGTCAAAATCGTCTGTCATCACGTCGATCTGACAGACGATTTTGATGAAATTTAATGGTTAAATTCTGCTCGTATCATGTCGGACATACATATTTACTCTTTTTATTGAGAGCTAGCCTATATATGTATGGTGGTAAAATATCAAAGCGATCAGAATAGTGAAATTGGTTTCAATCAGTTCACAAATTTTAAAAAGCTTACTAATAAAAAGCTTGTAATTTTTTTTTGTTTTAAGTTATCCACTTTCTGATCAGGAAGTGGATTTTTTTTAATTACTTTATTGTACATTGAAAATGTTTTCTTTTGAATTGTATTCATCAATATCAGATGAAACAGCATTAAAAAAATTAAAAAGCAACTAATAAAATAGACAAGATACTAAAGGAAAGTTATATAATATACATATGTAATTTGAAATTCACATTTAAATTTAACCTATTAACTTACTGTATAATGTATAAAATAAACTCTAAAGTTTAAATGAGTTTTATATTCATTCACGATTACAAACGAGCATTGATGGAAATCGGCCAGAGTCAAGTTTAAATTAACAAATCAAAATTGACAGATTGACGACATGGAAAACCCTGTGTGAATTTTAATTTCAAAGTCGACGATACGATGCGACTGTCTGAGCTACATATGTATGTATAATTACGTCAATTAAAATTGCCTACCATAACAAATGATAACTAACCTGTTTGTCAGACCTTGCATTTACTAACGATGACAATTAGTCAGTTTAGCACCTAAACAGCCGCATAATGACGAAACTTGCATGCGTATTATGAAAATGTATTTTTGTTTTGTTCTATTCTATTGTTTTGTTCTTCAACCCATCGGAAGCAAGACGCGGACGACTTGGAATTTTTTTTAATCATACAAACCTTCGTAAATATAGATAGATGAGAACATTAACCTCAGGAGTGGTATTTGATAGGGCAAATCGATTGCGAGTGTTGTAAATATGTGTTTTTTTGTCTTAATATTAATTAATTCATACTTGGCTCAGCATATTAGATACATTAAATATCATGTATAAAATATGCTACACGAGGTACGACGAGCGTACGAATCGTGATTCATATTCATCACAGTTGATACGAAAGCTCGAATAAGTCAAGAGTAGGAATATTCGCGTTGAAACGAGCTATTTTGGTATACGACGTTGTTATACGTATGCTCGGATAACATGTATATGTATAAGACCATGTAAATTCAAATTTGTTTGTGTTAAAAAAATATGCAAAAAGATGCTGCGTATATTCGCAAACTGGCGAAACGAGATGAATTATAACTTTTTCGTCTCTGAAAAATGTGTGTGTTGAGACGCAAAATGTTAAAAATTGCTTGTGCAAATGTTGTGAGTAAGAAAGTTCAACGCAATACTATCGATAAATATTTTTCATTAAACGCTCATATGTACTTGCATATGTGTTGTACTAATTTTCACTTTGATATTGTGACAACAGAATACACTGTGAGTGTGTTTTGGAAGCGTTGAATCATCATCAACGTATAATAGATGGAAAACATGATACAATACAAAATCATGGACGGGAGATATGACGCAAATATTATACACAGGCAATGCAAAGTTTAAGTTATTACGTATGAAATGATAAAAGTACAGAAAACAATCGCATTTTCATTTTTTATTTATTTAGCCAGCAGCATTAAGCTTCTGCCTAACACCGAGAGGCGCCGGGTTCGATCCCATGAGCTGACCTCGATTGAAAAGAATTTTTCAGAGTATATCCGTAGTGCTGCTGGTCAGAACAGGATATTTGTGACTCCAGGTCGATCGTTTTCTATCAGAGTTTGCCAATTTTTCCGATTTCATTGTTGAAACGGTTGCAGATTAAAATTGGTTGAAATCCTTCCTATCTACTATGTCACCACTATTGGAGTATGATTAATTAACAATAAAATGTATGTACAATTCATAGATGTCTCATTAATTTGCGAGTTTTCAGTGTCTCGTAATTCAGCGACTTGTGTAATAAAAATATACTACTATATGCCTGGTATAAAATATACTACTACATGTACTTATATAGGATTAAAATAAACTGAAATGATTATTATAAATACATTTAGTACATTATAAGTAAAAGCGACATCATATAAACGAGGCTATTTTAAGAAAATGTAGTAGGGATTAATTAAATTTTGTTGTTATACATAATATTTCTAATACTCGATTGGGTATTAATAGCACGGAATTAAGCTTGCTTTCAACGCCTCCGAAATTATTATACGGCTAAAAACAGCACGCCACTGGAATTAAACAAGCGTGTGAGCGTACTAGAGATTCTCTGACGGGAATTTTCGGGACAAAAATTTCCCGGGAACTCGCATAATGTTCCAACTTGCGCTTCAGGCAATGAACGACAACTCGCTATATTGTATATATTAATTTCATAATAATATATAATATGTATGTATGTATATAAAAACGGAAGGATGTCTGTGTGTATTAATGGGTTCAGTGGACTTGAGGGACTATACTACATATGTATGTAGTACCCTAAAATGAAAAATATCAATAAATCAATTGTAAGAAGTTCGGATAGTTATAAATATTGATATTGTTACTCGGATTAGCGAAGTTTATCTCTACTTGAGGTAATGGTGGTGATAGTGGATTTTTATGGTATGGTCCTCCGCGTCGTTCGCTTGCACGGTCTAGCCGTTTCAATTCTGTTCCCTTCGCGGTACTGGCACATTTTTTTATGTATATTTTTTAATTTATTCTTCAAACATTTATAATTATAATTTTATTTGGAATATTCTGATTTGTGTCTATCAAATATCACTCTGAACTATTTTTTTATTTATTAAAATAGCACATAGTTACATAGAACTTTTTGAGTACAAATATGGCAAAAAAGGAGCACACGGGAACAAATAACGAGGCCTTGGAATGTTTCATTTTCAAACGATTGCTCGACAAATCATCCAGAAGATTAAATTTTGAAGACAAACAACATGTTATTAAGAAAGGTAGGCTACGTTGGATAATTCTGTTAGCACAGAAATGAAAAATTATACTCATAGTTTGTTAGACAGATTATTATAATTAAAAAAATACAAATATTTTTTGTTATATGTCTATATATTTCCTCTATTTTAAACACCGAGGCACGCCATTGGTGTGTATGTATGTTTTTTTGCATAGACAAGTATGGAGTATTCAAAAAATAAATATTACAATTATCAAAAGAATATAGGAGATCAAGAACACATAACCAGACTAGTGGTTAGTATACTATGCTTTCAAGCAGAGTGGTCACGGGTTCGAGTCCCACTAGAGTCCCGCTGCTAGACAGACCTTCGTTTGTGACAGCTGGTCGATCCTTTCTTATCAGAGTTTGCCAATTTTTCTGATGTTTGTACGAATTCGCATTGAATAAAATGCTTATGTTGTATATTGATTGCATTGTGTCTATTCATCATCATCATCATTTACAGCCATTCGCCATCCACTGCTGGATGAAGGCCTCTCCAACACGCTTCCACTCGTCTCTGTTTTGCGCAACACTCATCCATCTCATTCCGCACATTTTCCTAATTTCGTTCACCCATCTTCCTTGCGGTCTTCCTTTTACTCTTTTGCCTTCTCTCGGGTACCATTCAAGCACTTCTTTTGTCCACCTGTCGTCCATCCTCCTAGCTACGTGACCCGCCCATTGCCATTTCAATCTCTTCACTCTATTCACTATGTCCACTACCCTTGTCATATTTCTCACCCACGTGTTCCGCTTCCTGTCTTTCCTCGTTATGCCAAGCATACAGCGTTCCATACTTCTTTGAGTGCATTGGATTTTATTTTGCATCTTGGCGTTCAGTGTCCAAGTTTCACATCCATACGTCATCACTGGCAAAACGCATTGATCAAAGATCCTTTTCTTCAGGCAGAGTGGCATTTTTGATTTAAAAACAGCATTCATCCGTCCAAATGCACTCCACCCTAATTTCATACGTCTCTTTATCTCTTCATTTTTACTACCAGACATGTCAATTATTTGACCTAAATATAAATAACTATTTACTACTTCTACTGGTTTATCATCTAAGGGGATGCTATCAGGCATGCAATAACTATTGAACATTAGTTTAGTCTTATCTACGTTAATTTTTAATCCTACTTTTCTACTTTCCCTATCCAGCTGTGTTAGTCTGATAAGTAGGTCAGCTGAATCACGAGCTACTAAAACTATATCGTCTGCGAACCGAAGGTGACTCAAAAAGCGACCATTGATGCTTACTCCGGCTGTATCCCAATCCAATTTCCTGAAAACTCCCTCAAGCACCGCATTGAATAACTTGGGCGAGATTGTATCTCCTTGTCTTACTCCTTTTCCTATGCTAAATCTATCTGTACCTGAAAAAATTTTAACCGAAGCTGTGGCATTCTTATATATTGCAGCTAACAGTCCCACATAGGGTTCCGGCACTCCCTGTGTTTTTAGAGCGTTAAGTACTGCATTATGACTAACTGTATCGAAGGCTTTCTCATAATCGACGAAACCTAGGCACAATGGCCGTTGATATTCGTTGGCGCGCTCGATTAGTTCGCCAACTACTTGGAGGTGGTCCATTGTGCTGAAATTTGCCCTAAACCCTGCCTGCTCTATAGGTTGGTTCTCGTCGAGGATATTCTTCAGCCTTTCTGTAATAACCTTCGTGAAGAGCTTGTAGACCGCTGAAAGTAGACTAATGGGTCGGTAGTTCTTGATATCGCTTTTGTCGCCTTTTTTGTGTATTAAAATGATAGTTGCGTTATTCCATCCTTCTGGTATAGCTTGGTTCTGGATGCATTTGCTGAAAAGCCTAGCTAAGATATTAATTAGGGGGGGGCCGCCACATTTTAGTAAGTCAATGGGAATATTATCTTCCCCTGGGGTTTTACCATTCTTTGCAGTTTTTAGCGCGGCCTCTACTTCGCTAGGCAATACTGCAGGAACCCTTTGGCCGTGTGTCGATTCCAGAGTGGGGAATTGGCCGTTGTCGTTCTCGTATAGTTTTGCATAGAACGTGTAAACTCTGTCTATGATTTCTTCTCTATTCCTAATTATTACTCCGCTCTCTGATCTGATTGCGATCATTTGGTTTTTGCCTAAGAAAAGATCCTGTTTGCACTTTTTCAGGCTACGGTTATTCTTAATGGTATTTTCTATTAGCTTGCTATTAAAATCCCTGACATCCCTGACTATTCTCTTCTTAATTTCCTTATTTACTAGATTGTATTCTTGCTTATTATTATCCCTATCTAAATTCCTTTTATGCTTAATTAGGTTTTTTGTTTCCGCTGAAATTTTGCTTAATTTAATCTGTTTCCTGAATCCACCTAATTTCTTACCTGTTGAGGTTAGAACCGAACTAATTACAGTGTTCAATTCCTCGATGTCTGCTTCTGGGTTTAATTTCCCGTATCGATTTCCAAGTTCGAGTTCGAATTCCTTTTTCCTAGACCTTAGTTGAGCGAAATCTGGAGAGTTACTGCATCCTTTTATTAATTTCCTACGTTCGCAATTTATATTAATGGCCATCTTGGCACGGACTAATCTGTGATCGCTACCTATATCTACTTTACTTAAAACACTAACGTCTTTAACGGAGTGCAGGGCATTTGTTAGGATGAAATCGATCTCGTTTCTGTCTCCTTTAGGACTCTCCCTACAAACACCAACAATAAGTCCACTTATTGTTGGTGTTTTTCCTGAAAAATGAATTAGTGATGAAGAGCCTGTTGTGTTCTGCGAATTCTATGAGGCGATCGCCTCTGTCGTTTCTTTGGCCGGTACCAAAATTGCCTACTGCTCTTTCTGTGTTTGCCTTTTGTCCTATTTTTGCGTTAAAGTCGCCCATGATTATTTTAAAGTGGTGGCGGCTATTATCGTATGCGCCCTGTAGTTTTTCGTAGAAGTCTTCTATTTCCTCGTCTGGGTGGCTAGATGTGGGGGCGTACACTTGGAAGATTTGACAAGTGTACCTGCTCGAAATTCTTAATACTACATAGCATATACGTTCCGATATGTCGTTTATTTCTATAATATTTCTTTCTATTCTCTTATTGATAAGAAACCCTACTCCTCCTATTCTACCATTTGGTAGCCCTCTCCAGTAGAGACAGTTACCACTTTTTAGGATTATTTGGTTTTCCTGTTTTCGTCTTACTTCGCTAAGTCCTACTAAATCCCATTTGATACTTTCTAGTTCATTCTCTAATGCAAGCACACTTCCTTCACTCGATAACGTTCTTACATTGTACGTGGCTAAATACAGGTTTCTATTAGCTAAGCTATCATCCATCGTCACTCTTACCTTGTTGGAGGTTTGGATATTATTTTTCTCGCATTTATCCAAGATGTGTTGAGAAAAAGGCGGTACTTGAGAGAGATTTCCATTCAAGGAGTGAGTTCTTACCGCCATAGACTCTTCTCTGTGGTCAGCTTTGACAGATAGTCATCCTAGGTATCACTTGGATCACTTATGAGTTATTACATGCCATTTAACAGGGTTACTTTGTAAGTGAAAGTAGTTAGTTATGATAATAATAGATTAGCAATTGTTATACTACTTTTTTACAGATCTTTTTTACAGATCTTTATCGTGAGACGCCTCTTTGGAGACAACGGATTTATATATGTGAGTGCGGTTTGCAATTTAATATTTTAATAATAACTTTAGTAAAGAATATAAAATTACACGAATTACTTTAATATAATTTAAATATGAAAAAGAACTGATAGACAGTTGGGAAACACCGTTTCTGTTTGCTATTATTCTATTAAGTAAAGTTCGTTAAAGATTTTTGGCTGGAAGCAATTATGTGGAAGATTTATTGCTTCTGTGGGACCGACTTGACTGGCGAAGGACCCTTTTTTTGTATTCAGGTAGGGAGATGTATCTCGTTTGACACCGATTTGACATTGTGTCTATTAAACTCATTAAAATTACACCAGAATCTTCTGTCAGATTGAAACGATGACAGCTAGCTACTCAAACACGTATTCCTACCACGCCACAGCCCACAGGCTAAACAGTTAAACAGTTATAGCAGTTAATTTTTTCACTCTCATTTATTATACAATCACTTGTTGAAATATTAACGGGCGCAACACTAAAAAAGTTAAAAACATAAAAATGGTACAATTTTGTTTGATAAATTTAAATAATATTATACAATTAACATATGATAATGGCAAAAAAGAGTACGCAGTACATTTTCTATATAATGGAACAGATACAGAGCGTGATGTTTGTAAGTTGTTTGACGATTTTCCCGAGATTTTTTCTCCCCAAGCCGACGCTTTTCTTTTACGAACGGTCTCCGGAGGATTCGAACCCACAACTGTGGGTCGCGATAATACAACCCGAAAACATTTCTTGCATTTTTTACGGATTTACGGCGACAAAAAAGATCGGAGAAAACCTCGACGATTTTCCCTAAAGTTTATATCCGACGACCGAACGATAAAACAAAAATTCCAAAAAAAAAAAAACAGACAAAAATCAACCTTATATATACACAATAAAACGAGAATTGAGTTTTTACCATAACAGTTCAACACCAACATAGTAGTCCTTTAGTAATAAATACATGTAAGAGTCATGTAGCAAACTGTCGAATTGAAACGACAACGCGATACTGAACACATCCAATGATATTATCGTTGGAAATACATATCATACGATTGTATCATGTCAGATTATAAATAACAATCAGTAAAATTCTATAGATTTGAAAATGAATCTGAAAATGTAGAAGTTGTGATCGATATCGGTCGGTTTTAGATGAAGTAATAATGTCTGATTTCAATGAACGGATATGATTAATTCAAAGAATTGTCCGATTGTAACACAATGGCAGTGAGGTGTTTTTAATTCGAAATTAAATTACTGCTTTGACAGTGATTACTGTGAAATCAGTTCATTGTAACTTATGCATAAGATTTTAATAAAGAAGCATTTTCCTTATCAATGAAATTTTGCTTCAAGGGGCCAAAGAATTTGCTTCTAATGCATTTTTACCAAAATATTATATTTTACATATGTTTAAGCATATTTATTAAGAAATCAATGTTTATTGTGAATTTTTAACATATGTATAATAATGTTAATAGTTTTTAGCTTTTTAAGGTCTCGTTTATACTTATATATATATGTATATATATCATTATTATGTTCTATAGATTAATTAGAAAACCGATTACAATAAATATGTGTTGTATTTAATGACAAGTAAGTGTAATAATGTGGAATTTTTTTTCTAAATGAAAACGCGTAGTAGTCAAGTTGATCTATTGTTAATTTTATGTACATTATTACTATTATCAATTATTATACATGTTACAGTGAAAGCATATTTCAAGTGAAAATGTATCAAACAATGAATTTACAACGTATCTAAAAAATTATTTAATTTTCTATTACAAAAACAAAGATATTTTTTTTAGATAAAATGAGATTTTAAATGAAATTTTCATTTAGAATTTACTATTATAACATTTCAGAAGTACAACTTTTCATAGCAATACGATTTTCTATTAAAAATGGGGTACCATTTATCGGGCCGGCATAATAGCCCATTTCCAGACAAATCAGGTATTTATCACGACATAATATGCAAATGACCATCTCTAAAACATTTCGCCCTGCAAACAAAAAGAGTGCCCCTCTCTAAAATAGCTTGCCCGACATATTTCGGTATCCTCCCGGCAAATCAATCGTCAAATGGGTTGCCAGAAAAGAAAATAAATACCGACCCTAACAAACTAATCTTAAATGAACAAAATCAACCCTAACTTAACCTAACCCTTAAATAAATAAGTGTTGGCTGCTAAGATATTACGTGTGTGAACCATGAGGAGAGTGGGAATGGACAGGATCATCCAACTGTCAAAAATTATAATTTCACTGATAGGAGCCAGTGAAAATGTAATTGGATATGATTTCTTTGAACTATACTCAGTGAAAATGTAACTGGTTATGATTTTACTGAAACCTCAAATTTTATTTTTGACGTTTGATTTGCCGGGCTGACGCCGAATCTGTCGTGCGAGCTATTTTAGAGATGTTAATTTGACATTAAATGTTGTTTTGACTTATGTCGTGTAATTCATTTTACAGCCGTGCCAAAAATATTATCGCTTAAAAATATACGGTTCTGTAATAAATCTATCGAATACGTCATTGATAAACGTTAAGTAAAAAGCAAAAAAAAAGAACAGAAAAATTTAGCTTCGACTTTAATTTCAATCATACATATACGTACATATGTACATAATTTCAATCAATTTATTTATTTAATATACTTGGGGAGGCGGCAAAGCAGATAGACCCAAATAAAATTAGAGAGAAAAAAGTAAACAAGAAATTTGGAAATAATATATTGGGAAAGAAGAATAACAAAAATCCTTTAAGTTTAAGAAATGCATCAAGCTTTTTCTTTAAAATATTAAGATTAACAGAAATTACAATTTCATTGGGAAGACTATTCCAAACTGAAATCACTCTGTTTGAAAAGAAGGAATCTCTGATCAATATATTTTTCTTTTTGGAGTCTAAGCGAATGACTTCTGAGGTGAGTGTTTTCGTTAAATGTAAAAACATTGGACATGTGACATCTGTAATGATTATTTAGTATTTTAAAGACTTCGATACAAGGAACCTTTCATATACATGTGTATAATATAATATTATGTATTTTAGATTATCTACATATGTACATACATACATATATTACACAATACAAAAACGTATAATATATTCAAATTGAAATAAAAAAAGCATGTTTGAAGTGCATTTTCACACGAGAAGAGTATTCCGCACTTTTCTCGAGAACTTTCCTCTCTGAAACGATTAGCGAAATGCCTCTTGTTCGAAACAGAAGTGCAAACAATCGGAACATCCTACAACCACTACAACGCGAGCGGAATTAGTTCCGCACGGGGAAGGAGAGAGCTTTGAACAAAAAGCTTTCGAGCAGATGAGAAGAGAAAGAGAGACAGCTTTTCGGACGGGTCGCCTAAGCTCGATTCACGCTTCGGAGGCTGCGATCGAATTTAAATAATTACCAGACAGAATTAGAGAGGTTTTCGAGACGAAACCGCGGGCATAATTATTTCACATTTTTGTGCGAAGGCTTCGCCGAAAGCAAGCCTCGAATATAATGGGGTCAGGTCCAAAAGGAAAATGCAAAGTGGCATGGCTTGGAGCATGACGATGGTATAGGAATGGGGGGAGGGGGTCTCACAGAGCAAATAGCGAATAATTAGAGTTTATCGATTGGTTAAATATTCGCTGGTGACATAGGGCAGGCCCTGGGCAACGGACCCTATTTATAAACGGAGTCTATTTCTGAGACAGAGAGGGCACAACAAATTGGGGAGCATAAATCCCCACTAACGTGACAACGCTGTTATCGTCGAAATTTACTAGGAGAAAGTCTTCTTATTGGATCGCAACGCTGTCTATGTAGATGTACATACATATGTATAATGAAACGTCAAAAAAGTCTATTACGTGTATCAAGATCCTATGTCGGGTACAAGGTGGCTCATACATCACCGAAGGAATAAAATGTATTGTATATACATATATACATACATATGTATACTTGGAAGTATTTGAAAAAAAAATCTTCTTTTAAAATGAAGTGATTGATATCATACGTTTCTGAAACGTCTGTTTACATTTTTTTTTATATGACTCATATATTGGATTTTTATATCTGTCTGTTGTATGAAGTATGAAGAACAATATATGTATGTATGTATGAGTTGTTATAATTGAAAGTAGCACGAGTCCTCTTTTCTTCGTTTCGAGAAATATATCTCAAAACACTACATATAATGTTTAAATATAATATAAAAACATACCGGTGGTGTGTGATATGACAACATCGAATTATGAGAAGTAATAACAATTTGTAAATTAAATCAAACATACATATATGTATAATGTTTTTGGATATGAAAATTGAAATTATGCTACTTTCAAATATAATGGCTCATATATAGATCTGTAGATTTAAATAAAATCCAAATATTATGCAAGTGAAGTTGATAAAATAATAATTGGATAGCTCGTTCGCGGCTTCACTTAAGATTTTTTCTTAATATGTACACATGTGCATCAGAACAGTGCGAAAAATGCGAATTTAGGATTTCCTATGATAGATAAAAATAAAGTATCACCGATTTTAAGCAATGCCTTGTGCCTCCAACCAATTAATTTATCTCGATAAAAATTATATATTACATATGTATGTCTATTGTACATATGTATATGTATATATATATATTTTTTAATTAGTTTCGATTATTATACTATTAAAAAAATAGTCAATATTGCAGTTTAAATGCGTCGATTATGATTAGATTTAACTGATTAATGATAATAACAAAGTCGCCGTTTTACCAGAAACTCATAAAAATAAAACCATATAAAGTGTGATTCTAAGAAAATTCAATCGGAATCTACTGAAAAGTATTTTATATAAAATCAGTGATAAATGTAGATAAAGCACTGTATATATAGCAAATATATTTAACAAAATACTTCAGCATGATATGGAAATGATACGCAAAACACTCGACTTTGAACGTATGTAATATGCTACTTTCTTCTAATTTTAAATAATTTGATAACATTTTTCCCGAATTTTTCAACCATGAAATATAACAATGACTGTCAAAAAGAGGAGGCACATCGTCCAAAATGAAATAATTGTGAATTGTGAACCACCTTGTACTAAAGTAATCCCTATACGAGGCGATTAAGCAATGTAAAACTGGGATTAATTAATATTTGTATTAGGAGGTGAAAGCGCGGTAAGCTTTCTCGTTTGAGCTTAAAAAGCTCTGAATATACATACATATTTATGTATGTAGATATAATATTACTACACGTATACGACCTTGTTGAAATTAATAGTTAATCTGCGTTTCGTCAAACTAATATATACTTGTGGGGAAGTCGCACTTACGAAAGTCTAAAATATTCCACAGAAACCGCATTTTGAATACACAATGTAATATTTAAGGCAATTCTCGCACACCGATGATGAATGCTACTGTGTAAAATGACCGCAAGTAACGGGCGCTACCCGGGCCAAGTGATGATAATTAACACGGCAAACTGAAGTGCCGATGTTAAGTGTAATATATGTACATTTCGAGTTGGAATTCGGGAGGAATCATTTCTCTTCAAGTATTTTATTTCTCTTTTTTATCTTGTTGGGATTAAAACAATCTAAAAATTAGCTTTAAACCGTCAGAAAAATTCACTCAAAGTTCAGCAACTATCTCAAGAGAATCGAGCTGCAAAATAAACCATCTTAAGTGCATCAAAAACGAGCACCTCAAATGCCATTATAACAAAGGAATTCATAGTGGCAAAGTGACATAAAGTCAAAGTAATAAATCATAAGCCACAAAAGAGATTAGACGAAGATTTATGACACATCCGCAATACGGTCACACCTTTATCAAAATTGTAAACCGCCGAGAAATTTTCGCAAGCATTCTAATTCCGAACAACAATGTGATTATGTCTGTATAATGATAAATATAAATACAAGTATATACGGGATATTTTTTGGTTTTAGCAGTGAGCAATTGGTACATTTCCGAGAAGAATAAGCGTATATCTCGTGAGGAATTAAGTCTCGGATGTCCGTCGATTAGAGCGAATAAGCTTTTCAACGTCTGAAACCACTTGAAATAAATTAGCGAATGAGTATACACTACGTATACGTTTGTATACTGAGCGTGTATACTTAACGTGTTGAACGTATGGAAAATCTGGGAGAAGTGCTTCGTATTCTTTTTGTCCGAGGGGATGTTTTTATGGGGTGAAGGGCGACCATTGTTACGGGTTATTTGATACGTTAGTGGAAAACTTTCACTATCTATTTTCATAAAAGTTCATTGATTTCCCGACGTCGGTGTTCACCGTATTGCGAAAACAGGGAAAAGGGGAAATTTTATGCCCACGTTTAGACTTTTCCATTATAGCATATATACATAGTTATTTCAAAGATATTCGTTATATAATTCGCAGTTGTTGATATAGAGTTGGTCTGGGAATGGTCTGAGACAGTTGTGGACAGGTGATTGACGGACAGATCAATTGGAAAGTTGTCAAAGTCATATCGAAAAGATTAGTTGTTGGTATTTTTTATTGTGTTTTGAAGTACTGTGAAAGAATGAAATATTCAATCGATTGATTCTTAGTCGAACGGTAGGCTTGACAGGTCTTTGTCTTTCCACAGAAGTTTTATTATACATGGGAATAAATTTGAGTTAAAAAATTGAGAAAAATTCGTGTTATTAATAAATGTGTTGACATCCGTAAATTATAATACATAAATTAGAATAAAAGTTGAAGAAAATTCGTATGTGAAATATTGAATGGTTTCTTTTAAAGTTTTTCATTACTTTATTTGGTTAATTGAGCGAAATTCCTAACCATCTGAGATTTGTGAGCTGATTTTGAACCACTAATTAGCTCTGAAATGTCTCCGAAATGAAGTTAGAGGAGTTATATCATTAAAAATTGCATTGGAATTATCTTTCAGATCGACGTGATGCAAGTTACAGTTGCATCAGTTAAACAGTTAAAGCAATTCATTTTTAATCTATATATTTATCTCTGAAAAGCAGAATAAACGTATTACAGGCCAGCAGTATTTTTAAATATTGTTAAGCGCAAAACATTCTATTTAATGTTTTGTGAAATATTTCTCGAAATGAAGAAAAGTGGACCTATGCCACTTTCAAATAAATTAGAAAAAAAGACAAATATAGTATTTAAATGCAAGCAAAGGTAAAAATATAACGGCTCATCCATACATATACAAGTATGAATATTCGAAATCAATAAGAAAATCGAATAAATATATATATACATTTCTGCTATATATCTGGGTAAATAAAGAAAGAAAGTATACGACATTTTAGTGTCATTATAGACAGTCTTTTAAACGATAAATTTAAGGCAATAAAACACGATCAACCTAAATAACTGCCGAGAAAATATCTTTCAGATGGTATTCTCAGATATATGCCTAGTTTCAGGCCTTTATAAAGCTAACTTTAACAATCACAAATCGACTATAATCAATTATTCTACATAGAACATGAACATAAATAAGTCATCTCAAAGTTTGCGTCTCGCTCGACCCATCTGCCCCCACATAGGGTCAAAATAAATATAATATCCGATCGCAGAACATTCGGGTCACGAACTTTGATCCAACGTTGCAGCCCTAACGAGATATTTCGCCATCGGAAGCATAAACAACGATAAACACAGTTTGAGTCACTTTGTCACCGGACAGGGTGCTTATTAAGCATTCGCGAAAGTTGGCCAATAATTTTATCACAGGCTGTAATCTATTAAAAGCGTTTGTTTGTAAGATTCCAGTCCGCAACGATCGAGACGGAGAGAAGGAGAGCGATTCCGGAGAAGTTTTTTTTGTTTTCTTTTGTATGGAACATCCCATCTTAAACAATTTTTCAATTAGTAAACTTTTAATTACTTCCATAACAGAATAAATACTCTTTTCGCGTTATGAACACCGCCATTTTCCGACAGCGCTCTCGGAGAATCGAGCGGGAGATGAGGGTGGTGCGGCGGTTTAAGGGTTAGGGGTTAAACGGCTTAAAATTAATAAATAAACCGGGGCCAATTTCGCACAGTCCGTGTTTGCTTTTAATTTGCACGAAATATGATGGGAAAACATATTTAGTCAAGGGCGATAACGCTTTTCCGAAAGTTTCCACGGAAAGCGATAGTGCGGTGATGTAATACGTGACGTTTTCTATAATGTAATATTACACAGCATATGTAATATCCGATGATTTTATCTAACGTATATGTAAGTCGAGTCTGAAAATGTTATTTTAGTATAATGTACGAAAATATGAAATACATATAAAAATGCAAAAATTTCATTAACTCCGTACCAAAATAATACGAAAACTTTGTTTTTTTCGCTAATTAAAGCAAAGAAGCTTTTCGCAAAATAATTAAAAATATCAACATCGTTACGGTTCTTATATTATATGTTTATATGTACCTACATATATTGAATGAGTATTCATGTTGTATTATATTTTGAGTGTAATAACTTTTTATGGCAAAAATCATATACAATCAAATCATTTCAAGCGATACATCAGGTAGATGTATCGATATTTTTTATATATATTATTTATATAATGCTTATATGTCTGGTCACAGTTATGTCACTGTGGCTAATATGTAAATGAATAAATAAATAAATATCATCCCATACATTTTTCGAATTTCATCCACTTATGTTCCTTGCGGCCTTCCTTTAATCCTTTTACATTATCTCGGGTAACGTTCTAGCACTTCTTTCCACCTTTCGTCTATTCTGCTAGCCATATGATCCACGCATTGCCAATTCAATCTCTCACTCTTACCACTATATCAACTACCCTTGTCATACTTTACTACCACGTTTTCTGCTTAATACCTCTCTTGGTTATACCGAGCACACCAATAAATAAATAGATACATATCGGCGTTTTGCCAACAATTCAACGAATCTGTAAAACGCCGATAGGCGTTGTTTTTTTGAGTATGTAAAAAATAAACAAGAATACTATCCGCTAAGCTTTTCCAGTTGGAATTAAAATAATTGTATGTATGTAAGCTTATTGTAAAAAACTGAATGTATATAAGCTTATTGTAAATCATATTAACAATTAGTTACAACATAACTTCTTATTGAATACTTATCTCGCAGATAAAACTCCGTGAAGAGATATACTTTTAGCCGTGAAATGTCAGATTTGACATATTTGGCCATAAATCAATATATATATATATATATATATATATATATATATATATATATATATATATATATACCCTACCAGAAGCTACACGCCAAATTTGAAATTTATATATACATATCAGAGTTAAAACTATAAATATTTATATATTATAGATAACGAGAACCAATAGAGCAAATTTCATAAAATATAGAGTGAATTATAGGCGTTTAAACAATTAAAATTGATAAGGCCGTGTCAAGGCGAACAGTTTACGCCTTGTTAAACGTCAGGAAGATTCACTTTCCCTGTTTTTAAAACGCGTTGTACACGATATTTTATCTCCAACGTAATGGCAGACGATACATTAACGTGTATTGATGACCAAAATGAGCAATATGGCAAAGTATGAAAACGATCGGATAAGAGATAAAAATGACCACTAACACGAAAGCCATGTGAAACGTAAAGGAGGTAAGTAAAAAAAAGCATTGATTATGGGTCGTGTGATCCGTGTCAATGTTCATAAAGACTGGTTTACACCAAATTTTCTGAATTTACATATAATCATAGCAGAATTTCTCGATGGAAATCCCTAACTGCCGAGTATTTTAAATTATGGCTTGGCATTTAGATTGTGAGCATTACATTTCAACAACAATGAAGAATATGGAACTATTTTTGGAAAAAGACTTTCATCGTTTATTTTAAATTGTTCCAAGATATATTAGAGAGTCTAAACTCACCTTTAAAAAATTCGAAATCCTCGGCAGTAGTTATCTACGGTAGTGATCTAGGGTTTGTTTGGATTAGCTACAAATTTATACCTGCTTTCTATTGAATTTCTAGTTGGAAATTTTCAGCGTGGCGGGCTTTCAACAGAAAAGTCGTCAACAAAGGGTTAAGGAGTTCTTCCCCCAACTTGCTAAACTAACTAACTTAAAAAACCAGCCTATAACACACTCAAAATTCAGCGAAATTTCTGACACACGACAAAAACCCTTTAATTTCCCACCCCCACCCACCTCATACATATTCAAAAATGAATCTACAAACAGACCATATACGAGGCTTAGCATAAATTCAACATAAAGTCACAGTTTTGATTGGCCCACTAAAACTATCCGTCCCTTGCGGACGCGACCTACGTACCATACACCTTCACCATGTACACATATACCACTATCGGCAATACGCAAAGTGTATAACCCCATAAAATGAGTCTTCAGGCGGTGTTTACGTAACACTCACACCTCACTCCCGGTAAATGTGGACATACACACACACATTGTGTGACGCAATCGTGACGTATGGTTATCTCCCCTCTCACACACACATACCCAAACGATCTTTTTATTTTATTACATTTTATTCGTCCCGTGATATACGATTCGGTAGAGGACCTTTACGCCTCGACGCCGATAAAGTCAGGTAAGGACGAGCGTCTGTTCGTAAGGACGAGGATTTACGCTGGAGATCCCCTCGACGTATGTATTAGTCCTTTTGATCTCCATTGAGGCTGATCCCGAAAAATATATCGTCGAGGTGTGTGTTTTTCGGATGTGGAGAATAGAATGTTATCTGCGCGGTGTAGCCTTGAGTGTGGTAGGAAAATTACCTACTTAGAGGCTGTGCTACGTTTCAACGCGCGGTAATCAAATTATCACGAGCATTACAACCGGTGGCTTTTTTCGCTCACGAGCCACAGACAGACTGACAGCCACTATGCCGAGGAAATATTAGACGTGACTTTCATCATGTTATGTTTTTCTTTTGAAAAAATAAAATTCGGAGTGCGTGTGTAGTGTCTTGGGTAATTTCGCAGAAAATGAATGTGATAAGTTTCGCAGTGTATTATTAAAAAAATACGTATATATTAAATAGAATTTAGGCGATTTGTATTGCATTGTTTTTGGTGTGATACGGTATAATTTGAATTTAATTTTACAACTTTTTATTATATGTACATATTTAGGTCAAATTTTGATCCGTTGTCAAAGTGGACGTAAATTATTTTGACGTTTTGCTTCACTTTGAATACATATTTTTCAATATATTATAATATTTTATTTAAAATACGGCTTTAATCGTAAAATACGACCATTTTAATTTTTTAATTAAAACTTCTCTGATATAATAGCGTAAAATAAATGCTATTATTAAAGTACCTACATAGCATACTAATTTAATTATTAATTATTAATTCATTAATTATTTATTCTTATTATTTACTATTACTATGATTATTATTTTTTATTGTTATTTACTATTATTATTATTATTATTTATAAATTTATTATCTGTATATTGTTTATATAGATGATGGAGATTTCACTATTCTTCCTATCGTCTGGAATAAAAAAGTTACTATTATTATAAGTTTAAGCAGTTTTATATAAAAAATAAATAGATTATAAAATTAAAGAATCCAATATCTGAAATATTTTTTATAACAGAATAGTCAAAGAAAAACTGCCGATGTAACATAATTCTTATTTTATCGCATAATGAACAATTTATTTGAATTGATCATATTGTTCGAAAAAATAAATAAGTTTATATTGAAATCAAAATTCAAATATCGCTGGGTTTAGGCTTTAAAAATGATGTAAAAAAAATTCAAGCAAATATAATGGGGAACTGTAACATACGTACATATATATATATGTATGTATATAAGCGAAAACTTTTACACAAAATTATACATTCATAAAATCTAACGAAATTCCACGAATCACTTTTCAGCATAAGTTTTATTCGAACGAGTCTAAAAAGAATACGATTCAGATTCTGTTGAGATAAAATCTCGAAAACATGAAAGTAGCGACCAAATTGAGCTAATATACATATGTACGTACATGTATGCATATACATATGTGTATGTATATATGTACGTACATGTATGCATATACATATGTGTATGTACGTAAGAATAGATAAATAAATACATAGAAGAGCGCGAAAGGTTAACAAGAATGTTTTGAAGGCGGTAGTTGTTTCACGAGCGCCTTTGTTCCGTGATTAATGATAATAAGTTGGAAGTTAAAAGGTTTAATGTTACAGTCATTAGGGAGGTAACGCAATTAAGAGTTTGACTAACTCAATTATGAGAGTGTGCCGGAGCGACGGAGAAGACGTTAGAAACGTAACCCATAAGCCGCGGTCGCGTTTTTAGCCCATTTGCACCAAATTCCTATGCCTATAGTGCATTAGGCACACATACATAGGTGGAATATTGGATTAGTGAACTAAAGCCTTACGGTTCGTTAAACATCGTCGACTCTTATCGTCAGATATATATGTATATTATATAACTCGGGGAAGATAACTCTCTCGAATAGTATCCCGGCGCACATTCAATAGATTTATGAACTTAAACTTAGATTGGAAACATCGTCAAAAGATTTATTAAATTTTCTCAACGGCATCGAGCGCTGTTGTATAACAATCGAGAAGGATTTAATATTACCGCGATATATATTTTTATTATATGTGATATTAAATTTGTCTTCCCCTGAAGAGAATTACAAACATATCTACTGATGTTTGCTTCAATACGTAACATTTTAAATTTAAAGCGTTTTTAAATTTGATTTACTTAACCCTCCGTTACCGAAGTGGGGTATGCAAGTGGCCCAATTTTTACGTTTTTCGTAATAACTATGTATAGTTTTCAAAACTGCACACCCTATATTTCTTGTATTCCTAGAATGAACTACAAGAAATTTATTTTAATAGATTGTGTATGATTTAGAAAAGGGGTACATCGTAATAAAATACAATTATACATTTCTACGTTCCAAAGTATGATTTAAGGGCGGTAGCGATAAGTCATGTTTTTTACTGTTCGCTTGCATATTCTTGTTGATCGATGAATCAATGCGAGAGAAAGAGACAGCTATATTTTCGTAAGCTATTTTTTTCGTCTATTAAATAAATATATTCAAATTATTAAATAATGAAAATAAACTGTATTATTGGCAAATGGCTACCAAAGTTTGTCCGAAAAACGGACGAGTGGTCGAAAAACGAAGTCAAACGAAATCAACTCTTAGATTTTCCTGTCAAACGGGGCGTATAAAATGATTGAAATTGACTAAATTATCATCAAAAGTATAAACGATTTTTTAAAAAAGGAAAATGTATGAAAAAAATCGACAAACTGAAGGAAAATTGTTTATACAAAACGAGCTTCAGAATTTGTCTATTAAATGAGTCATTTTTTTTTAAATCAATTACACAGTTAGCAATGATTACAAAGTATGTATACAAATTAAGTTTTTACATGAAGAAGAAATACGAATAACCAAAAATGTGTATGGAAAATGAGCCAAAAAAAATCGACCAAAAATGATAAAATTAAATACGGAGAAACTCGATATAAACATCGTATACAAAATAAGCTCTCACACACACACACATACGAAACATTCATATTAACACTAATTCGCAAAGAAGTTGGCAAAGTAGCGAACATATTGCCTTTTACGAGCACATCTTCCCGGGGCAAAAGTTGATAATATTTATCGAGTGCGTACGTACACACAGTTCGTTAGTAGACAAGTTCGCGGACGGGAAATATAATAATGTTGGCAGTAACTTTCGACCGGCCGTATATTGATTAATAGTCGGACCGAACTATATAGGATCGTAAAGTGCCTTCAATCTTGACGTGCACACGTGTACCAAATTTATTAACTCCCTTCGCGGGGTAATTATGCAATCCGGCGACAATGCAGCAATATACGTACGTGTATGTATGTATCGCGTGATCGAAAGCGTCATTTGAGATGTGATTTCCTTCTGGTTACAGAACGGCGTAACAGCCACTTCCTCTCCGGATGTTCGTCTCGGTCGGTACGCCTCCGCCGTCGGCTCAATTAGCGTAAGATACGCCGTTACTCTCTCCGGTGATACGTCATATCGGTTGAGTAATACCCGAAACTATGTAAACAACGCTCAAGTCAGTACTTCGAACATTTATATAATTATCCAAATTGGTTTATAAAAGTTTTTCGAATCAAAAAGTCAAGTTTCTATAGTATTGTATACTAGCGATGGCAATTATCTGCATATAATGACACAAGTTTCTTCGATATCGATACATTATATCGATACATACATTATTTCCCACAGATTTTCTTCAAAGTAGTATATTTTATTTTTATTTTTTATTTTACATATATACCAGGAAGGCCTTACAGGAAAATCCCAATGCGCCTTCCTGGCCAATTACAAATACAAATGCAGCATTTTTTTTTATTATAAGTCGTTGAATTGCGAGACACTGAAAAAACTCGCAAATTAACGAGACATCTATGAATTGTACATAAATTTTTATTGTACATCCATCAAATTTCAAATAGTGGTGACATAGTAGGTAGGAAGGATTTTTAGCCAATTTTTTTTTCCGGGAACCGTTTCAACAATGAAATCAGAGAAAATTGGCAAACTCTGATAGGAAACGATCAACCTGGAGTCACAAATCCAGGTCTGACCAACAGCATACTCTGAAAAATTCATTTTCATTCAGGGATAGAACCCGGCACCTTCTTGACGGTAAGCAGAAGCTTAACGTCCGAGCTATGCTGCTGGCTATATGTATGTATTTAGGCGTTGACTCACAATACGTGAGAAATACCGACAACACCTCTATTTTGTCTGAGCTTAAATTGTTGGCTTCTGAATATGTAGAGCTTTGCGCCATCGTCGGATTATTAATTCTATAATGGCGAGAGCGATTTATTTCAGCAACTAGTCTTTTGTAGAGACTGTCCGGTATCTCAACGTGATAGGAGAGTGTCTGAATCTGTTCAGTTGTCGGGTTCAGGAATTGCTCAGATTTATACAATTCAACGAGAGTTTGTTTGAATTAATGAAAATCTATTGTGGCGACAACCCTTATCCTGTGAAGGCTTTCCGATTTCTCAACGCGATAAATGAGTGTCTGAACCTGTTCAGTCGTCAGGTTCAGTAATTGGTCTGATTACTGCAATTCAACAAGAGTTTGTTTGAATTAATGAAAATCTAATGTGGCGACAACCCTTATCCTGTGAAGGCTTTCCCATTTCCCAACGCGATAGGAGAGTGTCTGAACCTGTTCAGTCGTCAGGTTCAGTAATTGGTCTGATTACTGCAATTCAACAAGAGTTTGTTTGAATTAATGAAAATCTATTGTGGCGACAACCCTTATCCTGTGAAGGCTGTTCGATTTCTCAATGCGATAGGAGAGTGTCTGGAGCTGTTGAGTTGTCGTGTTGAGGAATTTGTCAGAATGATAATCTATTGTGGCGGGAAACCATTATCATGTGAAGGCTGTTAGGTTTCTCAACGTGATAGGAGAGCGTCTGGACCTGTTCTTATATCTCGTCTTTTGTAGAGGCTGTCTGGTTTCTCAACGTGATAGGAGAGTGTTTGGAATTGTTCAGTTGTCGTGTTGAGGTTGAGCTTCACGACTTTTTTTGAATAAATGATAATCTATTGTGGCGGAAACTCTTATATTTTGGAGGCTGTCCGATTTCTCGACGTGATAGGAGAGTGCTGGACCTGTCCAGTTGTGGTGTTGAGGAATTTGTCAGCTTCATGCAATTCAACGCAAGTTTGTTTGAATGTCTGAAAACCTATTGTGGCAAGAACTCTTATCTTGTGGAGGCTGTTTGGTTTATCAGCGTGATAGGAGAGCGTTTGGACCTGTTCTGTTGTTGTGTTAAGAAATTGGTCAAAGTTAGTTTGAATGTATGAAAACATATTGTGGCGAGATTTATCTTGGGGAGGCTCTGAACCTGTTCAGTCGTCAGGTTCAGTAATTGGTCTGATTACTGCAATTCAACAAGAGTTTGTTTGAATTAATGAAAATCTAATGTGGCGACAACCCTTATCCTGTGAAGGCGTTCCCATTTCTCAACGTGATAGGAGAGTGCTGGACCTGTTCAGTTGTCGGGTTGAAGAATTTGAGGGTCGTAAAATATCACGTTAAGACAGGGTGAAATGCAGCGGAAAGCTACCGAGGTTCTCGACTGTCAAATAATTTTATTTAGTGAATTCTGGTTGTTTAAGGAGAGAAAAAAGGAAGGAAATGAGAATAATTTAGAGGATGAATAAAATTTAAAACCTTAATCAAGATTCTTTTAGCTCATGAACCAAACACATTAGAAACTTTAATACGCGTCTTGGCCTTATAATGGTCCAGCTATTCGAGACGCACGCGAAAAAAATTGAACGTAATAGGTAAAAAGGAGATGTTGAATGGGATTTTTTTAGGTGAAGATAAATGAGATGAAAATTGAATGAGGAAATTCGAGCTTCCTTGGCAATTTCAGCGCCGGGGAGGATTTCCTTATTGCGAGACTACAAAGAAAATTATGACACGGAGCGCATTGTATGGCGATCGGATCACGTCATGATAATGCGTGGCCACCTTATTATCGTCCATTATTGCGGTGACGACACGACGACGACGATGATGATGATAGTAATAATCATTCGGCGGAGGGAAAGATACATAGATATGTATGTAGTGCGGTGGAAGAGATATTATTAATGAATTAATCGCACATGGGCGGAAAATGCGGATAATAACGGATGTTCATTGTTAAGGAATTAAGGGCCACGGAGAGTGGACTCCATGAAAGTGGGCGACCCTATTTTGAATATGTATTATATACATATATATGTATGTATACACACCGAGTCGAGGATGTTCAATAACAATAAAATTATTACCGTTTCAATGTACATACATACATAATATAATGGATATTCAGAAGTTCTAGGTAAATAATGCTACCATACAAGTATATCTAATAAACTAATCAAACTATGTATATACTGGATAGTAGGATTTAAAAAAAAAATAATTGTATTATATTTCTACTAGGATTTAAATTAAGCATAAGCACAATGGAAGTAATTTATATAAATATTTTTTCAATGTATAAAACTATGAATATATATATTTTTGAACAATAACAATATCAGCAATGAATGACTATGAGTCTGCTTTATATTGGACAAAAAGAGTTGTAAAGATAAAAAAATATAATAAAAATTATAATACGTATCAAATTCTACAGAATTATATAAATGTATTGAATAATACGGATTTCTAAACTATTTATAATATATAAAAAAAATTTGATGACAATTTTAAAAGTGTCGGAATATATGGCCAAAATTTAATAGATTGACAAATCATTCTAAGAAGAAAAAAGATTGTTCCATAATTTTAAATATTAAACTTAAAGAACGATTTAAGTACATCTATCTTAAAACTTTACAGCCACACATTCGAACAAAAAATTACGGAAAAGCAAAATTTATCAATAAATTTCTACATTTTTTTTAATTACGCATTGTATAATATAATATAATACAAGTAAAAAATAATGTATTTCATGCAGACGTTCTATTAAACGTTTGAAAAATGTGCATTTTTAATTTGAATGAACGAAATTTATATTGTATGAAATTTCATAAATTATGAACATAGATTAAGATGATTATTCGTAATTAACGCTCAAAAGGCCAGAAAAATTATTAAAATATATCTTAAATGTCGTTTTTGCATGACGCGGTCGAATGCGCATGCGCAAATTAGATCAAATGCATGAATGCGTACACAAGGCCACTATTATGATTATAAAAGTATAAATTATTCAGTTTTTTTTTATTCAAATACATTTTCAATATAATATTAAGATTAAGTTTTGAAAACATTACGGATTTTTAATGGCGCCGCCATAAAGCCGCGCGAGACAAAATCGCGCAACGAATCTAAATACAAAAACAATATTTATATTACTTGTTTTTGTATTTATTTTCACGCTTATGTTTATTTATATATGCGTTGCACTATTTTTTCGCCGCGCTACTATGGTTTTTCCTGATTTTGTCCCGCGCGGTCTTGTCGGGACAAAATTTTTCATACATGTACCCGAAAGCGTATAGAATGTCTGCATAATCAAGTGATAGTGATAGTGCATGCAATTGGTGTGTGCAAGATGGTTGTATGGTGGTGGTGGTGCAATTGCATTGATTGCATTCTACATACATGGTGGTTTGGTGGACACTACTAGTGTTGATTTGTTTTCGTTTGTGTGTACATACTTTTCTTGTCATGGAGGCACGAGCCATGAAAACGGCACATTCCGACGGCTTGTCCCATGGGGCCGCTACCGAGAGGGGGCGCAGCACCCGCGGGGCCCCCGGGCGCTCACCCAGGCGGCCCCTGCTACAGCCATCGGGGGGCGCAGCCCCGGGGCCCTCTCTAAGCACACTCCGAAGCACAAAACACTCGCGCCAAACACATCTACATGTACCGGGGTAGGTACGTTTCTTATCGCAACACCGATCGATTCTATTTTCGACGACTCGGGACGGTATCGATGTGCACGTGCAACTCTACTGATTCATCTCGATGGACGGTCCGGCTCTGTGGATGTGCGAAAATAATAAAAAAAATAGTAAAAAATCAATTTTGAGAAGCGCTGGGGCGTGAAGTTCCGAGTTCGAAGGATCGCGCTGCGGCAAAGATACGGGCGATTGTAGAAATGAGATTTTCTTTAATCTGAACTACACGAGGAAAATATTATGTTTCACATCGTATCGCTTATACTATAGCAAAACAACCCGGATTTATTATAATCAAAGGTGTCATCCAATAATCATAACAACGGGATTTGTTACATAACAAGTCGAATCGGTTCCTCGTAACGATTCTTCACTATGTATGATTTTTGTTTTCCGTGTACATATTTATTTATTTATACAAGTATACACCCATTTTACTAAAACGACATCTATGATCAACATTGTGCATAATCATTGTAAGTACTAGTGTTGCACCCGATGACATATCATCGCATGGGTGTTGGCATATTAAGTTGTTAAATAAAAAAATAAATAAAATAAATGTGTTGTTGGTCATATGTAGAGGTAGGATAGTCACAGTGCTATCCATTGTTCGGCAAACCTTTAACAATGCATTTACAACCTTTGAACAATACACGGCCCCCTCAGGCTCCGGTGACTAGTCATATGTTCCATCCCCGCACGGTGGAATTTTTTTCATATAAATATATTTATATTTAATTGTTTATTATGAAAAAGAAATAGTAAAAACTACCTGCCTACCTACATATGTATAAACAATATAAAACACCGATAGAAAAATTAATTAATTGAATAAATTTTCAATATATGGCGGTAAATTATCTGCCAAGCAGAGACAATGGTAGCAAAGAGTATATATAGAAGGTTTTTTTATTTTGTTATTGTATTCGTATATACGTTTTGGCAGTGGTTTATGTATGTATGTATGTCGAATCGAAACGACTATTATAGTGCGGAAAGCGTTATTTCAGACAGACATACATACACACAGACGGAATAGCGATATTATATTTGTGATTATTTAAGGCCAATTAAAAACATTTATCATCAAAAATTACAATCAGCATAGAGATACATATATGGACAAATTTTGCAATATTATTAAATATCAACAAATTATGAAATGCTGTAAACTCAAATTTTGCGAGAAATACGACGGGATTGCCAATTTGTTGGAACAGTTTCTAATGAAATCAGATAAGTTGGCAAACTCTGAATGGAAACGATTGATCTTGGAGTCATATATCCAAGGTTTGGCCAGCAGCAAAGCCAGAGATAGAACCCATGACCACACGATCTAAAGCATTACACGCCAATCACTGAACAATGCTGATGGTTAATTTATGTATTTACATATGTTATACATATGTATGTTATCATCGTCGTATTATATACTTAGAAGTGTGACAAGTTTAAGGTTAAAAAGTCAACACGATTACGATAAAACGAGTACGTGCGGACGAGAGTAATTAAATCGTTCGTATATCGAAACAAGTATACAATTGTGCCCTCATAACGAGGATAAAATCTATCGTAGACGAAAACAACACGTCAGTCGGACGACTCGCAGCGTTCGTGAATGGATTTCTAATATTTTGACCTATTAATTTTCGATTTCGAAGTTTATTTACACTGAGAATCAACGGAGGCGTAATAACTGTTAGTGTCAAAGACAAGAAACACGAGTTCACGTAAAATATTCAGCGGTGCTAAATAGAGGGCTTTCGGAACTATGTAGAGCAGCGGTTTCCAAACTGGGAGGCGCGCCTCCCAGGGGAGGCGTGGACTATTGCCAGGGGAGGCGCCAAAACTTTTTAATAAAAAAATAATTTTCATATCATAATATCTACAAATAAATAAAACTTCATATCGTAGCTTAACAGTAAAAATTCAATGCATGAATGTTTATTTTTTTTTTATATATACATTTAATTCCTATAAAAATTATCCGGAGAAGAAGATTTTAAAAATGGCGACTTTGCAAACGCTCTGTTTTAGCTAAAGATGCCCATTTAATTGCATATGTTCGATGTGTCGCGGATACTAATATATTAGAAGATATATTATTTTGCAAACACATTCTTGGGAAGACCACATCCATTGAAATTTTTAATATAATGGACAGTTTTGTTGAAGAAAACGACATAAAGTGAAATAATTGCGTTGTGAACGACATAAAATAATAATTGGACTGTGTACCGACGGAGCTCACTCAATGTCCGGACACAAAGCAGGTCTTATAGCATTGATCAAAAAGAAAGCACCACATGCTATCTGGATACACTGCATGATTCTCAGAGCAGCTCTATTGTCAAAAAATATGAGCGAGGAACTGAACAGCATTTTTACAAAAGTTATAAAAATTATAAACTACATTAAGAATAGTCCTTTGAGAGCAAAGCTGTTTGCAAAGCTGTGTGCTGATATGGAAGCCAATTATACCTCACTTTTGTATTATTGTGAAGTTCGCTGGCTATCTCGTGCAAAAATGATTCTAAAGGATGTTTGAACTCAAAGAAGAAATAGCAACCTTTTTCGAAGAAAACCAACATGAAGAGGCACATTTGTGGAAAGATAATTTTATTGTTAAACTTGCCTATTTGGTTAAAATTTTTGGACAATTCAGCGGTTTAAATAAATCAATGCAGGGATCACAAATACACCCACTTGTTCAAAAAGACAAATAAAAGCTTTCATTAAAAAATTAAAGTTATGGAAATCAAATTTACAAAAGAATGGGTTGGATAGGTTTTCACTTTCCAAAGATTTCTGGGCCACAGCCAATATTGAAGCAAGTAAAAATATTTTTACCGACCACTTGGATGTTTTAATGCTGCATTTTTCCAATTATTTCAAAGACCTTGATTTCTCAAAGTTTTTGTGGATACAGAATCCATTTAACTACAATGAAGAAGACGAATTCGAGCTGACAACCATCGAAAAATAAAAATTGATAGAATTATCATGCGATAGCTCACTAAAACAAAAGTTTCAAAATGAAACCATAATTAAATTTTGGATGAATCTTAGTGGAGAGTATGAATCTTTGTATTGCAAAGAAATGCAAGTGCTGCTACCGTTCGTAACGTCTTATTTATGCGAAACGGGCATTTCGGCACTAGCTGCAATGAAAACCAAATATCGAGCCAGGTTAATAGTCGAAAAGGAATTACGAGTGGCACTCTCCATATTGCCCCCAAGATTTGATAAACTTTGTGCCAATAAACAACAACATCCTTCGCATTCAATTTTGATGTGTTAGATGTAGTTTAATTAGTAATTTAATATAAAAATAAATATATGTACGTGTTCGTATAAATTTATGTTATAGCAAAACCTTTTTATTATTCTGTCTATTGTAGAGTTCAGTATTTTATTTTTAAATAAAGGTTTATTATTTAAAACGTGTCTATATTATTATATCTATTAAAAAATAAAAGGTAGGGAGGCGCGGAAAAAAAAAATTTTTTAGGGAGGCGTAGCAGCATAAAGTTTGGAAACCGCTGATGAACATTTGGCTATTTTTACAAGTTTTATTGGTTTCAATGCATGTTTGTTCTCCGAAAGCACTCTATTTACATATTTTACTGAAATACGAGAGTTAGTGTCATTAGAGTAGAAATATGTCTACGATATGTCTCTAGAGGAATTTAATTAATATTTCATCAGAATTATCCGTCAAATCGACGTGATGACAGCAGGCTTTTCGGCTGGCTGAAATGTTACATAATTGAACAGTTATTAAAGTAACTTTTTTCACACTATCTCACTGTATATGTATAAATAAATAGTAAAAATCCATTTGTGTCTCTCTACGTTTTGATGGCAGAAAATTTTGATTTAAAATTCAATATGATACTTTTTTAACGAATTTTCTGATTCGTCAATATGAGCTCAGGTAATTGAATTCTGGAAATCTTACTTAGTGAAAGTTTACGCAAAAAATGTTCAGAAAGTTTCACAATTTGCACTGTGATATGTTTATTGATTTGTCATATTTGAAAAACTAAAATAAAATTCGTTTTCCTACTTTGAAATATATGTACATATCTACATAGTTGAATCTATTGTTTTACTATTTTCTATTTTATTTTATATAGATATATACCATGAAGGCCCAACAGGTAAACCCCAATGCGCCTTCCTAGGCAATTACAAACATTGCAGCATTTTTTATTACATAAATCGTTGAATTTCGAGATGCGGAGCAACACGAAATTAATTTTAACACTTTTGATTAATTAATTAATCCATAGAAATTTATGGATTTAGACTTGTACATATATTTTGATATATTGTAAATGAATCAAATTCAGGTATTGGTGCATAGTGGGTAGGATGGTTTTTGCCAATTTGATGGAGGAACCGTTTCAACAATGAAATCAGATAAATTGGCAAAATCTGATCGACTTGAAGTCACAAATATCCAAGTCTGACCAGCAGCATTAAAGATTAGCACGGGATCGAACACAAGTAACCTCTCGGTGCTTAACAAAAACGCAACCAGCAAGCCATACTGCTATACAATATTGTAATGATTCAAATTAAAATTGAATTATGAGCAGTTAAAAACGATTGAAGTATTAAAAGTATTTTTAAATGAACATTATAGTTTAATTTAATCTGTAGGGAGAATGTTTTTAATAAAGAATTTTCTGTTAATGAATGTTGTGTAAAATTCAATGTAGGCGAATGAGTGTCTTTGGAAAATAATGTAATATTAAAAAGGGGATCAAATAAGAACGCTGAAGAGGCATTGTATAAGATATTGTAATGGATGAGATGAGAAGAAAAGGAGTGTTCAAATTATATCCAATACGATTCAAATCTTTGAGTCAAAATTAAATGAAACAAACATTGAACGAAACAGGCTATCATCTAGTAAAATATACCGAGATGAGAATGCAGATTCTCCAATTCACAAATCAGCAAAACAATCCGTTCGAACGAGATCGTAAAAATAAACAAAAAATAAAAGGATTCGGTAGAGTGGGATTGAGACCGATTAAAGGACACGTTTCGAAGGAATACATTGCGAAAACATCCATAGCAGGAAAAAAAAGATATTGGCACACCACTAAACGTTTCAGCAAACGATCCTCAGAGGTGCGAATGGGTCGAGAGCAAACTGTGAACCGTTTTGCGCCAATTGTATGGGCAAACTTGCCAAGTGGTTCCAATCATTGACAAATAATATTCGATACTAACGTGTAATATTATTATCATCAGACGATCCATTCACAGAAGCATCTTTATATACATGTGAATATTTGCAAAAGCAAATCAAATAATTCGATGATATAATAAGATGCGATTCGAATCTCTTTTATATTATATATGTAGGTACATACATACATATATGAATGCATTTCACGTGAACGTTCATTTGAATGTACATATGTATACGTATTGTACGTACTTTGAGTTTTATTTAACGTTTACGGTGTCGCCGGTCGTATAATTTGAACGGAATCGGATATAAAATGCGTATAGAAGTGTCGTTTTAAATTCCCAGATGAAAAATTGGTCGACTCGTTGCGATGGGTTCATTCATATTGGAAAGTTTTAAATTCTTTATCTTGCACGTTAAAATTTTTATGTGCCAATAGTAAAATTTGAATTTGCATATCTGTATGTATGTATGATGTTCAATTTAAATTTATTGCAAGTGAATATTTGTTGTTCGTGCACATTGTTTTTGTCGATTGAAAATTTAATGGCAATTTATTTTGAGACTTTCAATTTATAAACGTCCCTGTCACCAGTCGTGTCAAAATTGAAAAGAAAAATATTTTAACACGCTTAATTAAATTGGAAATTTATTTTCATACAAAAATTCGACACAAACATCAGCGTTTATGAAATGAGACTTAATTAAAATATTATTTATTTAGTAATAAAAAATAAAAAAAACAACAAAGTATACCTACATATTTATATGTATGTATAAAAAAGTACGATTACAAAACTTTTACAGATAAACTATTATAATATAATAGAATATTCTCAATTCCTTTCCTTTTGCAAAATAATATATGATAGTAGAATCGAGGAAAATAATAGATTCTAGAGCACTTAAATTTTATTGGCACTTCCGATTTCTCTACATACATAGAGCTGAAACTCAATTCCGGTTCGTATACAATAAATATGTATACATACATACAAACAGTAGCTTTAGGAAACCGAAATTCAATTTTTAGAACTGCATCTCTGAAATATAGAGGAACACTTTTAAAATACTACATACTATGCATCTAAGATTGTCTTTTGCAATCGACAAATTTGAAAATAAAATATTAGTACCCTTCCACTCTAAGCAATATAAATATGTATATATGTTTGTAAATTTTATTAAATCCGGTATGATAATATGAAAATTTGGTTAATTGAATGTGTTAGTATGGAAACTAATTTCAACTTTGCAATATTTAACTCAAAATCTAGTATAGCTGTGACAAAAGTGAGTGTTGAAATTAATAGTCAGATGTTTACTGTGTTATTTTTTATTATATTTTAAGTTAAAGAATTATTATTTCTTAAATGTTATTATATTTTAAGTTAAAAAAATATGGAAAATTTTTGTATTTTTTAAACGCTAAGGAACTTCATAAACGATAAGAAACCAGAAAAAATACATTGAAATATTCGAATTCAGTGGGTCAAAATTAGTTATAATATAATTATTTTTGGCTCTAATATACACTTAATAATACATAATAAATTATTCTTAAAAATAATAATGTATTATGCAGTGAAAATCTTCAAAGCCGGAATTTAAACATAATAAAAATTTTTTTCACCACCTTTAAATTAAAAATCAGCACGAAAGCTTAATGATTATATTATACTATTACATATAGGATTAATAATAACATACCGTATACAATTGCAGTCATTAAAAAATATAATTATTGTATTATAGATACATTTGACACGTTTAAACAGACTTCTAATACTAAAATTGACGTTTCTCGTAAATGAACTAACAAAAATTCCGTTCATTTACGAGACGCAATACTACAAACTGATTATATGCAAGTCACCGGGCTATCATAAAGTATCATTCACTGATATATGTAAGTATAATTGATAATTGTTAAGCTAGATATAATCTCAGATTTAGAGAGAGAGCTTTCAAAGGCGATATGTATTCACATCACGTCTACTAGTAGTATTATATACACAGTTATGTACATATACGTCAGAATAAATTCAAATAAACACGATTCGACAATCTCGAATCGAAAGGCCTATATGGGAAATTACGGTCAGAACAGATTGACACATTTGCGTACGCATTAAACGGACTATTCCAAAGCGAGAGCAGTGTTAAGGGGGTGGTGGGTGAGGGGGTGTAAAAGTGCGTTTCGCGAGCGAGCGAGCGTGCGCTGGAGCAGCACTTTGTTTTTACGAGGACGAAAAGCGGAGGGGTCTTTATTACTGAAGTCGAGGGGGAGGCTGTGGGTGTGAGATGCGTCCGCTGTTTCCCCCGCATTTTCCACTGGCCCCGGTGAATTTCCACGGGCCGGCGAACCCGCCGAGCGGAAAATGTCCCGAGTCGGGTCGGTACACGGCGTACATAGGTATGCAAATCGACGCATTCTGACCGGGCGATTGAGCCCGTTTTAATTTATTCAACACACCGCTGACGCACTGGAAAATCTTCAGCAGACGTTCCAGTTTTCGTAGAGCGAGGACGGTTCGCGGGAAGCGAAAGGTGTGATGGGAATGTGGGGGAAACCGAGTACAGGTGTGATCTGCGAAGCGCGAGTCGTGTGTATGTTGAATAAAACATGCGAAAAAGGTTGCCGTGGATATACATATGTATGTATGTATGCATGCACGTGTGTATATGATGTTGGTGCTGGTTTGAAGAAGCAATTAAGGTTTGATCTTAATTAAAATGTGTTTGATGAATAGTGTAGTAGTTACATACATACATATATACATATGTAGGATAGTCGAAATGATTCGACCGTTCAAATATTTCTGTTTCGATATAATATGTACATATATAGTTAAAGATTAAAATTGGATTCTATTTCAGTAATTTTTCTATTTTACATATATGTCGTTTCGAGTTACTATCTTCATCTTTTGATTAATTTATCTCATTTAAGTGTAACAGGACTTCGGATATCACTTTATCATAGCCATGCTTGTTGTGTTTCAAAAGTTTGTTAGTTTTTTTCCAAAATGATAAATATAATATAAAAAATGTCTCAAAAATTAACTTCAAATATACAATTATAGTTAGATCCGATCTATGAGATGTACATATGTATGTTACGAGAACGGAGCACTGACGTAAAATAATTTCTTTATTTTTAATTATTTTTTATTTAACTATATAATATTAATAGAATATAATTCAATGCAAGGTTTTTAATAATATTATTGAAAGTTTTGCTGTCCATAACATAACGTTGCCAATTACTTTTATTTTCCAAAACATATATTT
This sequence comes from Arctopsyche grandis, assembly GCF_051622035.1. Taxonomy (NCBI): domain Eukaryota; kingdom Metazoa; phylum Arthropoda; class Insecta; order Trichoptera; family Hydropsychidae; genus Arctopsyche; species Arctopsyche grandis. The sequence goes on along the minus strand of NC_135357.1, from coordinate 5,341,894 downwards.
ACATTAATTTAAAATATATACAAACATATTCCAAAAATGAATTAATAATATCAACAACTTACGTATTTTATATTAAAATTTTATTAATGTAAATATTTCAAAACACGAAACATGAACTCAAAACTAGCAAAAAATAAAAGTCAAATTATACGCACGAACAATGTTGTTACGCATTGCATCTTGACCAAAATGCAATGCGAAATTGAAACGAAATGTAATTGGCCATCGCGGGTCGAGTGGGGGGTGAATATGATAGATCGGTTTGAATATAAAATAAGTGTTTTTTTTAAGATTTAAGTACACCAAAGGATGATTGATACACGAAATACGTATTTACATATTCATAAGGGGATTCTGGCACATTTGTAGACGAGCATTGCATTTGAAAAGTTCTAATATATTGATTTGATTTAAAACAATGTCTGAAAAATTTGAATAAGATGACCTTATATATGTACATATGTATATGTATTTGAGAAGAACTTTTTTTTTAAATTTCGTATATGAATGTGAATATAAAACATAATAGAAGATATATTTGCATATAAACATTAAATAATACAAATGAACTGGAGCTCAATTCAACACCGATATTTCAAAAACCACGATCCAAAAAAAGCTTCGAAACCAAAACCAAAATGTCACCGAAACTCGTTTGTCTCGTATTTCTAGTTTGGTTTAACAAAATAACATTAAAAATACAGAGAAAGTTTCTTACGACTTCGAATCGATATTTCACTAGCAAAAAATTAATAGCGTGATTTTACACTTAAAAATCAAGCCATAGAAACTTTGCCAAAATGATATTATTTATATGCAAAACAAAACAGCATTGACTAAATTAAAAGAACGAAAAAACACTAAACATACACATATACATTATACATTGAAAAAAAAATCAAACCAAATATTCGCATTCGCGCGAATTAATTAAACCAATTTTCCCAATAAACGCGATAATCGCGATCAATTATTCAGATTATTACACAAGTCTGCGTTGCGTAAAATTCCACAATCGACCGCTTGATTATAAAAGCAACATATTTATGTTTTACATATATTATATTATCTACGATGCGATAATATGAAATGTGCAAAACATACAGAACGATATCTCTGATTCGTACGAATGTTTCGATCGATAGGGGCAGTTCGAGGATCATTTCTGCTAGTGTAGAATTTTTTTTTCTACTTTTTTTTTTTGCGAATATACATATATATGTATATATGTACGTTTTTTATGCAGTCTCGTAAAATAAAGTTTACGGCCGACATTAAAAAATTACTGATTACGACACCGTAAAAATCAGACTACACCTTTTTTAATGCTACCGTTGAGTAAGTAAGGGACGCGTAAAAGCTTATAATATTAAGTAAAAATCTGACCCTAGCATTTTAGTTATGTACGTATGTATGTATCTTTATCTATAATTCCACATAATACTAACATAATCGATGGCGTTATCGAATTTCTTATCAGACCGCACGAATCTACGTCTAAATTTTGCATGATCCATTGAGTATTGGATATTGGACATTTTTTATACGTACATATATATAATACATATGTCACAATGAAAATGTTATTGTCAGTGAAGTAATAATTTCGCTAGTGAGATTATAATGTCACTGATTCAAACAGTACGGCTGTACCAATAGAATTACAAATTCAGTGCGCAATGTCAGTGAATTTTGTAATTCGAACGCTAATGCACCGTGCGTTCGAATTACATCGAACGAATTTAAATTAAAACGTACTACCCTACAACTTAACTTAACCCTAAATAAATAAAACCAACCCTAACTCAACCTAACCTAATCTAATGTATAATTTCGAAAGAGATTTTGTATGTAAGGTTTGAGTGGGAGAATCCGTGACTTTAATTTTAATAAAAAAAACAAATCAATATTCAAATAAATTGAAATTAAATAAAACTATTCAAATAAATAAAATAAAATGTTTACTATTAGATAAGAGATGTTTAATAGGATTATATTAAAAATACCGATTGAAACCGGGTAAAACCACTAGTTTTAAATAGATAAGTATTGATTAATTTGAGATTAGGAAGAGAGATAGGAAAGGAGATGCCAATTTTATATAAACCGTTTCAATGAAAATCTTTGATAAGAAACTGTCGAACTGGAGTCATAAATCAAGGTCTGGCCAACAGCGGGACTCTAGTGGGACTCGAACCCGTGACCACTCTGCTCGAAAGCATAATATGCTAACCACTAGTCTACGCCGCTGGTTATTTAATATACATATACATATATGTATGTACGTATATACAATCTTATAAGAATTGTAAATAGTTCCTATTATGCTGTACATTAACATTCAAATAATACAATACCTACTATAATTACTAACAAAAAAAAAGAATTATAATAAAATAGAAAACGATCAGTAGATCAGTAGCTATTAAAATATGTAGATATAAGATTTATTTTGGACATAATTTAGTAATAATAAAAAGCATTTAAAGATCAAAAATATGCAATCTTATTTTATTATAATTTAAAACCCTTTTACTCGGTTGAGTAACGCCAGACAGCTGAAATCATTTTTGAAATTCATTTGATAAGTTGTATGAAAATCTTACGTACATTAGTTTTATGGTAATTAATATGATGTGTTTTACGTCATGAAACACATCATGATTTACAGCGATATAAGTTAATTTGTTTTGATTGAAACTGTGCAGAATCATTACAAGTAATGATCCTGCACATTTAATAATACGCAAAAATGCTACTTTTACAAAATACAAACTTTTAGACATTAAAAACAGCTTTGTAAGCAATTTTTGTTGACATTTTCATTCTGCGTAGTTTAGGTTATTAATTACAACATCCATCACTCATCAACCAGACTAGAATGCGCAGAATCAATGATTATAGCCAGCGTTAAGCTTCTGCTTACACTGAGAGGCGCCGGGCTCGATCTCATGGGCTGACCTCGATTGAAAAGAATTTTTCTGAGTATATCTGAAGTGCTGCTGGTCAGAACAGGATATTTGCGACTCCAGGTCGATCGTTTCCTATCAGAGTTTGCCAATTTTTCCGATTTCATTGTTGAAACGGTTGCAGATTAAAATTGGTTCAAATTCTTCCTGTATACTATGTCACCACTATTGGAATATGATTAATTATCAATAAAATTTATGTACAATTCATAGATGTCTCGTTAATTTACGAGTTTTCAGTGTCTTGTAATTCAGCGACTTGTGTAATAAAAATGCTGCATTGTTTGTAATTGGCCAGGAAGGCGCATTGGGGTTTACCTGTAAGGCTTTCCTGGTATAAAATATACTACTAGATGTACTTATATAGGATTAAAATAAACTGAAATGATTATTATAAATACATTTAGTACATTATAAGTAAAAGCGACATCATATAAACGGGGCTATTTTAAGAAAATGTAGTAGGGATTAATTAAATTTTGTTGTTATACATAATATTTCTAATACTCGATTGGGTATTTATAGCACGGAATTAAGCTTGCTTTCAACGCCTCCGAAATTATTATACGGCTAAAAACAGCACGCCACTGGTCAGTGTCTCATAATTCAGCGACTTGTACAATAAAAATGATGCATTGTTTGTAATTGGCCAGGAAGGCGCATTGGAGTTACCTGTAAGGCATTTCTAGTATATGAATTTGTAAAAATAAAAATAATAAAATTTGAATTATCATTTCTTTCGTTACAAAATCGTCGCTTAATAAAACACCAGAAACCACTCCCTATATGAAAACACAAGCAATCCAGAGTTCATCATCGCCTTTAACGACTCGATAAGAGACATTCCAAAAATGTCACATATAAAATATACAAATAAAACGCGAGCTGGCTCACATTATCTCAGTTGGCGGGGAGTATTGTGTATGTGTTTATTATGATTTTATGTCACATGCGAGTAAAATCAAATGAACTCGTGACCGCTGGCGAATAACAATGTAGGTTGCGGTCGTGAGAAAAAAAAATCAGCGGTTTTAAAACTGTGTTTCCCCTCCTCAGATCATGGTTACTCACGGCCACCCGGGGCGACATTTGCAGAATGTCAATTCGCGACAAATTAGCGATAAAAAATTTTAGTCACCGTGTCCATTGCGTCGGTAACGAGTGGAAAGTGCTCCATTTGCGGTTTTGAAAAATATACTTGCATACGTATGTACATATGTACGTACATATATATTATGTGATTGGAAAACGTCGTTTCTTTTCGTTTTGGCGCCATTAAAATGCGTTGACCTTAGCGAGATAACCGTTGCGGCTGCAACCGAGCCGTGACGTCACCGACGTCTCTGAATGGATGAAAATAGCGGAAAATTTTCAACTGGGATCGAGTGGAAAAGCGCGACAGCGCCAACTAGATGTTGGGATAAAAAAAATAAACATATAAACAAATTGTGAAGATATGTATTATATTTGCATAATGCAAAACCGCGCGTTCAAGTCTCCGTTGTGAGTTAATTTACATATGTACTTATTATAATATTACGTAATATTGCATATGTACTTATCTACGTAATATTAAAGTATATAATTTATGATGGATGCTGTAATTATAAGATACATTTAAAATAGTTTGACTTGAATGAGTTATGTACTTTAAAATTACGAAAATATGAATCAGAGTATCGGAAAGTTTTATTTCTCATACGAGTCATAAAAAATTATGACATGTATGTATGTTAGTGACTAATATGATAGATATTGCGTGTTTTTTCAGTAAGAAGTTTTTACAGCTACATACATACATGTAACATAATATTGCAATTCAAATCCAAATGAAATAAAATTTTCGATTATACAAAGGAGAAATACCGATTAAAAATTCTCAAAAATGCATTAAATAAATAAAAAACCAACATTTTATGATTTGATGAAAGCAATGACTCACATTGTGGTCAATCACGGCCTATAGATTTTTACGGCCTCAACCATTACTTTCTATCAAATATATCAAAAGCTATTGGCAAAATGAGTTGGCTCCTTGCATATAAGACACTATTAAAATTTTATAAACTTAAATAGTTGCAAGACATAAATAAAATAGACGATGAATTTTAATACCATTTTAATATCCTTTCATACACGACTACATTTTTAATAAATCCTCAAGCCTTCAAGCTCAGTAAATATTATACACATCGGTGTAAATATAATAAAGATTTTATTTAGAAGTGGATTCGTAGGCCTTAGCTTAAGTTTTTTCTTTGAAATGTTAATATCAGAGTTGCTATCTTAGAAAAATTCACATAGTATTATTATTGTGTAAGACGTAATTTACTATGTACACAAATTTTAAATAGATCTACAGCTAATGATTGAACACAAAGAAATGCGTGGAAAACTTAAACTTTTCCATTGAAAATTTCTACGAATATTTTTTTATTATTCATGCATACTAATGGATGTTAGAACGTATGAAAAATAACAAAGAATTTTTATTTCATATCATAATAGTATGGAGAATTTTACATTGAAGTTGGACTGAATTGTTACCGGCGCTTTTCCAGTGAAGCAAAGACGCAAAAGTCTCTCATTTGGTATGCAAACGGCATAAGCTCTTCAATCGGCTAATAACGAATCGCCAAGTGCACATTGCAAGCAATTATGACCATTACGCGTGATGTATGTGCGCGTATAACGAGCTCGTCTTGGGCGGTTAACTCGCGGCGACAATCGGCCATAAAGTCGCGGACTCCCCATTGCACACACAGTGCGACGATTAGCCAAATCACGGACAATTATGCCAATTGATATTAATTCGCATTGGGCCTCGTGCCCCAGGGCGGCTGCGCAATCTAATTATGCGAGCATTAATAATGAACGCCGCTACCGGCTTAACGGACACATCGGTCCCTCGATTTAATTGATATTAATGGGACGTCATTTAGCGCCGAATTGATCGCATTTCGGTCACGTGACAAATTCTTATATTGTATTTGAAAAAATAAATAAAAATTAACACTGTCACGTCCACGCGTTTTAGTTTACGCCGTGCGCGCGGAGCCGGGTACGCGTCTTTGCGTCGTTACGCTCTCATTGATGATTATAACCAAGGCTCCTGCATACGAGCTGCGGCGCTGCAGCAGTTCTTCAACTTGTTCATTAATAAAATACTGATTATTAACGAAAAAGTCAAATATCTAAATGAAAGTTGTAAATGCGATTTTTTCTGGGATTTTCTGCAGCGCCGCAACTTCTATGCACGAGCCACCACTGCTTATAATTCTTACATCCTAATATTTCTTTACGCTAAATCTCGTTGTCAAAAAAGTCTGCGATGTCGCAAAATGAGGGCTTTAAAAATTTGTTAAAGCCATTAATACTAAAAATAAAATTATAGTAGTTCTGATATATAAAATATTTCTATTTAGTACTCGTCTTAAACAGTATTTATTTCATAGATCATGAAAACTCGCCTTTACAGATCGCTCCAAAGCGACGAGTGCACTTAAACACATACAATGCAATCAATATACATAAGCATTTTATACAATGCGTATTCATGCAAACATTCACAGTGACATCTATAGAGAAATTTTTGCAGCATTTTATAATAAAATTGGTGAACTTCAAGACGCTGAATAATTAGCAATTAGCAGAAGCTAATTTTACAGGAACCGTTTAAATGAAAATCAGAAAAATTGGCAAACTCTGATAAGAAACGATCGATATGGAGTCACAAACCAAGGTCTAGCCAGCAGCGGGACTATAGTGGGAATTTTCATTCTTTAAAATATATACATACATATGTCTTGAAGATAATTTTGTATTATTTGTTGATTTTTCAATTAATAAAATAAAAAATAAAAAATAAAAAAAAATTATACATATGTGTATTCAAGACAAGTTTTTCATTCATCTAGTGTTAAGAATGTACCAAAATGTCTGTACGTATACTGTTTTATATCTGATTTACTATCACTGATCATTCGATCTCGCGTTCGCGCCAAAAAAACCTCGGCGTATAAACGAGTCGTATACAGCAACCAATAAGGTTTCGCGACCCATCAACCAATGATCCCTCTTTGTGCCGAGAGTACCCGATGGTTATATTAGGCGTTTAGTGCCCGTGCTTCGGAGCTGGCAGGCCGACGGATCAAGAACAATAAACTACCTCTACCACTACTACGGAGTCTTTCACTCCGATCTCGGAAACCCTCCACACGTCCATCATTAGAAGATATTTTAGCATTTAAATTTGAAAAAAAAATCATAATATATGTATATACGAACAAATCTCACACGTTAATATAAAAAAAATCAGCTTCTTACATCTTTTCCCGACTATCTATTCGTCAGATCAATACACAAAATTGATCATTCATCAAGATTAATCACGCATTAAAACCACATGGCATTGATGACGACAACACAGTCAGTATCAATCGCACTATAAATATTTCCCACGCGCAATTTCACATCGAAAAACAAACACTTTCAAATCCGTTAAGCATTTTATTAAACTGTATACTAAATATTTATCTTAACGAGTGCAGAGCGTTATGAGCTCGGGTAGAGAATGAGAGGCTGCGGTTAATTGAAACGGCAGGGCAGTTCAAACGATGTTCTAAAATTAACCCGAATTTAATCCCACCACTAAGCGCAAATCTAAAAAGGGAATTAATTAGACCGGAGCGTTAAACCGGTCTTGGGCCGTTTTAAATTGCAAATTTCGCACAATAAATCTGATGTGTATGTGAATTCAAAGCCGACTTAGCACTATGAAATACACAAAACCGTCATCAAATGTATTTATTTATATCAAAATAATCATATTACATTTTATATAACGGATGACTTGCTTCAGTGAGAAATTCGCCTAAATATAGCCAACGTAAAAGTACACATCATTCCGAACAGTGTTTATTTAATACTTCAATTTATTCCTTGCGTCACATCTATCGCATACAGAAAGAGCGAAGAATAGAAGAAAGATAAATAAAAATGAAAAAAAAAAAAGAAGAAAATGACGAGAAAATCTCATACTTATTTATATCCGGAAAATATTGTTTATTTTCGTATATGAATTTAGAACGTTTCAACTATTCGAAGCGTTTCGGACAAATATGCGCAAAGTTTCGCATATGGTAGCTTTCAAAAGTTCGACGAGATTTAACCGCGAATTTCCACGGAAACTTGCGAATAGTTTGTACAGTAATTTGGTAAATTATATTACAAACTATCGCAAAGATATCGACCGTTTTTCATGACTAAATTACAGTCACACTTTGCGATAGCAGACATCCAGGCGTACAATGTTTACGACATATAATAATGGCATGTATTATATGTACAATCAATCGAGTGAATGCTTATCAAAAAATATATATAAAAAAAATGGGGAAAAAAAATTAGTTAATAATCTCGATTGATTTCAGCGTGTGAAAAAAGTGCTGTGACGCAATTCGAATGATCGATAGAATGTTGAAGTAAGTTGGGAAAAGTGACAGCACGTGGGTGGCTGTAATACGTGTCAAACTGGACCTGTCAAATATCGAAAGCTGCCTACGCTTATCTCGACCGATTTTATTAAAGTTTCTGTTCATCTGCATTGATGAATACGTGTCAGCTTTTTTAATGACATTTTTTATTTAATGCTTTTGACGGAATTCACTTAACCCTTTAAACCCGACTTTTATCACATGAATATGAATGTTTTACAACTCGTTGATTCAAATAAACACGCAACTGAAACTTCAGCCTCGACTGGTAACTGATTCATAGATGATGCAATGTTGGGTCACAGATTTTCTATAATTTATACTGCTAGAAATCATTTAGAGATTTAGAACGTTCGAATTTCACTTTCGACCACTATTTCATAAACAATACTATCAAAAATTAAATTCAATATACTTTTTTATTTAAATTTATACCAGGAAGCCTAAAAGGTAACCCCAATGCGCCTTTTTGGCCGAAAACATTGTACATTTGATACAAGTATTAATAGTAGTATACAAAGTACATACATATAAATTAATATCCAAAGAGCCATCTATAGTCAAATACATATGTAAATTTGCAGTATTTTATACAATTCAGCGAAATTCGAATGGTGAAAACTTGAGATTTGCGAAGAAATAGGTAAGGTTGCCAATGTGTAGGAACCGTTTCAATGAAAATCAGATTAATTGGCAAACTCTGATAGGAAATGATCGATCTAAGGTTTGGCCAGCAGAAACCAGTGGGATTTGAACCCGTGACCACATTTTTCAAAGCATTATATGCTAACCACTAGTATATTCTGCTGGTTATTTGGACATTGGAGATGTCTACAAATGCGCAATTCTTTAAAATCATACTAATATATTAAAAATTTTAAATAGCCAGCATTGCTCAGGTGAAAGGTAAAACAAAATGAAACGTTTTCAGAAATTCAGATAATACAAAAACAATAATATTGATACAGTATGAGATGATATTATATATTAATCAATCAGAATCGACCGATGAAATTGACGGTCTGATAAATCAAGGCGATGCAACATATTTTGACATTCTCTCGATTCAACGATAGATCTTCGATATACTTTCGTTTACGATAAGTAATAATAAATCAGCAGTTTCCTTTTTTTCATTTTAGATTAAGATGTGCCAAACGACTCATTAAATTTATCACAATAAACAGATAACCGACACCTACAAACCGTCAAAACAACTTACTAGTCAAAAATCGTAATCTTTCAATTAGCAAAATTTGAACAACAAACTGATAAAAAAATACAAAATCTTCCTTGAATATTTTGCAATGATAACGGAACATCGCAACAAGTTAGCGGTGTACAAAACACAAGAGCAATTGCACAACAAGAGTCGATTCTTGCTCAACACATATGTACATATCATATCAGGTGTACAATATACATATGTATGATGATTTTCATTTGCACCGAGCAACGGGACAAGCCTCAAACGACATTATTAATGATAATACGATAGGTATAAGCATAATATAGATACATACATATACCTACTGGTATATAAAGAGAGAAAGAGAGACACTTTGGTTTCTCGAGAAACTCGAGAGTCCTTGTACCACGGCGTCTGACCGATATAAGAAAAGTGCGTCCGTGTGCACACGCCGACGAGATAACACCTCTATACTCCACACTTGTTCTCAAACTTTTGCTGACTCTGCAACGTTTCAAGGTAGACTATTCGCAGAATGTGCTTCACTGTTAGAAAGGTGCACTATCTCGGTTGGAAAGTTCGCTTTTGTGATGCAAATACGAGTATAGTTGCGTTATGTTACATTTTATCTTAAAGCTCATTCATAGTCACACTTAGTGCAATTCGAGTTAGTTTCGTTAGAATTTTCGTATTTTTATTTTACATACATACATATACCAGGAAGGCTTGACAGGAAGACCCCAATGCACCTTCCTGGACAATTAATTACATTTTATTATTACACTAGCTGAACCCGGCATGCGTAGCAATGCCACAATAACGCATGCAATTCCCGTTCCTGTTTCAAGTGATGGGTGGAGCTCAACTAACGTCTATTCAAAGCCGTGTCGTCATAAACCAACTGGTATCGTGGTTACCAACGAACACATTTCCTTGACTACACAATGGCGCTTCAAACTTTCGCGTCGGTAAAATCGTTATTACGAATATTATTATTAAGAGGTTTTTTTTTACAGTAAGCTTCCCGGACATGCATACAACAAATCCTGAAAGTTCTATCGTAATCGGTTGAGTGGTTTAGGAGGCTATACGAGACAGACAGACAAATCACTGCATTTCGAGAAGCTGAAGGGCACGAAATAACAATTAATTAAATAATTAATCCATTGAGACATTTATGGATTTAGATTTGTACATAATATTTACAAATTGTACATGCAATAAATGCAGAGATTTGTGACAAAAGGAAAAGATGATTTTTTTGCCAATTTTGAGGAACCGTTTCAACCATGATCAGATAAAATTGGAAAACTCTGATAAGAAACGATTGATTTGGAGTCACAAATACCCCCAAATCTAACCAGCAGTATAGCGGATCGAACCCACTGATCACTTGGTGCTAAACATACACGCTTCCATTGAGCCATACTGCTGGATAATAAAATAAATATTGTTATATCGAAATGTTTCTTGGATTGAGTGTATGAAATCATAAATTTTATAAAATTGTATCATTGAGTAATTGACTAAATCTTTTACGAATTAAAGGCAATATGAATTGAGTGAAACAGCAGCAGATGGATTGGGAAGAAAAAATGATCAAGTAGTTCTATCCAACGAATATATGAACCAGTACATATATTTGAAAGTGGCGGAAGTCCAATTTTCAGTTCCAAAAGCACTATTTCAGGTTGACTTCATTCACAAATTGTTATCACTCCTTTTAATTCGATATGTTCAGAATCTCGGAAAAGCAGTATATATATAAGCCACCAGTATTTTGAAATATTGTAAAACGCAAAACATTGTATTTAATGTTTTACAAAATATTCTCGAAATGAAGAACGTGAACTTACATCACTTATAAATATAACGGCTGTGAGTAAAAGTGAGTAGTCACAGCAGCAAGAAGAAAATATGACGATTATATGAATAAAATTATTTGAAAATATATAAAAATCTATTGGCTAAATCGTTCTCAATATTCTGAGATAAGAAGCGTTCTATATAAAATTATTATATTATATATAAAATAATAAATGTATCATTTTATTTATTAAAAAAAAAGAGTTAAAAGCGGTTTCGAAGCCGCAGGTGTTTGACCACTGTGTCTTTATTATTAAATTTAAATTTTCTGTCCTTAAATATTTTTTACAAATTCCAAAAGGCGATAAAATTCTACCAGTATTGCAAAAGGAAAAGAGACGGAAAATACACATAAAAAATGCTCGATAAGAATACAACCGCATTTAATCAATTAAGATAAGATCATACCGTATAAAACAGGAAAAACATTGATTTTAGATTCATATAGATGAATTCAATTAAAAAAACTAAACAGATACTAAATCAATGCCGTCAACCAAAAAAGTGTCAACTCATTTGGGTCAATATTTATTTACGATGAACACAATCCAATATGATTCAGAAAGACAACAGAGAGCGACTAATTAACCCCGATAAAGCGAAGGAAACAGGAGGAGGAGTAAAATCCACGAAATTCGACTAACGAACCGAAACAAATCATCATGTACTTTGAAAAATATAACACCATATAACCATAACAAAACCCTTTGTCTTCTCGCTTTCTTTTCAACTCGCTTGTGAGCAGCAAGTTAAATTATAATGACACTGTGTGGAATATGCATAAAGCTACTAATGATTGAGCTATTGCAAAAAGCATTTCTTCGTTTAATATACATATATGTAGAAAAGAGTATGGATATTACCCATATATCTACCCTACTACTTTCAGTCCTTTATCGGATGGCTCATATTCCAATAACTATCCGACTTCTCAATGAAATCGTTGCTGCTGAGCCTGAATGTGATATTTTCCACTTTATCGTAGTGAGCGTAGGTTATCGGAGATTATTTTAACCCATTTATTATTTTGAAATACATAGATATACCAGGAAGACTTGACAGGAAGACCCCAATGCGCCTTTCAGGACAATTAATTACAAACAATGCAGCATTTTATCATTACATAAACCAATGTATTTCCAGAAGCTGACGAACACGAAATAACAATTAATTACAGAATTAATCCATTGAGAAATCTATGGATTTAGATTTTGTACATAATTTTAACAAATTATACACAAAATAAATACAGAAGATTTGTGACAACAGGAAAGATGATTTTTTGCCGATTTTGAGGAACCGTTTCAACAATGATCAGATCAAATTGGCAAACTCTGATAAGAAACGATCGATTTAGAGTCACAAATACCCTCAAACCGAACCAGCAGTATGGCGGATCTAAACATACACGCTACCATTAAGCCACACTGCTGGCTAATTTGTCTGGTAGCCTGCGCTCATCATTATATTCACAATTGAATGCGACGTATGAGTGGAATTTTGATCTTATCTCTTCCATTTGGGCCTCGCAGGGATGTTTTGTATTTGCGGCTGGTTCTTATATATCGGTGCTGGCTATAGGTGCAAGACATTCCCTACTTTGTATTTTATTATTTGATATTTTTACTTTATCTGCTATTATTATAATGCTATTTTAAAAGATCATATATAAATGTATTGTCGTCTGTGAATATATGTATGTATTTTAATTTTTCCCATCTTTCTGTATTTTTTCGACCATTGTGGCGCATTATAGAGACTTGTAATGCCATAATGGTCCAAACTTAAACTTAAAAAAAATTTTAATTGTAAAACACGACGATTTATTTATCTCAGAGCACAGTTTGAGAACAAATGATGACATGGCGCCAGGTCGGCACATAATTGCAATAGTCACCGTATCGAGACACGAGCTACCTCGTTCGTTGTACACATCAATTATACCGAGAGTGTCATTAGTGCGTACGGGGTGACCCGAAAGTGATGATCTCTCATCATCATCTGCTATACCCATTATGCCCATACCTAGGAGATTAAACGTACATATGTATATATGTATGTACATTGTATATTGACGATGATTTTATCGCGTTGAAGTTTTAATCCGGCTCGATATTGAATTCTGACGATGCCAATCAAATAAACCGCGTCTATATATATATATATGAAGTATGTAAACAGTTTGGATTTCGCTTTGATCGAAAGCGACTCTAATCTCGGATTACTTCAGACGGGAGATAAATTGGAATTAAGATCAATTAAGGCGGTTTTCGTGTACACTACGAGCGTTTTTGACCCTTTGAAGTACGGACGAATGTACATAACTCGTGTTGATATTGTGTAATGATTATTAAGTGTGTTCTGTGTGTGTTTGCCTTTTGGCTGTTTTAATGGTTTGTTTCGAAAAGGGTTGAAGTTATGTTACTAAGCTTATTACAATTGAGAGTTATTATTGTAATAAGTTAATCTGAAGTTGAGGAATTAAATTGTCAGTACTTGCGCTTTTACATCTGTAATGAGAGTAGTAAAGAATAAATCCCATATATATTTTTTTATTTTGAGGATGTGGCGAAAAAATATGCAGATCGTGTAATTACAATTTGTAAAAAAGTGCTATACAGTTTATAGAATGTTTGGTTGAGACTAGACAATGCTTTTATTGTATGCATTTACAAAAAAAAGTTAATTAATTATAAACATGTATGTAGTTAACATAATAAAATAAAAAAGTTTGTTAATTTCTTTTTTATGGAAATACAAGGTTAATTCCATATAAGCATACAGGTTGTAAAAATATTGATGGTGTGATGATTTGCATGCTAATTTTTTTCAAATCATTAAATTAATCATAGATAAAAATAACTGTTCAAAACAAACACTGACATTTTTGGTAATTTTATATAAAACTCTCATACAATACTCGATTTAAATTTATTTAAATCATTAAAAATGTACACGTTACATACACATGTATGTACATATAAGCACTTTATCATCAAATTGTATTTCATTTTATTTACAGAGTAATAAACGTCGTAATATTGTAAAAATATTAGACATTATTTACCTAGAGAGTAAGAAACGTCACTTACTATACATATTATTTCTTGCAGTTCATGCGATGTGTTGTAACATTGTAAGGACATAAAATTAATTTTTTTAATTTTTTAAAAATTGTTTCTTATTAAGCTGTATAATATATTATAATTATATGCAAGGTGTTTAAGAATATTACTGTAAGTTTAATTGTCCATAACATGACGTTGACAATTACTTTTCGAGATAACATTTTTGGCACGGCTGTAAAATAAATTACACGACAAATGCAAAACGACATTTAATGTCAAATTAACATCTCTGAAATAGCTCGCACGACAGAATCGGTGTTCGTCCGGCAAATCAAACGTCAAATGGGTTGCCAAATAATAAAATTTGACATAATAAAAACAAACAAAAATAAAATTTGACGTTTCAGTGAAATCATAACCAGTTACATTTTCACTGGGTAATCGTAATATCTCAGCAGCACTTATTTATATAAGGGCTAGGTTAGGTTAGGTTTAGTTAGGGTTGGCCCTATTCATTTAAGATTAGCTGGTTAGGGTCGGTATTTATTTTCGTTACTGGCAACCCATTTGACGTTTTATTTTCCGGGCGAACGTACTTCAATATAAAATACGTATCAACAACTTACGTATTTTATATTAAACTTTCATTATTGTAAATATTTCAAAATACAAAACACGAACTCAACTAACTAACAAAAAATAAAATTCAAATTCTACCGACCGCTATACGCACGAATAATATTTTCGTTTAAGTTTATCATTGCATTTCGGCCACGAAATGCATTTCGTGGCCGAAATGCAATGCTAAACTGAAACGAAATGTAATTGGCCATTGTCGGTGGGATGCGATCGTTTCCACTATATTTCTATTTCTATTATATATTCTTTATACAATTACATTATATCACTTTATGTTTAATTATGCATTGTTCGATTTAGTCATATTTTAGTTTTTATTCTTTTCTTTTTCATTTGTTTGTCTATATGTACTAGATATTATACATATATATATTTTGTAAAAATCTATAATTGAGCGCAGATGTTATTTTGTTATATTAATTCTTTATTTTTATGAATTTCTATATCTGAGGCCTGTTGATTTTTCAATAAATAAATAAATAATAAATTTTTTTTCAAAAAAAAAAAAATATATAAATGTTAGCATTTCTCGCTAGGATTTTCATAAACATCGTAGCAGCCAGAGGGATAAATAAATAAATACATATGTAAAAACTTTTTAAGTGCTAGTTTTATGAAAAAGTATTGCAATGAAATATACTACGTTTCTGTTTTGAATAAATAAGCTTTCAATTTAAATTACAAACATTCCGAGCCATTTACGAATGCACATAAAAGCATCAGTTAAAAACGGAATCACGCTCGGAGCACTATACGAACGATTGATGTCAAAAGTGGCGTCTAGTCGCGATCTCGCGTACCGGTTTCTAACGAATATCAATCTTTCGGTTCGCTTCGCCCACAAGATTACAATCGCCTTGTTATGCCAAGAAAGAAACAACAAAAAAAAAATAATAGAGAAAAAGAGGCGATTAGATAAGAGCGGGCGCCTGTGGACCGACCGGTCTGGCGCATAATTAGGCCGTTCAGTCGCTGAAACCGACTCACAAACAAAACGTTGCACAGCGCGGAGAGTACGTGCACGTTACCAAATGAAATTCCGAATGATTGTCCGGTAATGACGATAGAATGGACGATGGCCCCCGGGCTGTTCGGATTTCATCATCATCTTCGATTGCAGATTAGGATGTGGCGCGCGTGATCGACGCCACGAACGCCAACGATCGAGCCGATGACCCAAAAATATGTATCTGGAGCTGTTATCTCCGAAGCATCTGAAAGATTCACTCCGTGGTCCAGATGATCGGTCGATGCGGAGCGAGCTGCAGCAAGCCTTGAACGGACGAGTGGTCATGACCGTGTGCCGATATTGATGATGACAAAAAAACAAAACAAAAAAAAAACACACACACACACAACTGAATGTGCTGTTGGCAAGGTCAACTCATTTGCATGTTCGAACTCATGGCGAACGAGTGTCGAAGAAAGGCGCGTTTATTATGTCGCGTGTTCGATGCAGATGCATTGTTCGTCGCTGTGAACGATGCAGTGCTTGTGGGGGGTGAAAGTGCATACAATGCGAAACGACTGATGCAAAAATCATAATAAAAAAGGTATGAAGTCCCGTCAATGCATTTTCTATTTTAAAAATTGTATGAGTGTTTTCATACACGTACGTAAGTACGTACATATCAGCGGCGTGAATTTTAAAACACGAGGACTAGGACAAAAATATATTTATAATTTTTGAATTACATATAATAATTTGTCTTGTAGTGATGAGTAAAGGGCGGATAGGGAGCATGCTTTCTCCAGGAATCAGGGCGTTTTGGGTCTATTTACAAAGCTAGAGTGCAAAAAAAAAGCACCGCGAACAATTAACAATGAACGGCACGCTTCCTAGTGATGAGTATAATTTTTAAATTTTTAACTATAGTCGATCCGATGTAGCGTGAGATTTGAGAGAACCGAGCATGCTGTCGCATTCGTGCAATGTGTTGTAATATTGTAAGGACGTAGAATAATTTCTTAATTTTTTTTTATTATTTAACTATATAATATTATTAAAATATAATTCAATGCAAGGTCTTTAATAATATAACACCTACTATATATAACAATTCACCAGTACCACGAGGAACAGAATTGAGTCCGTGCAAGGGAACGATGCGGCGGACCATACCATAGCAATCCACTAACACTACCACTACCTCAGGTAGGGCCGATTCCGGTTTCTAAACTTCGCTAATCCGTGTGAGCAATATAAATATGGACCACTATTTGAATTTATTGTAATCGAATTGTTGATATTTTAAAATTTAAAGGTCAAAGATTATATGGGACTAGCCTAGTAACTACAGTCCAATGACGGGACGTCACTGGTACATATGTATGTATATATATATATATATATATATATATATATGATGGATAGTGTTTTATATGAAGAAGTATCGATTTATCTCTAGATTTATACCAGTTGAAGAGGCATATTTTATCCTCATGAAAACGTCCGAACATTTTCATAAGTTTGTTTCAACTTTATACGAAGTATCAATACATGAAGTATTGTTTATTTTAGCGTTCACATCTATGTACATATGTGCAATAACTAAAAAATCTAATGTTTACAATTCTCAGAAATCACTTTCAAATCATTATGGAAATGATGAAATCAGTACGGTAAGAGCTGAGACCTAGAAAAATCATCAAAAAATCCCTGATAAATAGCACACTATAAAGGCCGCAACATTATTGCGTGGGTCGCTATGTAAGTATACGTTTTGATTATTAGATTGAATTACTAATATATAAAGCAGAACAAGTGATGAAATTTGAGCTTCGTCATAATGAATGTACATTTTCCAGCACAAAAATGCTAGCAAAAAGATCAATCGAATGTAAACAACAAACATATTTTATTGTTATGCATTTTCAAGTTTTAAAATGAGCAAAATGATCAAAACGATCGCCTGAAAGTGCCAAAAATTAAAATAAATTTTAGACCGAGGCAATATTTGAAATAATACACTCACATACACTACTTACAAATAATATTTCCAGGGTGCTTAAAATAACATCCAGATGCAAATAGTTTGTACTTGAAAAAACATAATTTTTGACAAACATAAGTATATATATTTTTTACATAGATATGTATATACTAGGAAGGCAAAACAGGTAAGCCCCAATGCGGCTTCTTGGTCAATTAAAACATTGCAGCATTTTTTTTTACATAAATCGCTGAATTTCAGAATGCTTAAAAATTAGAAATTATCTAATCCATAGAGACATCTGTAGATTTAAATCATATTCAGATAGTAGTGACATAGTGTGTAGGATGGTTCTTGACAATTTATTGGAGGAACCGTTTCAATAATGAAATCAGATAAATTGGCAAACTCTAATAAGAAACAACCGACTTGGAGTCACAAATATCCAAGTCTGACCAGCAGCATTAAAGATTAGCACGGGATCAAACCCGGCAACCCCTCGGTGCTTAACAAAAACGCAACCACCGAGCCATACTGCTATACAATATTGTAATGATTCAAATTAAAATCGAATCGTCAGCAGTTAAAAACGATTGAAGTATTAAAAGTACTTGTAAATGAACATTATAGTATAATTTAATCTGTAGGGAGAATGTTTTTAATAAAGAATTTTCTGTTAATGAATGTTGTGTAAAATTTAATGTAGGAAAATAAGTGTCTTTGGAAAATAATGAAATATTAAAAAGAGGATCGAATAAGAACGCCGAAGAGGCATTGTATAAGATATGGTAATGGATGAGATGGGAAGAAAAGAAGTGTTCAAATTATATCCATATTACGGGATCAAACCCGCCGACTCTTCGGTGCTTAGCATAAACGCAACCGTCGAGCCACGCTGCTGGCTAATATAACGAAAATATTTTGATATGTATATTATATGCTGTGAAATAACTATTACTTCCGTTCTATTTTCGATGAAAATTACCAATTTCTAAGCGAAACTTATTATTAGGAAAATTATGCAAATTGACTAATTAATGCACCAGTGATGCAAATACTTACATTACTTCAGATAATACATACAAATAACATACAGTACATATGTAAATCTAACGGGAAGGGGTTGTGAAAGGTATGCAAACCAGCCTGTAAAATTCGTACGAACACACATTCTGTAAATTAATTAAAATTATTAATGAAAGATAAACAAACAAAACTATAATATATACACGACAACGGTGCTCGAGATCGAGTGTGCAAAACTTTTCTAATTAAAGGGGGGGGGGGATTGTAATGGAACGAAAATTACGTTATAATGAAGTTGGCGGCGAGAATTGTTTAACAATATGTATGTACGAAAATGAGAATGGGTTAAAATTACGCAAACGAAAGGCTTATCGAAATATCTATTTGGCCTGGAGAGAAATTCGAAAGCGGACGCAAGGTCGAGAGATGATAGGAGATTATTCGTCTGCGAAGATGTCTAATAACGAGAGGGACGAATAAAGAGCAATTATTTCCAATTGGATGACGAGAGATTATAAAGAAGATAAATAGTGATCATCTGATTGTACGATTGTACACATATTGGACGTTGGAATCTAGAGATTCTTGAGAAAACAAATCATCTATTGTATCTTGACAAGTATGTAATCCATTCAAAAGCCTCTGATAACGGAAAAAATACTAGTCATATACGATCGTCACGTTGATTTTTTTTTACTTTATCTATGTATGTACGTATGAATAGATGATGTTTTGTGATCAGGCGAAAATTCGAAATCGAGATTTTGACTGATTCGAACTCGGAATCGATCACTGATCACGTTTTCATGATCTAGAAAAAATATGTGTGTGTGTATTTTGGGGATTTTTTGAACACCGTTAGTCCTATCGAACTGAAACTTGGTATTTATTTTCTTCTTGTTAATGCCTTGTCCGCATCCGGACGTTGGCAACCACCTCGTCGATTATTTGAATATATCCGCATCGGTCTTCAGCAGCTCGGAACAGCTCTTCGGCGCTCATATCGGTCCACATGCGCATGTTTCGAAGCCAAGATAACTTTTTCCTGCCAATCCATTTTTTTCCTTCTATTTTCCCCATGGTTATCAAACGGAGAAATTCGTATTTTGGACCCCGTATCATGTGTCCGAGGTACTCCATCTTTCTCCGCTTGATGACAGAAACAAGTTCCCTGCCTCTCCCCATCATGCCGAGGACAGCTTCGTTTGATATCTTTTTGGTCCACGGAATCTTCAGCATACGCCTATAGACCCACATCTCAAAAGCTTCAATGCGGCTGATCATCTTGGTTTTCAGAGTCCACGTCTCACATCCGTGTAGTAATACTGTCCAGACGTAGCTCTTAGCGAATCTCAACCGCGTATGAAGATTGAGATGCTTGTTTGTAAGCGCCGCCTTCATTTTTACAAATGCTGTTCTAGCCATCTCGATGCGGATTCTTAAATCTTCATATGGGTCCATCTCTTCATTCAGCCAGGTACCCAGGTATTTGAATCTTTTTACTCTTTCTATCACCTCTCCATCCAAGGTTAGATTGCCGGTGTCTGTTTGCATTCTATCTACTATCATAAATTTTGTCTTCTTTAGATTTATGCGCAGACCTCTTCGATTGCTTTCTTGATGTACACGGTCTAGAGATCTTTGCAGGTCTGCTAAATTTTCAGCGACTAGTGCCGTGTCATCAGCATATCTTATATTGGTGATCGTCTCGCCGCCCACCTCCGCCTCTTGGAGAGCATCGTGGAAGATGGATTCGGTGTAGGTGTTAAAAAGAGTAGGTGATAGGATGCATCCTTGCCTGACACCCCGTTCTATAGGAATCTCATCAGTGAATTGATCATCGACACGTACTACTGCAGTCTGATTCCAATAAATATTTCGTAGCAATCTGACATCTCTGTCATCCAGGCCAATATTTTTTAATGTTTCCATCAGGCGAGCGTGTTGGACACCGTCAAAGGCCTTTTCAAAGTCTATAAAGCAGATGTACACAGGTTTACGGACTTCTCTGCATCTTTAGAGTAGTGTTTTCATACAGAAAAGGGCCTCTCGGGTACCCAAGCCTTGTCTGAACCCAAACTGCTCTCTGCTAATCGCCTCTTCACACCGTGAGTAAATTCTGCCCTGTATTATCTTTAGTAGGATCTTCAATGTGTGACTCATTAGGCTAATTATTCTGAAGTCGCTACACGTCCTCGCGTTACTCTTTTTGGGCAACGGGATAAATATGGATTGTAACCAATCGCTAGGTACTTCGCCTGATAAATATATTTTATTGAAGAGTTTTGTTAGATCTTCTATGTTATCGTCGTCCAATAACTTGAGAAATTCGGCAGGAATCAGATCCGGTCCAGTAGCTTTCCGACTCTTTGCTAGTTTTATAGCATGTTCCACTTCGGATTTCAATATATATGGTCCCGTTTCTGGATCTTCAATATGCCCTCCGGTTTCTCTATTGTCTTTAAAGAGCAATTTTGTGTACTCGGTCCATTCTGATTTCTTCTCATCCATATTTAAAATATTTATGGTATTTATTGGTTACTGAAATTCTTATCGACACGACGTTAATTTTTTTTCGTTCCTTTCGTACACGAGGTGTGATGAAAAAATGCGGCATTAAGCACAATACAATCATGACATCGATGATTACATAGATTATACACGATTAAATATTTAAAATTGTAGATAATCGCAATTTTTCTTATATTTTATGAAGATCTACAACTCGAATGATAAAGAATTAAAAATGGATAATTCACTCATACAAAAAAAAGCGACATTGGATATATAATAAGTATCATATTTTATAATTACACTTATAAGATAAGATCAGTTATTGACAGATGACGATTTTTATTTTACATACATTTATATACTAGGAAGGCTTAACAGGTAAGTCCCAATGCGCCTTCCTGGCTGATTACAAACGTCGATATATGAACAATTTTTAGAATAATTTCAAAAGTGTAACATAGAGACATCTATGGATACATTTTAAATCGTCAAATTTCGATATGCTGAAAAAGTCGAAAATTTGTGACACATTTATGGACAAATTTGCAGCATTTTTATACGATGCTGAAATGGGAAAGGTTGCCAATTTGTTGGAACCGTTCACATAAATTAGCAAACTCTGATAGGAAACGATCGACCTGCAGTCGTAAACCAAGGTCTGGCCAGGAGCAACCAGTGGGACTCGAACCCGTGACCACTATGTTCGAAAGCATATATACTAACCACTAGCCCACGATGCTGGTTGACCATGTTTAAAACAGATCATCAATTGTATGTAAAATTGAATATGGATAATGTAGTTTTTTTCTTCGTTCATCAAGTATTGTATATGTATGTATATGAGAAGTTATGTCTGATTTATATCCAGTATTATTCCTTGACTTAAGTTTTGTGTATATTATATGAGTGAGTTAGTTTGTTGTTTTCTATTACATATCACAAAAGAGTTATCACAGCCAGCAATCATTTTTAACCACTTCATCGTCATAAGCGCACCGGTGCGCGCTCATTCGTATTTAAGACTGGCTCGAAATTAATTTGGGTTTCTTCACAGCGACATCTAAAACTACCGTGTAATACTAATGAAATTAATATTTTTCGTTAGTTTGAGATATATTCAAGAGGTAATGTCAACGGTTGACACTAAACACATACATATAATACAATAATCGAATCGGTTCAAATAACAAGCCTGCTATTAGAAGAAAACACTCGGTAAACCAGGTTCAAACTTACGTATATACATGAAACTTCTGATCAAATGATTGACGTGACATTAAGACAGTGATCACATGTGACACATATGTACAAACTGCGAGTTTGAGTCCGACCTAAGAGCAGGCCTGTTACGTCACAGCGATGACCTCGCACTTCAAAGATGACTCGAAATTCACATACTTTTTCCATACTATTAGCGAATTTAGCTCTGATTTAAACAGAACGAGGTTATAGTACAGACACAAAATCGTCATTCATTTGTTGTGAACACGAAAAAAGCATTATTTTTTAAATAACAAACTTGAGAAAAGAGTAGTGATGATGTATGTATAATATGAAAAACAATTTTTTCCGAGCAAAGTCAACGTTTCGGTGTCGTTAGTGTTTGCACACTTCAGTCATTACGTTGACTAAATTTCGTTTCAATTATTAATTAGCACATACATACATACATAATTACATCTGCGTATTTAATTTAATATATTGAATATTTCATGATATCGTCGAAAATTTCCATGCAAACGTTCGCCTGAAATATCGACGCCGTAAATCAGCCATCGGGAAGGCGTTCATCTCAGAAACGATGATGGTATTGGCAACGATATTCCAAAATTAAATAAATAAACAAACGCGGACGACATTTCGCATGCATTATTCCATCGCATATAATTCAGAAGACCGGAAGCCGGATTCAAGTTTTCGCGAATTCATCCGATGTCACCTTGAAAATTCGCAAGGCAGCGCACCACAGTCTCGCATTCCAGCTGACAAGGTCGGCAATAATTCAAAATAAAAATTATTATTAAAAGTCAAACCGAAAAAAAAATGTGTGCACACTTTTCCATACTATTTCGTATTTATTCAATATAAATTTCGCATATCAAAATAAACATTCGCATGTTTGAATTTCGCTTGTTCAACATCTTTGCGACATTTCTTTTATAGTAAATAATATAAAAAAAATAATAATTACAACCATATTTCATCGAACAAATGCGGATTCGAATAATAAACGAGACCGTTTTATCGATTCACAAACATTTTGGGATACATTATTTTTTGACAGCCGTTTCGACACAGGTGATTACTCATCACTTCATACAATTTTTAAGCGAGTTAAGAATTGAATAACACGCAAATAATAAAAAGCTTTTTAAGGCGCACTGAATTGTACGGAACGTCATGCCTAGGTATACTCCAGCTATGATGGGCGTATGTTCATGTCAAAGTTAATTCGTATGATCTTATTATTTCGACTATTTTCCCCTACATCACCTTTATTGATCAATGTTAAAACTATGTCAATACATGAATAAAATATCACTCCAGGGGGCAAGTTTTTGTCTGGATGGTCATAGCATAGATCAGGCGTGCTTAAGTTTTTTTACATGTGTAAAAAACTATCTAAAAAAAAAAGTACGTGTCACGTACCATTTTGTGTGTCTGTGTCCTTACAATATGCACTAAATAAGAAAAACCCACTACATTTTTTTATAATAATATTTATGTAATAATAATATTTTATAATAATCTAATATATAATTTCGAAAGAGACTTTGTAACTACGTATGTATGTAAGGTTTAGGTGGGAGCATCGAAAACAAATCAAAGTTTCTATGACGATGATATTGATATCTTTGTACATTTTTTTTTTCGATTCAAATAAATTTAATAAAAAAACGAATGAATGCTTACTATTATATTAGCCATGTTTAAGCTGTTCATATTACAAATACCGAGCGAAGCCGGGTAAAATCACTAATAATATATAAAAACGGAACGGATGTATGTGGGTATATTATGTTTGTAAGTGGTGAGTGCATCGACAAATATGGAGATTTCAAAAAAGACAAATTTTAGAATTATTATATCGATTTCGATATAATAATTTCGGCTACAATTACGATTAAGATGACAATTGTTGTTGTTTGTTATTATTATATAACATTCATATAACTTTATTTGAATTCATTTATCAATTCCTTTTCCGAAACCACCCGTTGAAATATCAACAGGCACAACACTAGTTTAATATATTGACAACTTTTCACAGTTACGTTGACGTCACATCAAAACACTTCACTATACCACCCGTAAAGAAGTTTCGTTTCAAAAATAATAACAATGAAAACCACATACATACAATACAATTGTTATTGTGAGAGCTTTTAAATCCTTTTCTTATCGCTAAATGTGAGTCAACATTCTCAACGGTAAATTTTTCACAAACAGGAAATTTCCATTTGAAATTCAGCGCAAAACAATACATGTATGTAAAATCTACCTACATACATATATACTAATATAACGTGAAACTCGAATCAAATCGATGTATGTAATTGCGATTCATGTATGCTACACATATGTATGTACATATGTATATATGAAAGTTATAGGTAAATATTTGAGAGACTGTAAAAATAGTTTGTCGCACTAATTAGCCAATTACGAAACTGCGATTAGAAATCAGACACGTATGATTATTATGTTAAAAATATTTTTGAAGCAATTAAAAATGATTTTCCTTGAACTATTCCAATTATTACCGGAACGATAATACGGCAACCTATCTACATACAATAGTACACACATAGCAGTGATCATGTATGTTTGTATTGTTTATACCAAGTGTGATAAGTGCGTTATCACTGGATATATGAGATACGAAACAATCGAATAGGTACGAGATATAAAAATCTTATTGTTGGATAATAACGACGAAAACAATAATAAATATTAGCATATTGGGAGAGTATTGTGGGAAAATACTCGATCATTTTGTTTGTATATCATATAAATATAAATACATGTTATAGTTGAATTGCCTTCCAGTTGGAATATAATTTGCCCAGTTTGAATATATTGCAGCTAGCCTACGCAAGTTGATTCATATGGCGAATTTCATTCCAACTGGTCAAAATATATTACAAATGAAAATACAGTTCAACTATAAGTTGGTACCAGGTTAAATGGAGATGTTAGGTTTTCGCGAAAACGTCACTCAACTATTAAATTGAGTTGGACAGTCACATTTTGTTTTGAACACATTCTTACAGGTATCGTAATAAGGTACTCGTTACCTTTAATCGAAATACCTAGCAAATGTTAATGCATTATTGAATTCTAAAGCATTCGTAAAAACATCAGAGCTGTCAAAACTCAACAGTTATATTATAACTTGGGCATATTGTTGAAAGTGTATTTGCGCTTGTAGATATATGATTAACTAGTTGAATTGTATTCGAATATGAATGACCTAAAAAGCCAGTTGGAATATATTACAGCTGAAAATTCACTTCGACTGTAATATATACGTACATTACATACAATCATAGAGGTAAAAATGTTAATTCAAAACTCTCGAAGAGGCAACACTCGACATCAAGTATCGTACGTAAGAAATTGTATTCCAAGAAATCAGCTTACATTTAAAAGTGTTTGCGATAAAAAAAAGCATCTCTCGAATGCATTTTGAGATAACATGTTTGAAATGCGTACTTGATTTCAGATTTTTTGTTTCCTTGTTATGAATTTTACAGAAAAAGATGGGAACGTATGTAGAAGGCTACAAAATGGCTTTCAGATCTATACGACGGAAATTCTTCATGTAAAAATAAAGTTAACGACCTACATACATACATACATATTTATATATACATATATATATATATATATATATATATATATATATATATATATATATATATATATATATATATATATATATATATATATATACATATATAAACCAAGTCGAAATAAGTGATTAGAGGGGACTAAACCATAAAACTTTCAATTAACCTAAAATATAAAATAGCTAGACCGTCGCCAGTACTATGAGGAAATAGCCCCAACTGCGGGCTATTTGATTGAATTGTTCTTATAAACAAACATACGTACATACTTACAGTTTTATTTTATACTATGCTATTTAACATCAGAGTTGACTTAATGGGGTTGTTTCGACTATTGCAATTATAATACGAAATTTGAATATATTTTTTAAGGGATCGCTCACAAGATGTGTGAACCTTGAAGCGAAAGCTCTGCCGTATTTTTTTTAATCATCTAAACAAACTTTGCCGCCTCTGGTAAATTGCGGTAAATGGCGAAAACGACAACTGGTAAATTGTTTGTGTGTGCATGTGACACATTCCCACTGCCGACGAAACGGTATGCATGCGGTGGTGTCGCAAATATTTATCTTCTCGACATCAATCATATCTGTTTCGTCAAAAGATGAATCGATCAATTTGAAGATCATCGCGTCGCATCAATGGGACGTCGCTCTTCATAATTCCGTTAAGTGCGCGAGAGTAATTTTGCGCGGAAAATGAATTTTGTCAATTTTCCTCCGCGTCCGCTTCGCAAATTTATATAAGCGTATAACTATGTTTATGTATGTGATGTATAAAAAATGAATAAAATTCACGTCAGAGCCCCGGAGACTGTACGCGATGTTATGGTCGGTTATGGATTTTTGGATTTGGCTTTAGGCCAAATCTTTGCGAATAAAAAGGAACCGTCTTTAACGACTGGGCTTCTTCTACGCACAAAACGAACTCGTAATTAAACGTAAATTTCAACTAAAAAAAGTTTAAGATTAATAAAAAAAAAATTCAAAGGAAAATAGTCGCCTGCTGATTATTATGATGACCGGCAAATTTTTCAATTTTCAGCAGACCTTAAAGCAATCAGCGTCTTTAAAATACCATTAGGAACGTTCTTTTGAAAATTTACGGAATTGAACTAATAAAATTATTTTTTTTGGGAAATTTAATACAATTAATCCATAAAATTATTAAAATTCAAACTTATATACATATATGTATGTATGTATTAAAAAAAATTATCAATTACAAAAAAAATAAATAAAACACAGACTATCTGCATTTGACCCATTGAATTCGAAAATGACAATGATTTTTTGTTGTTTTCTTCTCGTTTATGAGATATAAACGTTTAAAAAATGCGCAATTATTTACCGCTCAAATTAGTACGTTCAGATAAAATATTCAGATTGAAAACCAATCTTTATAAACGTAGTGAAATATGGTTACACGACAATTGGTGCAAGTCCAAAAGGTTCAACGACAAAATGTACACCTGTCATTTATACTAATTTAATAACGTCCGCGATGTATACGATAAAAAGTAAATTATTCATTTGAAATAAAGAAAATTTTGGAGACGGTTGAGAAGCCCTGACATATAAACTAATTCAATGTAATCTGCAGTTCATACGCTTAAAAAGTATTTTTTTTTTCAATTTAAATAAGTAAATATTGGATACGGCTAAGAACCCCTAACATTTAAACTAATTCAATGACATCTTAAAATGATATTCAATGAGTCACAATGACATTCGCTTAAAATGTAATTGTTCAATTTAAATAAGAATATGTTGGTGCGGTTGAGAATACCTGTAATTTATACTAATTTAATAACATCCGCGATCTATACGATGAAAAGTACCATATACATCGATAGATATGTATGGTACTTTTTATAACATTTATATAATACAATAAAAAGTTACTTTTTCCATTAAAATAGGAAAATTTAGGATTTTGTCGCTTGAACATTATTTCCGTGGACATTTTGTCGCGCGTACATTTTGTCAGTGCACAAATTTTTGGGTACATTTTGTCGTTGAACCTTTTGGACTTGCACCAATTGTCGCGTCCCCGTGAAATATACATACAACTGGTTCAATAAATGCATGATAGCTCGAGAAAAATATATATGTATGTACTTGTGACTTTTAAGATTCACTAGACAATTAATTATACGTATTTTAAAGCTATAAAAAAATCATAATCAATAAAAAAACATCCGGCTTTTGATTCTAATACACATTTTTGGCACAGAAATACTAGATTTTGAGTTAAAGACTGTAAAAGTCAAAAATCTGTAAAAATATCTCATAAACAAGAAGCAAACAACAAAAATCATTGTCATATTCGAATTCACTGAATCGAATTTAGTAACGATTGATTAGTCTCTAGTCTGTTAAATAAAAAACGACAATTTGTGATGAAAATTTGCCTAATTATAATAATTTATTCATAAAATATTTACACACGCATACCTATACATACATATATACACACATAAACACATCAGAAAAGGAACAGATTAGGCTTGTGAGATAATTATAAAGGAGGAGGTGGGGAGGAGTGGAGAGGGTAGGTAACCAGCTCTCTAGTTTAATGCAATTTTTCAGATTTTAAATTTCCAGGACACGTAAAGGCAACATTATAAACAAGTTTTAATATAAAAACCATGAAATTAAGACATAAAACAAAAAAAAAATTGTTTGGTTAAAAAAAAAACGAGTTTAGATCCAACTCCTGCTAGAAGTTTAAATTTCCAGCGTTTATTCATTAAAATATTGCAATAAATCTCTATACATTCATTCAACATTTAAAAATGCTACTTGAAAATATGCGATTCGAATAAAAAATATCCTGACAACTACGAGCACATTCAACTAAATATACTTATTAGTACTTTAGAATAGTAAAGGTCGGGTTAAGTACCAATTTCCCATTCCATATAAATGTACATAACATAAACTGAACTATTCAATAGGAAGCGCGAACTTAATGTTTATACCATTCCATCCATTAGATTAGTTAGGATTTCGCGAGCAACAAGTTCGAGAATCCGCCAAGTAGTTAGAGAACCGTCAGCCACGATCCCAGAATTAAATCCCAGAGCCGTTTAAAGTTTCTCAAAACCGCCTGGTGTCACCGGTTGCGAGAGTGTGTGGCGAATGAGGGAGGCCGGAGACGGGGTAGGGGCTTATCTTAATTACGCGCCCACTCTCTTTTGTAGCCAGCAGCCGGTCTGAAAACGTAATTAAGCCCCGGCTTACGACAATTTGAATAATCTGGTAATATTTGAAATATCCCACAGAGAGAGAGAGAGACCGATTTTATTTATCTACGTTGCTCACGTAGGCGAGGCGCGGACCGCAACTCGACCACCCCTGGAAGTATATCAAGTAGGACCTTCTCGGGGAAATGGACTCCGACTGGTCGAAATCTCGGTTGTCGGTTGTCGGCTGTCGTCGAAAGAGCCAATGAAAATATTTGTCTTTGCCGAGCAAATAAACCTCATGCAAAAGTAATACGGTCGGTCGGCGAGCGAGCTATCGTCGATGTGTATGTATGTATGCTGTGTAATGTTCGAAATTCGATAAAAGTACAAACAAGTTGCTTTGTACGACTCGTTAGCGGTTGGATCTTCGGAAAAGTTGAAAATTTTATTCGATTTTAGCCGCGTTAGAAAATTTGGCTTCAACCTGAAACGCAAAATATTCTCTCAAGCAAGTCTTCTTGATCTGTTTTCGGCATAGAAATTGCCATTTATTTTTCATATACGAAACTATTCTGATTATATTTTATGAAATTCAGAATTACATATATAAGCAGAACGATTGAAGAATATCCTTTCCAAAAAGCTATCACTATAGAACAAACAGTGGAATGTTTGTAATGAATATTTTTATTATATTTCATATTGTTATTTATCAACAAACAAACAAACATTCGAAATAAGAAAGAATTATATTGTATATAAATATATATGTACATACAAATATGAGCTGTTATATTTGAAAGTGGCGGAAGTCCAATTTTTTTTTTCCAAAAACACTATTTCTGTTTGACTTAATTTACAAATTATTATTTTATATTTTAATACGATATATCCAGAATCTTGGAACAGCAGAATAAACGTATTACAGGCCATCATTATTTTTAAATATTTTTAAACGAAAAACATTATATTTAATATTTTTTTCAAATGAAGAAAAATGGACTGATGCCACTTTCAATTATAACGGCTCATATAAAAATATATTTTTCTATGTACATATGTTTGTCCGATAACCAAATCTACAATTTTAACTTAGGACCTTTAACTAAGACTGCAGACATGTTTTGAAAAGGGTCAGAACTCTTTGAAGAGTTTTATTTTTCAACTCTCACCCACCCGAGCAATGCCAGTTAGTTTTCTAATAAAAAGTTCGTTGTAAAAAACGGCAATAAACAGTTTGCGAGGAATTCGACTTATCTTTATCAGTAAAATGTTTTATTTACTTTTCCAAGATAATGATATCAACTGAAACTGCTATAATGTACGGAAAAATCAGAGTTTTCCACGAAATCCTCGCATCCGATAAGCGAGCTCCAACTGCACTAATTAAGCTTCAAATCTTTAAATCTGTATATATGTATATAATACGCATTCTAACAAGCGTACTAATTATAACAGATTTAATACGGAAACATATATACATATGTACATAGATATGTTACAAATCGTTTAGAACTAACTAAGCACAGATAGTAACCGAGAAGTCAAATAAGTAAAGGCGTTAGAGTAATGACCACACTCTTCAACTACATAGATATGGGTTAATTGGTGTGTAACCCTGTAACCTGTCCTTTCGGCAATATTTCAGCATTACGATGAATGTTCACGGCCGTGTTAACTAGTGTAAATGACCCGCGATGGGCGAACTTGTACAGCAAATTCGCAAAATCGAGTTCGTTCGTCGGGAAAAACTTTTTTTTTCGTACGACAAAAAAATTATTTTCAATGTCAAGCATTTTACATCGTCGAACGTTAATTAAACTTTGCATACATACGTAAATGGCGAGCGAAAGAGAGAGAGAGAGAGAGAGAGAGTGAGACGGAGAGAGGGAAAATTTTGAGTCGAAAAAGCGACGAGCGTATTATTTTGTGAGTCGTTCGGTTGCGAAAACGTACGACGAAACGTAAAAACGAAAGTTTTAATTTAATTTGATTCATTTATGTGACGGAAGAGACGGAATACTTTTTAATATATAAATATATTTTTACAATGGAAAAATACGCCTACACTAAATGTACGAATTTCGAACGATTATATCTAATCGGAAATGACTGTGACGTGTAATACAATGGCGATCACTGAAATGGAATTAAAAAATTGTTTACGTTAAAAATGTATGAAGGATAATTTTTAAATCTGATAATTGAATTTTAAACGTATCACTGAAACACTTAAAATAAATTGAAAAAAATACTTTTTTTTTATATGTTTTTTTGTATTTTGAAATGAATAAGCAACATATGTATGTATGTATGATAAAAAGTAAAAAAAGGTATTATAATGAAACAACACGCATTTTTCGTAACGGCCTTACGCTGAGTTTACGACTAATTAACCAGCAACATATCTCAGTCGTTAGCGTGGAATGCTTTCAACTGAGGGTTCATGGGTTCAATCTCTGGCCCAGTGAGCTGGTTAGACCTTGGATATGTGTGACTTCAGGTCAACCAGAGTTTTATCTGATTTCACTGTTAAAAGGTGAAATCACATTATAGCAAAATTGACAACCTATCCCCGTTTTTCGCAAAATTAATTTTCTAGCATCTCGAATTTGTTGATTATAATAAATATGCTACCCACCATCAAACTGTAAACTAGTATGTATTTATCTATGGTGTATCTATTGTATTGTATAAAAATATAGCTGTATTTGTAAAATGTTAATGTATGTATGTAAAAAAAAGGGTTTACCTGCAATAAAACATAATAATAGCTCCAACTTTTTAGACTACTATTGTATTAAAAATATTGAACCAATGGAGCGTCTAGTACTAAACAATTCCAAGTATTTCTCTTTAAAGTAATTTTTTTCAAAATTTAATCAAATAAGTCATTGAAAGTGTTATCCTAGCTATGAATTAACGAGCATATAAAATGTAATTATTAGTTTATGAAATAAGACCGTTCAATTCCTCAAATTTTTGATCAATATAATTAAAATAATCAATCAATAATAATCAAAAAATATTTTAATATAAATTATGTACATTTATATAATATGAAAATAAAAATAAATAAATGCATACAGAAGAAAAAAATAGCAAGCCTATTGAGTTTCATATGCATATTTGAAAATAAAAAGAAACCCACTAAAAAGTGATCCAAATCTGAATGACCGCCATTGTATAAAATAACGCAATTTAAAAAAGGCAACTTCAAAGCGAACTTTGACCTTGAGCAAAATCCACACAGGGTAAATTTGCGACCCCTGCTTCATCCATAGCCAACCGTTTCGACGCAAAAACCAAAAACAACACGCACATCTTCCAAAACGGAAAATTCGAAAACGCACACGTCACGTTTTCATCATCGTTTATCGCGACGATAAACTCAAAACGATATTAAAACACGTTTATGTGCATCGTCCATTAAACAGACCGTCCGTTTGCTTAACGAAGTAATCAAACAAACGATCCGGCGAGATTGCGCAATAATAATAATAAGAGTATAAACTGACTGACACGACGATGCACTTTTAACAGGCAATTTATCGACGGGACAGATGAATCGAAACGACGTTTTATCGCCCGTTCAATTGGTATTGCGTGCTTTCAATACGGCGAACTCCCGATTATCCGGGCCGGCTCGGCGGATAACACGGATTGTGCGAATTTTAGGTACTTTTACAAGCTTCACTGTGTTAGTGAGTTTGATTTAGAGCATTTAAATGGTTTAAACCACTTCCGATCGCTTTGATACTTGAGCAGCATACGGGGTTAGCTATTAATAAAGTAGGCAAAATTAAAAAAAAATCATCGGAAACATCTGTCAGATCGATGTGATGACAGCTGGATATTCAGATGCGCATTCTCGCCACTCTTACATAGTTTCATATATTTATTTTTTCACATTATTTCATAGGGATTATTTTAAATATATTTTTTGCTCGTTTTGTGTGCATATTCTTATATTGATGTGATTGTTTGTAACTATTCTACATTTGGCATTCAATTTGGGATAAAACGTAGATGCTAAAACACTCATAGTGTCATGAGATTTATACCAAATTCAATAATTCTAAATTGAAAACTGCGGAAGAGCATAGTGGACAAATAAACAAAACATTCATCTACATATACACTTCTTCAACAGATTATTCCTAATGTTGAACTCATGCAATTAGTTTTTTACTTTTTAAATTTTATCTCAAACTCTCGTCTGTGTTTTGTTTTTTTTTCATTAATTGGGGCATCTTTTCAAATGTGGTTTGTATTTATCTAACCATGGTGACGCACCGGGATGACCTATTGCCATGTTGGCCTAATTTTAAAATCAAATTAAAAACGACATATGTTAAGTTATGCAAAATTATGTGTCGAGTTACACATCACGGATTTTCAAATACAATATTTAATTCTAATCCAAAACCGGATGAGCCGCCCAGCACGGATTAGCGAGAGTACACCATACATCATTGCCACAACGTGACATTCTCACGAGATTGAGACTGACTCTAATGTGACGTGCAATAATGATCTCAAACGACAAACTCAAACCAGGGCTCGTTCGCAAATGGATCGCCTACGTGTACATTTTTAAACAGGGGTTGTAAATCTTTCGATAACATCTCGCATGACAAACAAGCGGGCGTTAAATCAAACCAGAGACAATTAGCATAGCACTCTCATGTTCTCAATTTAGAGAGATATGGACTGGAATCTACATACGCAGATTACTAGATAAATTTATAGACATTCGAAAAAGCTTTTCGAACGCAATTGTAATATACGTACATATATACATATATAAAGTGCTCACAACAGTCAAAGGGCCCCATCAGACCGTTTCGAACTGAAAAGGGAGATACAGGGCGAGGCAGAGAAACCGGACGTACTATAAAATTGAATAATACGATGAAAATACGACTATTTTTGATAATAATAGCATCAGTGGTGGGCGAGTACGTAGTGTGCGATTTAATGTGGTATAAAAATTGAAGATGTGAAGCGATATGCTTTTGATGCAATTTTCTTTTTTTAAAGAGTTAAGACTACTGTAAAGTACTCAGTTTCATATACATAAGTATGTAGCTAACTGGGGGCTTATTTTCCATACAAAGCAATGCTATTTTATTCACGTTTCATATAATACCATAAATAGAGCATTTCTGCATAATATAAGGAGCATTCCGGTATTGATAAAACATTGCAAATGTATTCCATATTCTAAATGTATATTCTAAGCATTGCAAATATCTACCGTTGTTGCCATGTTAGTGTTCTTTATAGAATACTTGTAGGCATTCCTCTGAAGATGAAGATTTGAAAAATAAATCTGAAAGGGCTTCAAACCCTTCTAAGACTCGTTTACGGTCTACATATGTATGTAAGTTCTACATAAGTCCTACAATGTAAACTGAGGCTCTACATACATAACGAACAAACATTTATTTATAGATTTTTGAAGAATTGAGAGATTATAAGGACGTGTTAAAATGAACTCGTATTATTATAATTTGTATTAAGAAAACAGAACCTATTTTTATAACATCATTTCCAAATCTTTAATAAATGAGAGCGAAAAAAGTGGCATTCAAAACAGATTAAGTTTTTAGCTTGTGATTTGGTACGCTTCGATCTGACACAAGATTCCGATGCCATTTTATTTTACGGGTTCGTTAATGATAAAACTCCTTTAGCTTCGTGTCAGAGACATTAGTTTACTTCAATGTTAGCTAAACTTAGTCTGTCGGAAAATATCAAAGCGATCTACAAATAGTGGATGTGGTGCAAAATCAAATTAAAAAAAATTGATGGGCAGGAGTGTCACTGAACAAAAGGAGTATTGTAAAACAAGATAACTTTTCATGAAAAAGGGCTCGCCCAAAATACACACAAAGAAAGGTTATTAATTTGAGTAACAGTGAGCCTAATATGAACTTAGAAGTGAATATTTGTACTAAAATCCTCAAAATTAGACCGTAGACGGGTTTTAGAATCAGTCGGTCATACAACTTGAGCAACTTGGACGTTGAACTTATAATAAAAATGGTCATTCTTTTGAATTTCTTAACAAATATAACGACTTCAAAAGTCTCGTCACCTTTTAAACGCATCATAGATAATTTGTGGACATTAAATGAATATGTATGTCAATGCTATCCCACTGCCTTCGTAGATGCCAGAAAGGAAAGAAGGCAGAGCGAATGAATCGAAGCAAATGTGACCATTGAAAGGAAAGTTCTGGAAAAAATTAAACAACCATATTAAAGATTCAAACATACATATTATTACATATAACCATTAAGTTAATGAAAAAAATCCATCAACTTGATGAACATCAACGTCAAAAAGTCACATTTGACCCACCCTGTACGCACCCAGAGTACGTTTCGAATGTAATTTGCGTGAATAAAAATTGTGAGGTGACCCGCGATTTCAGACCCGACACACATTAAATATGTATATTATTATATTATGCGTATAAATTCTACGAGTCGGTCCATAATAATAACTGTGGGCGATTGTGAATGAAATAAATCTCTAGAGAGCACACCAGCCAGTCAAATCGCCCGATGACTCAATGAGTGCGTGGGTCATCGCGCAAGGCTACTTCTTTTTATCTCCACATACTACTTATGTACTGTACATAATTTCGCAGATAAGCAGACGTTTGGCGAAAGCCCAATGTCGACATAAAAATTCCTATTATAGAGTAATCATTCCGTTAGAGTTGATTCAAGTCGAACCAATCTGTGGTAACCTTTATTTACGTACATACATATATGTATAAGATGGTGTGGAGATTCTGTGTCACTAGGAGAGATCGCCCACTCGTCGACGAAAAGATTGAGACGTATCAATATGTCAACCGTATTCAAAGTGTGAAATATGTGTATGTCTATGTTTGAATTTGTTTTGATGTATCGCTCGTTTGCAAAAGTGTCACAACTCTAAATTTGAAATGTTACATGTAAAAGTCATTATCTCGACGTAATCATCTTTAGTCAAATTTCGAGTTGTCGCAAATGAGCGTGACGATCTATATTTTTCATTAGTATTCTGTACGCAAGAAAGAAATTATTCCGAGTAAAAAAAAAAAACTCAACGCACATACAATGCGGAAAATAACGAATGTGAAGACAAAAAGAAAGGAAGAGCGAAATTTGCAATGCAAACAATACGATTTTTGATGAAATTTATGCAACCTATAGCGAGAGGCTTTGTTTATGTGTGTCTTTTTAGGCGTTTAAGATGATTTACGACACTGTATAATCGATGTAAATCAACGAAATTAAGGCAAGATTTCGCGAATGAATTATTTAAAACAGCATCACAAAAAACTTTTTTTGTGATACTAATATATTATACATACACTCGTGGTGGTGGGAGAGGCATTGCTTTTTCTTTTTTAAATAAATTTAACAAAAACTAACTCAAAAGCAACGAATTTAATTTCGAATAGAATCATTGACCTTTCAAAATCAAAAAAGTACACAAGAAGGAAAAAAATCAAAAGATAAGCATCAAAATGCTCATTTTTATCTGTTACTCAATGTCAAGAAAATTCAGCGAAGAATTCTTCATAGAACTACATTTTTTACAAAAAAAAAACACTTTTTCTGATGAAAACCGCCGCTGTTATCTCACAAACATAAAAAAAGCAGAAAGGAAAACGATACAGATAATGTGTCAGGAGATAGCCTCGAGCAAGACGGGAGAATACGCCGTTTTTAAACAGCGAACAAGAAACAAAAGCATTTCGCGACAATAGATACATACATACATACATATGTATACATAAACACGAGTCAGATCGAAGAAGATCACCACGGACACGATCCAATTAGTCTGTTCAAATCGAGACTTTACTCTATACGAGCACTCACAATGGTGGGCCTGCACTCGCTCTCCTTATGAGATTTGAGCTCGTTAAGAGTCCCGCGGAGCAAAAAGGGGACCGGATTAGGCGAGTCCCGCAGGACCGACCGACATCCTTCACAAATTCTGACGTGAAAAACGAGAAAATTGTCTCCGAGATGAGAGATAAGCCCGACTAACGCGATTTCTCGTCTTCGATTCGACGAAATTAACGCATTCGCTGGCGGGCGCCAATCCGATTACGCCCCGAGACCTACATATAATACACACTAGACACAGACAAAAGGGAAAAATCAGCAAAAGTAGCAAAAAATGAGCGAAAAAAAAACTTTCATCTTTCGCGTTGCGCCTTTCGAAGCGTGAAAAATGTAATAATACGGCCGACATCCCCCTCCTCCCCCCGTCCCTTTATTTCCGATATTATATTATACAATACGTTTCTATTATGTGTAGTTTTCAAAGCGGGTCAAAGACGAACTATACGATCGTATACATTGTATATGTAGCTCATACATATGTACATATAAAAATATGGGTTTGCTCTCAATTTTCTATCACAATAAATGCATATTTCAGAAATATAGACATTTTTTTAATAATATAGAATAGTAAAGTAATAACAGCTTGTTGTACCAGAGAAATGTTATAATAATAGAAGCGCCTTTACCAATACATTGCCTGTGTCATAATTAGACTGCGGACCCAAAGCGCGCCGTTTATTATTCAATTGTTGTAAATGCTTTGTTAAAGGTTTGCCAAAC
Organism: Arctopsyche grandis; assembly: GCF_051622035.1. Lineage (NCBI taxonomy): Eukaryota > Metazoa > Arthropoda > Insecta > Trichoptera > Hydropsychidae > Arctopsyche > Arctopsyche grandis. Next base: position 5,303,510 of record NC_135357.1, on the reverse strand, counting down.
CTTTTTTTTGCACTCTAGCTTTGTAAATAGAGCCAAACCGCCCCGATTCCTGGAAAAAGCACGCTCTCTATCCGCAGTCTAGTCATAATAATACGCGTAACGTTTCCATAACTACAGATACAAGCACGTAACAGAACCGGGGTCATATTCACTACAGAAATAAAAGTTTTATTTTGATATGAATGTATTTACAATTTGAGTATATGGCGGTGTTGGGCATTGGTAGCCAATCTGTTCTTTTCTCAATTGGCGGATTATTTTTATCCACTTTTTTTGCATTTGGAAACTTTTAAATCAACTATATTATGTATAGTTTATATAATTAATTACTATATTATGTAGTTTATATAATTAATTACTATATTATGTATAGTTTATATAATTAATTACTATATTATGTATAGTTTATTTATATATATATATATATATATATATATATATATATATATATATATATATATATATATTTTATAAAGGTAATGTATAGTTTCAACAAAAATACATACATACATATGTATCATATAAAATGAACGATGTTTATATTAATTAAACTTAAATAATTGGTTATTGATATAATTGAGTATTCGGTGCCACCAAGAGAAATGTGTTTAGATATATTTAAAAATATTTTTTACATTCCTCTGGTGCTACCCCTGAAATTGTATGTAGAATGTATGCATGCAGTCGCCATGACACTTTTAATAACTGTCAAACTACGATGTTAATTGAATAATATGTTACTTAAATGATTATTTTACTTATAAAAGTGTATTCCATGTTGTTTATTGTGTGTTTTTGAATGCATTGTGCAATTTTTAACGATGCACATACTTTTCTAGCCTAACCTGACCTAGTCCATAAAAGCTGCATACACACGAAATAAAACGAAGGTCTGCACTCTAAGAAAAATGTTGCAAACGTTTCATATTTCGCACGTGAAAAATTAATGTCGATTTTGGCGTTTTGCATGCAAACACACACACACACACACGTTCGATTATTTAAGGGGGCGCTATCCGCTATAAAATAACCGAATGTATGACAAAAATCGTAAAAGTAACGAAACGAGTGTGCAAATGGTGCCCAACCGAGCGAATATGAAAAGGAAGTCTTAGCTCTGCAATGGATATCGACTTTTGGATTAACCGCAGAGTCATTCACCCACATACTCTTACGACAACACTAAGAAGAATATCAAATACGGAACACCGCACCGTTAAGAATTTACAATATGACTTGGGAATATATTACATATATTATATTAAGCCGTTCTTCTCCCTCAGAAATTGTAATATATGTATGTATACGTCGAAACATAGCTGCATATATATACATATGTTGCTATATACATATACATACATACGTACAGACATTCTAGATATTAATTTAATAACAAAAACATATTATATGGTATTTTATATTTGCCACGGTTTACTAGTGCGATTTATATATTCAAAATATTATACATATACTCTATAGACTACTGAAAATGTCCCTTAAAAATAATAGATAACTTCTTATTGATAATTTATATTTGATTGCAAACGGGTTTTTCCACGAATACGTACAATATATGAAAACGTCTCTCAATTTATTTTACTAGGAATAGATAGAAAAGGAAGAAAGGAATAATTGAGAAGAGATATTCTCAAAAACAAATTACTCGGGAGTTTCTCGGCATATTTAAGAAGAGACAAGAAATAATATATAACATATAAGACTAATTTATTAATCTTGTCTTCACTATTTCGAATATATGTAGCTTCCATTTATGTATATGGTAAAAGAAAACATTAGAAAAATTGCATTTAAAATACGTTCTGCAAAGTTTTTGTTATATCTTGGAAGGGATTAACATATATATTGATTCTGATTATTTATATTAAATTCAAAACTACGTTGTTTCATTGTGACAAGCATTTTAACAATTTATTTATATAATCGAAAATTCTGTTAAAATATTTAAAAACATACTTCAAAGATTAGTAGCATACTGAAAATCAGCTGCATAGACTCGTGGTTAGCGAATAATGCTTCGAACAAAGTAGTCACGGGTTCAAATCTCACTAGTTTCTGCTGATTATCATTATGTCACGAGTTTTCCAATTTATCTGATTTTCATTGAAAAGGTTCCAACAAATTGGCAATTTTTTCGCAAATCTTAAGTTTTCGGAAATACTGCAAATTTACAAATTTAATCGTAAATGTTATATGAAAACTAATATTACATATGCATATGTATTATTCGTTTAAAAGGCATAGAAACTTCTGAGAAAATTATTTTTCATTGTGAATAGATATGTACATACATATGTATTTGAAGTCGAGCATTTCTGCTTCTCTATGACAAACATTTCAACATTTAACATAATGGAATGCTTAGAAAAGCTACTCTCTTGAGTGTATGTAGTTTCTTATTGCCTTCGGGAGCAAAACAGAACACAAAGGAATAATTTGTAGGGCACAAGCATATCGGGGACCAATTTCACGCGAAACTGTCACAATGGAACAAGACAAGATCGATAAATTACAGTACGATATACCCATACTCGGAAACAACGAACATTCAAACGACAACACTAAAAAGATTACAACGGACTTTTATTTCAACTCGCACATCATTATTATCCACGGTCTTTAAAGCATCACGTTATAATATAATTCAAAAAGCGTACACACACTAGTAGTAGATAATCGACGAGCAGGAAACGACAACGAATTCCTCTTCTACTGCATCGCAAGCATCCAAAGAACTGATTGCACTTTGAAACTATTTTATTTTAAAATTTCAAGGTACATACATATGTATGTATTTTTGTATGTTACGGACAAAAAAATGTAACCCATCGCACACTACCGAATTACAAATACATCACGTTCTGCTTTGAATATGCATATCTCGGCAAATTTGAACGAATTGTCACGCCGACATCGTATCAGATGTTTGTCACTTGATAAAACTCGTTACGGATTAAGTCAATATTGTTAATTGACGATGGACTAGCAACTGAACACACAACAAATAGCTGTTCGCCGTTTGTATAGATAGCACAGGTTTTTCCATGCAAATTAAAAAAAATAATAAAATACAACCAAAAAAATCATATTAAAATCCTAAAATATTACACAGTTCTATTACATATTACGAAATTTTAAAATGAAATCAAAATTTGAGACAACCCCGGCCCAAAAACGAAAAAAATATATACTAAAAGTAATAATTTTCAAAGTGTTACTTTGAGATTTGCCTATGTCTCTCAACAACTATTCTGACTCCTTTCCACGGATAAAAACAAGCGACTCAATTAATCAACCCTATTTAAAGTTTGGACCATTGTGGTATTACAGGTATACCCAGGCGAAATATAACAGAGAAAAATATATAATTAAATAGAAAAAATACAAATTTATACATAAAACATAAAAAAAAACAATAACATCAAAATTTCAAACAATAATAGAAATCACAAAATATATAAGGTAAGTAGAAAAAATGTCTTGCATCAACAGTCAAACCAATATATGTACAAAATCCTGAATGGAAGAGAGAATATCTAAATTCACTTATAGAACACATCTTATTATGAAAATAGTAATGAGCGCAAGCTACCAGACAAATAGGTTAAAAAAATCTCTGATAATCTACCCTCACTGAGGTAGAAAATATCACATTCAGGCACGGCAACAATAATTTCATTAAGAAGCCGGATTACTCTTTGAAAAGGAGCCATCCAATAAGGAACTGTGCGGGCAGGAGGTACACACATCAAATGATGATGATCTAACACGTACATAATTATTAAGAGCATAAAGTCTACCAATTGTTCTAGCTACGACAGTCATGACGTATTACCACGTAGAAGCTGGAGAAAAAAATCAATTAAAGATAATTTTCTCCAAAGTTAAAGGGAAATAATTATATATGTATAATATATAATTATTATTAATTATATATTATAACAATTATAAAGTTATAAAAAAATATATAATGTTTTTAAATAGTCGAGACATGAAATAGTAAACCGTATAACATAAAAAGTATTTTTAAACGATATGTATTATAAAGAAAATACACACGTATATCACATAGTGCATAGTAATATTCTCGTCTCGAATGAATGAACGGACGTAACGAGTGGAATAATGGCGAGGAGTCGTTCAATGAATAAATAGTAGAAGACGAACGAGAAGGAATAAATAATTATAATAACAATAATAATAAGAATGAACGAAACTAATAATAATGGGAAAAAAATCGTCGGTAATTATTCTGAATAGTAAACGAGGCACAAAGTCATAAGTCATCTTTTGGCGCACGGCGTTTTGAATTAGCATAGCGGTCTACACCGGTGTGCTAATATAATATGTATTTTATTTTATGTATGTACATACATACATACATATGTGGCTCTTGTAAATGTCGCGGAAAAAAATCGCGATATGCAATAATTGATAATAATTATATCGTTTTTCATGCGTTGAAAAATCACTCGATAAATTAAACGGTCCGTTTTGCGACACGAGATATGCGTACAAGTAAAACAAAAATGTATGTATGTATGTATATACATAATGGCTACAAATAAATTGAATTTTATATCCTTTGACATATAAAATATGTATTTCGGCAATTTGATAATCAATTAAGTTTTGTAAAGTTTTCGATAAATGCCGAATTGTTGTCCTTGAATCAATTTTGTATGAAAATGTAAGTATAAAAAAAAGCATTATATTATACATATATAGGAGATTTTCCCAATTGTTATATTCGGAATTGATAGAACGAAATAATAAGCGGATAAAAGTCTCGTTGTTCAATTATATGACATAATAGTCTTATTTGTAACAAAGTATTTCGACAATAATAGGATGTTACAAGATTTTCTATGAAAAAATAGCTGAATTTTCTACCGTTTTGAGTTTCAACTTAAATTAATAGGCATTCAAAAGGACGACAGATTTTTTTTTGGGAAAAGATACCCCGCGATGGTGTCAACTATTATATTACATATATAAACGATGATTAATTGCTTACAAAAATATTTTTCTGATGTTTCAAAAATATTATATATGAATATATAGAATATCTATATATATAATATTTTTATATAGATATTAAACATAGATATTTATATTTATAGATATATAATATAATATTATTTAAGTATTTTTAGACATACATATATACATATGTTCATACATATATCTAAAATAATTTGATTGAAATTCGTATTAAATAACTCAGTTCGATAGATTACTAAATAAAATTGAATTCTAATTAATTTTAAATGTTGTGTTGTAGATATTTCATTGTCGCAATATACATATGTACATATGTAATGTTCTGACATTTATTGAATTTACGTTATTATGTATATTTCAATAAGAAGCAATTTAATGTTATGCTAAAATTGCATATAACTATTCCGATGCGTCCAAAAATAAGTATTTGATGTATAATATTTGAAATAAAGCAAAAAAATCATTTAAAAAGCTTTGACTATATTAATTATGTTGCTTTTAAAATTTTAGAAAATTATAATATTCATTTATACTAACTATGTTATGTAGATACATTTGAACATCCAATATCATATAAAATTAAATATTTTCTTTGTCATCCTAAAATACGTATTTATTATACCTGTAATGTAAAGATGTATATGAAATAGTTTTACATTCAATTTAAACGTAAACGAATAGCTTTTGCGATTCAAAAAATGTTTCCAATAAGAAAATTTCCAATAAGAACGTTTTCTCGAAAGTAAAACGAGTAACGAGAATTAAAATGAAATTATTCGCCAGTAAAAAAATTCACCACTTTTCATCTTGATTAAACTGAAATATAATTAAGACATTGCAAATGAAAAAATGAAAAGTTCGAGTCGGAAAAAACGTCAAAGAGGGCAGAAATTAATCGCAAGAAAGCCCACATAGGAATTCGAACGATTAAAGTACACGTTCAAATATAAAATATCGAAAAATATGTAAATTTCCACGGGGAATCGAAAAGTTAACGCGTTATTGCAAAGTGTAATTGCTTGAGGGAGTTCTCTCCAAACTTCAACACACACACACACAAAAACCAAACACTTGAAAATACATATGTATACATTTAATATAAATTGCATTTCAATCGGATGAAAAACAACACACACAAGACGAGAAGATTCAACGGCAGTCGAAATTCAAAACACACCGGAAGACGATTCACCATTACGACAAAATCGCGGTCACAATCTTATCAGGACAGAAGCCTCAACCGGAAAGCACAAAACCGCGACTCTGATCAAATATCAAAGCCCATATAACATGCATAATAGATATAAATAAGCGATATCGATCGGTAGTTAAAAACTGTCCAAACGACTCATTGTTCGGCCGGCTAACTACACCGATTGTAATTATTTACAGCCGATTTAAGTGAGTTGTTTACGATTGATTTCAAAATTGGTCTCATCACGCACACGTGAGTACCGACGATTAAAACGCACCCGAAACGATCGACACGACGATAAAAATACCGACGACGCTTTAAAAGATCATCGAAATTATGGATCGTTTCCTCCTGAAAATGGAGCAATGAGTTTTTTGACGCGACGAAATTTTGAGCCGCGGCGTAGTTCGATCGGTTGAATTGATACAAAAAAAAATCGGATGTGACCAACCCACAACTTTGTATCTATGTGAATTCGATAATGAAACATATATACACGTTCACACATACAGGCTATGAGAGCATTTTCGATACAAATTGAGCGCAAATGTAAGGAATCTTACACAAGATTCTACAAAATTCTACTTCCGGCTGTCGGATCTAGTTCAAATTTTTTTTATTACTTAAAATCAATATAAATACTATACATATTAAATATCAAGAAGCTATAAAATAATTTAAAAGGCCAAAATAAAAAATGAAATATTGTTAACAAGAAAAAATTACAAGTTCCGGTTTACGAATTCTGAACGAACCAAAACCTTATCGACTCTACATAATTTAGTACATAAAAAATATAAATATTAAGTTTCAGCTTGATACGTTCAGTGGTGTGGTCACAACATTTTTGACTTTCCTAAGAGGAAAAAATCCCACTTACGGTTTATTAAATTTAATGATTTTTTTCATCGATATGTACAGAGCCGTGCAAAGGTAACAACTTTCCCAGGCTCCAATATCTACGGGCGCCAAAATCGTCATCACAATTTCAATTTTCAATGAATGCGATAAATATCCGAATTTTTAAGTGGAATAATAAATATCAAGATATCGTTAGCGATTTTGAATGAAAACTTTAAAGCAATTGAGCATTTAGAAGTATTTTTATTATTCGATAGAATTATAAAAAATTACGATAGTATTTTTATCGCCGAATCAATTGAAATATCTTTAAATAATCAAAAGTTGTTTAAGATCTTCAATGGCTCAGGATTTCAATTTTACCATTTATCATTCAAATCCCAAGTGTCCCGGTGGGCATGTCAATAATTGTGGCAGCCTCAATCTATCGTTTTGAGAAATATTCTTACTTTAATGACAGCTAACCCAGTTTAATGTCAGTTAAATATCAAAGCAATCAGAAGAGTGGAAGTGGTTTGAATTTTGTTAACGAATTTTGCTGTGCCAACACATAAATAAAAAGCTTGTAAAAATCATTGGAGAGAATCCTTTTCAATACACACAATAAAAAAGCACCGATCTATTTTGAAATAAATGTAATTTTTAATTATTACATTCAATAACAATATTTTCCTAGCCCTATTTTTTCATTTAAATTTATTTCATTAGCAAACTCACTGCGCCAAATTATTCCTAGAAACCCAACAATAATAAGCTTATACTAATTTGAATTCCAAGTATGCATTAGTTTAATAATAAAACCCGCACACTTTCGTTACAAATACTCAATTAACTTTTTTTTAACGAATCGAATCATTCGAAAACATACCTAAATACAATACAAACGTATATATGTATGTAGTCGTCTGGGAAGCGAATTACGCACGTATACACAGAAGGGTAGACCGTGAAAGCCTCGCTCGAAAGCCCCAAATGTAATCAATTCGAAGATGGCAGATAATGGAGTTCAATGCATTGCAAATTATCCGAGGAAAAAAGGTTCATTAAGAGCAAGAGTCGAAAGCTTCTGGAAAATAATACGAATCTAATTGTAAAATAATTCCTAGATTGCTTTTTTCATCTGAAATACATATATTTGCGAAAAAAAAACGTAATACGAATATACTAAGAAAGGAATAAGCCAAATTTTCACTTACAACAAAGCTACTTTCGTATTCCGTCACGAAGCCGAGAAAAATCCTAAATTTTGCTAATTGTTTTAATCCACTTGACACCTTGTCGCCTTTTTTATTATAATTACTATAAACTTGGTTATTTTTCTCGGCCGAGAAATTCTCGAGAATAAATCAGCGTCGAGTGTGGCGTATGATTTACGGCGAAAGTAAAACGAACAAGCGCACACACACACACAATCACACCGGCTATTTAATACATTTATGTACATGGCGTAATCGTATAATATAATCATCATCGCACACATACATAATACCTCAGCCTCAAGTTGAAAAGATAAACAGAGACGTACCAGAGGAAAAGTTTCATCATGGGAAAGTTTGCAGTAGACACTCGTATACAACCCTAGGGACGACTCGTTACGAAAGTTAACCCGTCGACGAGCTGATGCATTCGAATTGTACGTACATACGTACGTGCGCCCTGAGAATTCGGGATCGAATGGGATGTAAGTGTATGTATGTGTGTTCGGAATTAAATTTGAAATGAATGGGACGTTGCATAAGTTGTGTGTGAGCAAAGAAGATGACGCTGGATGCGATGGCGGTCAGGGTTGCACACGGCTCACGTCTGACCCAGAAAGCGACTGCAACAATACATAATGGGTCTGAGACTGTCGTCGATTCTTAGTAGACGACCCTTGAGTTGAGAAGCCCTGAGTAAATTGAAAATTTTCAGTATCGACGAGGCATAGGAAGTCGACGGATAACTTGATACGGTCATCCAATTGTGTTGTTACGAACGGCCTTAGTATACGCTTTTAACTCGCAAGGGATGTGGAAAGTGTGGTGTAAATTGATTCATAGCGATGAAAAGTTTTAGAACCACTTTAAAAAAAAATATATATATATATATATATATATTTATTTTATTTAAAAATCTGCATGTTTGTTTGGATTACGTCACGCTTATAAGTACGAATTGTAAATAGGTTTTTGAGCTCTTTTTACTTACCTCCTTTACGTTTCACATGGCTTTCGTGTCAGTGGTCATTTTTATCTCTTATCCAATCGTTTTCATACTTTGCCATATTGCTCATTTTGGTCATCAATACACGTTATTCCTATTATGCTGTACATGAACATTATAATAATATAATACTATGATTAATAACCAAATTAAATTAAATTGTAAAATAAAAAATGATCAGTAGATCAGTAGCTATTAAAATAGGGTTACACGACAATTGGTGCAAGTCCAAAAAGTTCAACGACAAAATGTACCCGAAAATTAGTGCGCTGACAAAATGTACCCGCGACAAAATGTTCACGCGACAAAATGTTCAAAAATCCTAAATTTTCCTATTTTAATGGAAAAAGTAACTTTTTATTGCATTATATTTATCGATGTATCATATATGGTACTTTTTATCGTATAGATCCCGGATGTTATTAAATTATGTTCTCAACCGCACCAACAAAGAAAGTATTTTTTTTTTCAATTTAAATAAGTAAATATTGGATACGGTTGAGAACACCTGTCATTTATACAAGACGAGTCACAATGACATTCGCTTAAAATGTAATTGTTCAATTAAAATAAGAATATGTTGGTGCGGTTGAGAACACCTGTAATTTATACTAATTAAATAACATACGCGATCTATACGATAAAAAGTACCATATATATCGATAAATATAATACAATTAAAAGTTACTTTTTCCATTAAAATAGGAAAATTAAGGGTTTTTGAACATTTTATCGCTTGAACATTATTTCCGTGGACATTTTGTCGCGTGAACATTTTGTCGCGGGTACATTTTGTAAGTGCACTAATTTTCGGGTACATTTTGTCGTTGAACCTTTTGGCCTTGCACCAATTGTCGCGTCCCCTTAAAATAGATATAAGATATATTGTGAACATAATTTCGTAATAATAAAAAGCATTTAAAAATCAAAATAAAAGTGCGAGTCATATTCTCAAATACGGGTGAGGATGTACACGTTCGGGTTATTGAAGACTTTTGAATCTGTAGAAGTATATGTATGTATATATTTAGGTATATATATTGCCAAAATATTGTCTGTAAATGTGTAGTAGAAGCTGTTTTGAATAGTTTGGAAGCTACTGGAACGGAAAATCGATTGAAAACAATGGAAGTGTATCGAATAGGCAAGAATAATAAAAATTAGCTTATAATCGGCTTCCCATTACTCTACGAATAAATTGTGTAAAATTTATACGTTCAAGTATAGGCGATGATGTACAAATTGGGAGGCACGCGATTTTGCTCTTGAACAGCATGACCTGATTTTCTCCGAAATTATTGTATTATAAACACTATCAAACTGAAGATGACGAGGTGGATGTCTACTTAAATAAATTAAATTTAAAACGAATTAAATATAATATAAAAAAAGGTAAAAATGTTATTTATTTGAAATTCGGGCGTTTTAAGCTTGCGAGTTCAAAAAAAGAGTTCACAGTTCACTCAATGGGGTCGCCAGATTGATGGGATTCTGCGTTCAAAGGAATTTCAACTAATATCATGACTCTTGCAGACTGCGGCTGTGGAATCTGTGCAAATAAATCATCGCTTTCCTGGAAGAATCACCCTAAAAAACACTCATTCACGAGAGCATACAATTAGAGCGAGCCTGTAAATCAAACTACCATACATACAAGATAGAATTCAGTTCACATGAAACGAATCAGAAACCCAAATCTTAGTCACAGTCCCAATCCGTTTTACTTCAAAACGTTGACTGTTCGTATTCCATGTATGCATATACAAATACAATTTCTGGATAAAAATCCAATCATACCCACTATGAATTCAACTGATAGTTTTGATTCTCTTTTGGATATCGTTAGATTACTTTTCTCGTTAATTATTTCACCGAATCTTCGAGCAAAATTGGAAATAACTTCAACTTAAATTTGTTAAATATACCGTCGTACAGAACTACATATGTACATAGGTTCATTCGTCAGTATATAACAAAACAAACATACACACATTGTAGAATGAAATTATCACAACAAACACACAACAACAAGGATTTAATTGAATTGAACAGAACTTCTAGAGCGAAATCAATTTAGTACACACGCCCACACATGTGAAACTTACGATCCATGAAAGACGATCATGGAACGAGAGGAAAGGTGTGGGGGGGGGGGGAGGACAGTTAAAAAATAACAAAGATCTATTTTTTAAACGGACAATTTACGGACGCAAAGACAGCAAAAGTCAACAGTTCTCGAAAATGCCCTTTTATAAGCGAGGCCTAAGTAAACATAGAACATAGCCAGTTCTTCAGTTTATTTTTATTTCATATAACATATTACCTTTTTTATATAAAATAACGCAAATACACACATACACACACACACACACACGAATAAAACTATTTCTAGAAATAAGCACACCTAATAGCGTGCCACCTTAAAAAAAATAAGCGTAAAAACAAATGCACGTGCGCTAAAATAAATAAGTGGAAATACGTTTCGCGGTTCGGTTGATTCACGGCTCGCGACTCGAAATTTAATATAGCGCCGTTTTTCACCGGCGGAAAAATTGCCCGGCTCGGAAAATCATCGGCTGTAATTCAGCACTCCCTTTTCCTGCTCTCTTCCGAAAGAGTATCTTTTGTCGCGTAAGATTTGCGTATTATATTTACGACGACACCACGCGTATAAATTATATCGTGTATATATAAAAAAAGGCGGATCTAAAAATAAGCGACTCGAACGATACGACGAGTCCGTGGAAATTTTCCTAATGATCGTTTCGGTAGAGCTAGAAGAGTTCACGAAAATATATACATATACAATAAAAAATTACAGTGGCGGTCATTGATATCACATTATTCCGTTTGATGTTTGTATACCGTCAGATGCAAATACACCTTGGCTTTCAAATTTGCAGTTAAATTTTATCAGACGCCTAATAAAAGTATGCATCATATACATATGTAAATATATGCATGTATATTTTTATTGCTGTGTAAAGTTTTTAAAAATATTATTTTTTCAGTAATTACTATATTACTGGGAAGACTATTCCAAACGGAAACCACTCTGTTTGAAAAGAAGTAATCAATTTATTCGATTTTTATTTTTGGAGTCTAAGGTAGTGACCTCTGAGATGAGTGTTTTCATTGAACATAATAAGTTTGGACATATGCCAATTGTAATAATTATTTAATATTTTAAAGACTTCGATTAAGTCGCCTCTTGTTCTTCTTGTCTCTAATTTAGTGAGATTCATTATTTTCAATCTTTCGTTATAAGTGCAGAAGGAATCTTTGTAATTATCCTTTGTACCCTTTCGATACATAAAACATATTTTTTAAAATGAGGATTCAATAGATTTATGCTGCTGAAAATGTTAAGACACATTGCATCTCTACACTGCTGAGCTAGATTAAAATATTGGAAAGGCCCTCCTTGGGAATTAACTCATAAACCTTACATCAGTGGTCGCCACGTTGGTTCTTTTCGGTCGACTTTGTAACATACCATTGTGTTATATGTACATCGATGACCGCCACTGTAAACACAATTGAAATTCTTCAACTAAGAATACACACAATACATACATAATAAACGACGAAAATGGCGCACGAGAGACGGTTATCGCGCATCGACATTTTTCCAAAGGATCGGAGGGCCAGGCCTTGGCGAACTTCCGGCACGAGTACAAAGGATCGAGCATTTCCGCGCAGGAAAACTTTGTTCGCGAAAATTGCCAGCATGCGACGCAGAAAACGCGATAAAGATGAAAACCATCGACACACGACGACGAGAAAAACCCCAAACCACAAATATTCACAACATCAATAATGCATTAAATACATATGTACTTACATATATACAATATAATACGTACGTATCGATCAAATCGGTAGACACACATCAAAGGTTGCTTACGCATGAGGAAAGGCATTCATTATAGTCTGCCGGTAAACATAGCGCATCTCCGCTTGGCAGGAGATTCGCACAGGTGTTGTCAACCTTTTAAACGGCGAGCGAGACGAGCGAGTCGGTTGAGCAAAACGCGGAAGTCGCCAATGCATTCGTTTTAATTGAATGCACGCGACCCTGCAACTTTGCGCAGGCGAAAGTGCATTCGCAACTCGTTTCAGTGCATTAGACGTAAACTTTACATTCGCGGCTTAAGTCATCGATTCCACGTACATATAAATATAGGAAACAATTCTAAACATTACTTTGCATTGATTTAAATAAATTACCATCACGATTTTTTTTTGGGCAATTCTGACTATTTGAAATATAATATGTATTTACATATTCCACTTCTTCAATTGAGATGTATACCCACTCTAAATTCTGACAATTTGCACCTATCGAAATTGGCTGAAACGTTCGTATCTTAAAAAAATGGACTTTTATTTCATACGAAGGCGGATATAATTTCACAGATTATATTATAATAAGAGATTAGAGCAACATATAACCAGTAGAATAGACTAGTAGTTAGCATATAATGCTTTGATCAAAGTGGTCACGATCGGATATCAAACCCAAATTTCGTCAGATGAAAAAGCGAAAGCAGGCTGATGAAACTTATATTAACATATTTAAAAACATACTTTAAAAGATTAGTAGTAGGTAAATTTTATAAGTGATTGACATAATCATAACCAGCTGCATATACTAGTGGTTAGCGTATAATTCTTTGAACAAAGTAGTCGCGGGTTCAAATCTCACTGGTTTCTGCTGGCCAGACCTTGGATTTTACTCCAGGCGTTTTGTTTCCTATCATAATTTGCCAATTTATCTGATTTTCATTGAAATGGTTTCAAAAAATGTGCAACCTTACCCATTTTCTAGCAAATCTCGAGTTTTCAGCAATCTCGAATGTCACTGAATTACATAAAATGCTGCACATTTACAAATTTCACCATAAATGTCTTTGTGTATTTACTTTGTATAATACTAATTATACTTGTATCAAATATACAATGTTTCTGGCCAGGAAAGCGTATTGGGGATACCTGCTAGGCCTTCCTGGTATAAATTAAAAATAAATAAATAACAAGAGCCTTGATAAAAAAAAATAACAAATCTTTTGTTGATATCAATAAAACAAGCAATAGCATATGTAAATGAGCAAAAAAAAAATCGAATTTGCACCGAAACAACTCACTTTTACAGACACATACAAAGTTGAAAAACCCTGTCTAATTCGGATCCGATCTAAATACGAGGAAAATGGAACGGGTAAGTGTGTTTCGTGACGCAAAATTGACGCAATGCCAACACATGACGTCGTCTACACACACACACACACACACACCCACAAAATTACAAAAAAAGGTTACGCACGGCTGAAAAAATCATGCACGTATAATTTTTACGGCGAATTCAAACAACTGAATTCGGTTTCTGTCCTTTGAAACCACGAACAAAACACACACGCGTAGACTCAATGATTGAGTCAATGATCAATAACTACAATACAAAGAGAGCACCGTTCGCCGCAACGACCGGAGAGAATAGTGGTCGTCAACCGAACACTTAAAAATGATTTATGTATACAAATGCTACGTGCAAATTCTAAAAAATAAAAAAAACAGACAACCATTTCCCACTTGCAACGACGTCGTCAAGAGTGACATATGTTTCGAAGTTTTCAACTCCGATCTTTTTTTTATTTTTATCTAAAAAGTTACGGAAATGTAGAAACGTGCGAATGTCTATTATAAATGGCCAATTTAGGGTCGTTATAAACGATTCGATGACCGAGTTTTATCACAGGTCAACAAATACGGCGAAAGTATTGCGATCGACATAAGAATAAGAAGCGTGTATTGTGCGAGTTTCGAGGAACCGATTTGAACACATTACATATATAAAAAAATGTTTTTTAAACGGTAGTTGTGATGACATTCGGCCAACGGATCGGATTCGAACTCGAATCACACAGAATTTTACTAAAAATAGAAAGAAAAAAAACAAAACACATGTACATAGTACTGATAACTATCGCAATTGTTTAGAAAAAATTCCATTAAAAAAAAATTAAATGCGTTGTAATTGGATTTGCTTGTTGGAGATAACTGGAATTTTGAGCATTGATAAAAGCGTTTATAATAAGCAAATGCGACAGTTATCAGTGAATAACAAAAACAGCATAAAAAGTATACACAGCAAGACTCTCCTCTCCGACAACGCAATTTAAACACACGTTATTATCTATTCAGATTCCAACAAGAACCGTATCAGAATGTATTGTAATAAATAAACATAATTATTTTCCAGTACAGATCATATTCCTTTTTTTTAACACACATTCCAATCAGAAATAAAAGAGACAAATCCGCAATTAAAATTAGCACACAAACACAAATTCGATTCTGGTCATTTTACCGCGAACTGTATACGTTAATCTTGAAATTAATCGATATACGGATATCAACCTAATCTAATCCAACAAATAAATCTGCAAAAAACCCATTCAAATATAGCCATTTTTATCATTTTTAATTATAGTTACAAAATCCATCAAATTTAAAATAAAAAAGCGAAAAGTTTAACATAATTGCAATACAGATTACATTTACAAATTCAACTATGGACATCTTCTTAACTTAAAATAGTCTATTTTCAGGTCATATTAAAGCGAACTGTACACGTTAATCTTGAATTTAATTTAATCACGGATATCAACCTAATCTATTCAACAAAGTTATCTACAAAAATCCCATTCAATAGTTACTATTTTGAACCACTTAATCTCCACGCGTTTGTAGAAACCGATTCGATTATTTTATTATATGTATGTGTTTAGTGCCAACCCTTGACACAATCTCTTGAATATATCACAAACTAACGAAAAATATTGACCGTCACTGTGAAGAAACCAATATTAATTTCATAGCCTTAAATACGAAGGAGCGCGCACCGGTGCTTTTATGGCGATAAAGTGGTTAAACACAGTTAAAAAATCCATCAAACTTTATTTATCATTACTAGAAAAACGCAAAAAAGTTTTCAATTCCAGCTTATAACAGTTCAACGGAATTGTAATACGGGTGCTGCTATACATACATACTACATTTCACGACTGTTTAAAGCAGAGAGACAAATATACGACTCCTATTAGACAACTTATGTATGTTTTGATCGCGTATATTTTCGACCAATAAGAATCGAGATTTAGAATTTGCTTAGTATGTACAAAGACTACCGAAATGCGATAAAGTCTATGATTTCGCATTTACAAGTCGAACCAAACATTTCATTGTAAAAAAGTGAAAAAAATAAATTCAATCTAACATTTTCAACAATTTCGTAATTTTTTTTTTTTAATAAAAATCAAAAATTAAACATTCGCAAAATATTGAACGACGCATGAAAATAGTTTCAGGCTTTGAAAGCCTGAATTTAGTCCGTCTGGTGAGTTGTTGACTTAACTTTTGCGTTTATCGAGCCCCTTCAAAGGCCCCTTGTGTGCGCTAGTTACGCCATTATTGCATTGACAATAAATTCAGAACCAGTGGTGTACTTAAAAATCCCCAAAAAAAAAAAAAACCAACACACAAACGAACGCGAAAAGGGTTCAATTAATTCCCGATAGCGGTAAAGTTAAAATAAAAAGTCCCGTACGTCCGGCGAACGGTCGCATTTAACGATCTCCATTTATTACAATGAAAATAACGCGATATCGAAAAAAGGTTTGCCGCAGCTGCTGAACCGACAAGATGACTGATTTTAAGAGACAGTTATTCCGTGGCGCCGTTTCGACAAAAAGGCTATCGATATCGCAATTTTTTTCATTTACTAATTGATTTAAACTGTCGCGAAATTGAAATTGATCGCGATTAATCCTCGGATAAAATAACGATAATTTTATTTTCCATAAATTCAAGATAAAAAATCGACCGAGTGGAATTAATGCGAATTTTCCTCGATTGGACGTTTGGATAAAAGAATGCGGTTTTTCCTATGCGATTGTGTTTAATCGGCACGCACATTATTTTGATAATGTTGTTGAAAATAACACGCGAAAATTTTTGCAACGTTTTAATTTTACGAACCGACATACATGATAAATTTACGACTTCTCGAGTGTAAAACACCATGTATAGGAAAAATACAAGTTATATCATTAAGCAAAATCGACACGAGTTACGATAGCATATCACGTTCAAGCGGTTCGTTGAACTCTTGGCCAGATTCAAAACAACGTTTAGGCATTTCAACGGTTAAAATCATATATATTGGATTACGCTATTTCATCTGCCAACTAACCACATATACATTTGTTTAAATCTGATGTCTATCTACATATGAATCCTAATAATAATAGCAAGACACTACACTAAAGCAGCCAAATCAAAATAACTTAAGGACCACGATGAAACATAATCCAAACAGAACTAATCGAGACCTATCGTTGATTTATAATTATAGTACATTTGTAAATTCAATATAAGCTCAGAATTTAAATTCGAAAATTAAATTACATACAATATTAACTTAAATATGTATATATACATATTTATATACACAACATTACTTACAAACGATGTGCTATATATTTCAAAACATCAATGAACAAAATCATGCTTTCCAAAGTTTTCATGTAAACAAAACCTTTTGTATTGAATTTCATGAAATGCTCAAAATATAAATAACGCTAATCACCCACCAATCATTCAAAACTTAAAACAAACTTCGACACATTAAAAAGGATCCCTTTCAGAAAATAAATCAAACAACAGAGTTTTCATCTTACGAAGGAGTATTTTATTTTACGACTGGCATCGACAAAAGAAGCATATTTTCTCCCCTCAAAATAAAAAAAATGGCGTAGAACAAAGAATAAAATCACATATTATATTTCGCATTTCCCACTACAGACATTTGATAATATTATATATCCAAATATGTAGAAGTAAAACACAATGCGTTCAAAGAATCGTCCATCATCACGTTTCTTACTTGTACATATTTAAAAGTCATTTGCAATCGAAAGTAGACGTTCACTTGTAAAAAATACATTGACAATCAATGCCGAATATTTTCATTCACAAATATGTTTTGCGCAACTCTTATCTAATTTTCTAATTTCATCTACCCATCTTCCCCTAACTATTATTGCGCTCCTTTTGTCCATTCTTTTAGCCACGTGGCCCACCAATTGCCATTTCAATTTCTTCACAACATATATCTACTACCCCTGCCATACTTCCCAGCCACGTATTTCGTTACCTCGTTATGCCAAGCATACAGCGTTCCACACTTCTTTGAGTGCATTGTGTAGCATATTGGCGTTCAATGTCCAAGTTTCACATCCATACGTCATCACTAGCAAAACGTATTGATCGCACATCTTTTTCTTCAGGCAAAGTGGCATTTTTGATTTAAAAACAGCATTCATTCGTCCAAATGTAATTCATCCTAATTTCACACGTCTCTTTATTTATTCTTCTTTACTACCGGACATGTCTATTATTTGACCTAAATATAAATAATTATTTACCACTCCTACTATTTTATTATTACAAGGTTTTTATAATTTCACTTCGTCAGTTAGTCTGACAAACTTCCTATACTCTTCTGATCGCTTTGAAACTTTGCCATTTTACTAGGTTTGGCCGCCGATAGAGATTTCAAAGTTGACGGTGAAATATAATCGTGATAAACACGTATAACCCTTATTACGTATAACTATTATTTTAGCACTTAAACCAGATTTTTATTTTTAGAAATGGGATGCGGTGCATCCGCTCTAAAATCGCCAGACATAACTATTGAACGACAGATTAACGGACGGCTGCTTTAAATGCAATTCTCATCTTCTCGAATGATATATTGCACATCAGATGACGGGTAACCTTTCGATGTGCACAGATGCAATTATTAAAATTGAGTTGGATCTTTCAGGCGAGTTTAATAAGGCAAGATTCGATAAGTTCTTGCCTTATTAAACTCGCCAGAAAGATCCAACTCAATTTTAATAATTGCATTTGTGCACATCGAAAGGTTACTCGTCATCCGATGTGCAATCTATCATTCGAGAAAACGAGAATTACGTTTAAAGCTGCCGTTCTGTTAATCTGGCGATTTTAGAGCGGATGCACCAAACCCTTAAAAATGTCACTTGTACCAGTCTGGTTTTCAGCCCGTCATATGTTGCAACTGAAATTTCACCGGATAACCTGTGTTGGAAACCCTAGCACGAGTGCATTCTACACCTTCGCGAGATGAAAACACCTTACAAAACCAAAAACCAACATAAAATCAGAGTTTATGAAGTTTTCCAAAGAATTTACACACACACATCTGTCAGAGAGAGAGAGAGATGGGGAGGGAGAATCTTGCCAACGCATACAAACACACACACACACACACACAGACACACCCACACTCACAATGAGCAAGTGAGAGAGAGAGAGTGAGTGAGTGAGCGTGTGGTGGAAGTGAAGTGAAGTGAAGTGAAGTGAAGCATGTACCGAAGCATTTCCTTATCAGTGGGCAATTCATCAAGTAGTGCCAGGGCGCGTTATTGAGCGGCTTCTTCTTCCTCGCGGAGGTGTCGCACTTGCGAGGAGCGAACATCACTCCGGCTCTGAACAGTCACAACCGCCACTGTTGTTAGCCGACCATAGCCATAGCCACTTTTATCGCTGGCAGCCACCATCCGCCGGGTTCACCTACAGGACCCGCGAGAAAGAACGGAACGGGAGGGGGGGGCGGGGGGCGGCACGGAACGAAAGGATCCAAGACACGAGAGCACTGTGGGACACTGTGCACTTTGCGCGAGTTTCGTTCGCACTTTGTGTCGAGTTTGGCATGCGCGAGCTGCCCGGTTGCCGCGACCAGCGCGTCGTGCGATCGGCGAGCGACTGATGCTCGGTGTCGGCGCACGCGGCCGCCGACTCCGACTCCGACTGTCGCGACTCGGTCTCGTTCGGTCTCATTCGGCACCGTTCGGTTCCGTTCTGTCTCTCTCGCCAAATGTCGGCTCCTGTCGCCGGTCAACTTTGCCAGACGGCGGTAGATAGTGTCGTCGGTCGGTCCTGCTCCGCTCCGTCTCCTCTCGTGCCAAACGTTCGCGACAACTTTGTCTTGTTTTGAACTTTGCGGGTGACGAAAGTCGTCCGAATCTATCAAACGCGGGTAACCGTCACCGCACCGAATGTTAAAAAATGTCAGATCTGACATATTTGGCCAAAAATCAATATATATATGTCGTGTATTACCTTACAAGAAGCTACACGCCAAATTTGAAATTTATATACATATACATATGAGAGTTAAAACTATAAATATTTAAATATTAGAGATAACGAGAACCTATAGAGCAAATTTTATAAAATATAGAGTGAATTATAGGCGTTTAAACAATTAAAATCTGAAATAGCATATCAAGGCGAAAAAGTTGAAGATAGATTATGGGAGCCTTACGTACCGTCATAAACCTCGATTTTGTCGATTTAAAATACGTATTATCTGGTCGAAGCGCAACTGTCGCATTCACTCAATATATATATATTGATATATACTGTCGCATTCACTCAATATATGTATACATTCACTCAATATATGTATACATTCACTCAATATATATATTGAAGAAAGGAACGGCAACAGAATTAAGGTTTCGGGTGTACAGCCCTCATAAACCCATGCGATGATATTTCATCGAGCACAACACTCTAAATAATAAAAATCATATTAACAATTAGATACAACATAACTTCTTATTGAATACTTATCTCGCAGATAAAACTCCGTGAAGAGATATACTTTTAGCCGTAAAATGTCAGATTTGACATATTTGGCCAAAAATCAATATATATCGTGTATTACCTTACAAGAAGCTACACGCCAAATTTGAAATTTATATATGTACATATACACATGAGAGTTAAAACTATAAATATTTAAATATTAGAGATAACGAGAACCTATAGAGCAAATTTTATAAAATATAGAGTGAATTATAGGCGTTTAAACAATTAAAATCTGAAATAGCATATCAAGGCGAAAAGGTTGAAGATAGATTAACGTTAGATAGTCATAAACGTCACCGTATCCGAGATTCTGGATATTTGTTACGCATTGTATACGATATTTTATCTCCAACGTAATGGCAGACGATACATTTACGTATATTGATGACCAAAATGAGCAATATGGCAAAGTATGAAAACGATCGGATAAGAGATAAAAATGACCACTGACACGAAAGCCGTGTGAAACGTAAAGGAGGTATGTAAAAAATTTTATAAAGTATAGAGTGAATTATAGGCGTTTAAACAATTAAAATCTGATATGGCCATATCAAGGCGAAAAAGTTGGAAGACACGGAACGAACGCTTGTTAAACGTCAGGAGGGTCTACGTGCCCCGTTTTTAAAAAGCGTTGTATACGATATTTTATCTCCGACGTAATGGCAGACGACACATTAACGTATATTGATGACCAAAATGAGCAATATGGCAAAGTATGAAAACGATCGGATAAGAGATAAGAGATATAAAAAATGACCAATAACACGAAAGCCATGTGAAATGCAAAGGAGGTATGTAAAAATCGAAAATGTTCGTTTACCATGCATACATATGAAAAACGGTTAGTATATACATATATCAGTGGCGTGCGGTAAAACTCTCTCTCCCCCCGTCGTACATCCTCACTTAATTCGCGCGAGCAGGATACAACAGGAACAAGAGGAACAAGCTTTTCCTCCCTTATCCTGCGCGCGCACATTAAACAAGGCTGTATGACAAAAAGAGATAATTTCACCAAATGCCACTGATATACATATATTGTTACGTACACCGCCGAGTAGGTGCAATCAGATTAGACCGAGTAGCATCCCAGAGACTGTGTGGCCGTTATAATTGGTTTCAAGGATTATCTCTAGACTAAGTGCATATAAGCTAAACAATGGCCACCGAATTGGCCGCTATTGGTCCTTTCTCAGAAGTGACCGATACCGTGGGACTGAGTGTCGTGTGAATACATATCCGAGTACGTGCCATAACAATTGGTAAACGAACCGGACGTCCGGAAGATGCCCTGAGAGACCTATCCGTTATAAGGGGGTACTTAGGCGATATCAAGACATTCGGAACGGAGCACTGCCAGTGCGTGCATGTATCTCCTTAATCACCAATAAATGCTGTGACACGACTTTGGCCTTTTACTTGGATCCTCCACCCACCCCTACGCAACAATATTATATGTATATATGTACATAGTACCGTTTACCATGTACCCTTTTTTTATTGATCTTTCGATTTTCGATTTTTGCCTTCCGATATTTGCTATTTCGATCTTTTGTCGTTTGGTGAGATAGACCCATAAAATGGATATATTGATCGACTTCACATTGGGCAAAATCCACATTTCGATTCTTATCAGTCATTGAAATAAACAATTAAAATTTGACATAGCGAGAGGGTGGCGAAAAGGGATAAAAGGTGATCGGAATAGTGTGGATAAAATCCGGCAATGTAGACAATTGACATCACCGAGAAAGATGATGGAGTATTTTCAAACGTGTCTATTACGACTATTTTTCACCATCGTAATGGCAGACTTGATTTCCACATATGTATGTATATTGATAACCAAACCGAGCAAAATGGCAAAGTTTGAAACGATCGGATAAGAACCCACATTTCGTCAGACGAAAAAATCGAAAGTGAAGTAAGAAGAGGTTAGTAATAATAATAATAATAATAAAATACAACGATACTGCAACATTTTCCCACAATTTTTCTGCGACTCCGATATATTCCCACAATCGAATTCCGACTCCAACTTATACATTTTCCCACAATCTGATCCCAACTCACCAACTCTTAACATTTTCCCAGAATCCGATTCTAGCATTTATTCATAGTCCGACTTCGATTCTAAAACTATATCGACATCAACTATTCCCATAATATGACTCGCAAAATTTTTCCACAATCCAATTTCAAATCTCCAAACTCCGGCATTTTCCCACAATCCGACTCCGAACATTTTCCCATAATCAGATTCCAAATCTCCAACTGGAGCATTTTCCCACAGCCCGACTCTGATTCCGCTTCCAACATGTCGTAACAGTGCGACTTTTACTTCAGTCCGATTTCCATTCCGACTCCAATATTTTCTCACAATCCGACTCCGAGTTCAACTACGTTTTAAAAAAAATGCCAAACTGAATTTTTCTTCATTTTGTTCCTATTTGTGTAAGATAAAGAATTCTACGTAGTTGGTTTTCATCACAGTTTGTCATTATATTATTATTACATATTATTATTTTTCTATAAAGCTTTTTACTTTTCATTTATGAGTACATATGTACATGAAACTACATATGTAATAAATGTACGCATTTGTTGAAACGGATTTGTCAAATATCGGCCTCTCCTCGATTTGTCCTTAGAACGAGGAAAAGACAAACGTATAATTTTTTATTAATTTTATTAATAGTTGCATTTTTTTGGGTATTAGTGAGTCACTCTCGTCGCAAAAATACATTATTAAGTAAAATTGTAATTTTTTAAAATTATTACGTAAAGTAAAGTAAGGTCGATCGGAATATAAGAAATCCAACATTTGTATAATCTCGAATTAGATTTAAATAAAAAGGCACAATTCAAATACATAAAACAACTTATTTTATTTACAGGCGAGGTAAAAAATAATAATACAGCTCTCCACAGAGCGAATAATAAATTATTTTTGAATAATGGCCCATCTTTTTCGTCCCGTGAGACGTTTTTATCATTTTTCTTACTTGCGAGGATAATTTTGAATATAGTAAAAAAAAAGAGTTGGTCTAATATTACATCTGTTACGTTCCATTTTAGACGACAACCATACATACTGATATTCTTTAATATACATATACATATACTAGATGAATTCAATTATAAGATTTCTTACAGGCACGAATTTTTTCCATATTGTATCAAATAATATCAATTTTCAAATTCACAAGTTCATAGCTATTTAATACAATACATTTTTATATAATAGTATGAAAACATTAAAACATTATACTGTAATGAAAATGTCAACTTTCATATCGCTGTTTTATATTATAGAAATGAAACGGATACATTTAAAACTCCGTCCCTAGATGAAATTGTATTCATCATGAAAACGGACCGAATCCATTACAAGAATAAGATCAAAATATTTAATCTGACTCATTTTTACGCGAACAAACAACAAACGAACCACCCTGTTTTCGATGAAATTATCAAAAACACGTCGATATCATTTTTCATCCATCGAAACGTTTGATTTCAGATTGCGATAATCCGACGGCGAATACCTGCGGTGGAAACCGTCAAAGCCGGAAGTCTTTTTAATTTCTTTAAATTTCCAAACAAAACAAGCCGGAAAAGTCTCAGAGACGAACCGAATTAATTTCTAATTAATAATAATAATAATTTCATCTAAATATAATTTCGAAAGAGACTTTGTATGTACATATGTAAGTAAGGCTTGGGTGCTGTTAAATTTAATAAAAAAACAAATAAATTTAAATAAAATAAAACTATTCAAATAAATTGAATGAAACGTACACTATTAGATTAGCCATGTTTAAGCGGTTTATATTACATACAAACACCGAGCAAAACCGGGAAAAACCACTACTTTAAAATAAAGCAAAAAATCGACAGTTCACGTCATAGATATCGGTTCAATCATACGACAACGACTAGTATTTCCTCATTTTCTAAGACGTCATATTAATTTTCCTCTTACGCTCATAAGTGTATACATACATTAAATTTACATTACATAAATTTTCCTCATACTTAATAGTCGATTCGGATTGTCCCGCTAGGAATGTCATTACGACCGTTCCAATAAACCGTCTCGCTTCTTACAAATCATCGGGGAATAATAAACAACAGTGACACTTTAAACTCTCCGAGGGAAGCTGGGGGAACGCTTTTGATTGATATACGACGATCTGCAAAGGAGGTTTTCGTCGTCGGCGATTGATTTACGTAATGTCGAGAGTAACGAGATAGTCACCGGCGAGACGAGATATATAATACATACATAAATAATAATTTATGTAGTCGTAACTCCCGAGAACAAATGAGTCATCACCGCGGAGAAAAATCTGCCATCCGAGATGCTGTTCCGGCCCTGAGTTTTATGTATTAAAAGGAAACAACTCGCTCGAGAAATTGTCATATAAATTACGCAAATGAAAACAAGTTTTTCCACACGGCCGTGATTAATACGAAATACATTATAATGTACCGGGGAAATGGGCACTTTAGCGCTTTCGGTGATCTATCTGCGCGACATTACGTATTCCTAGAGATGTTGTACGAAGAAAAAAAAAAAAAAACAACACAAATAAATAAATAAAACGGGCGAAAGAAATAGAGGCTTTCCGCTACGATTTACCGATACTCAAAAGACAAAATTAAAGAAAATAAGTTGTTGTCTGTTTAAATGTATCCGAGAAACGGGCAGGAAATTAACTGAACGAGAAGAGGACGATGTGAATGAAAAAAAAAACTGTAAATTATTGCGTCAATATTTCCTTTTCAAAATACGCATAATGGCGCAATTTCGCGTGATAAATAATTTTCGCCGAATTATTTCGCTCTCAATATTAAATCAATACGACGACGTCCTTGTCTTTGAACTTTTGTCCTCTTAAGAAATAAAAAAAGCGTATCGCAAGCAATTGAAAGCTTCCACTTCCGGTTTAATCAAATTTTTACGTCCTCATAGAATTGTTATAGATATAATAAAAACAGAGCACAGCACGACCGCAAAATACATACATACATACATACAAACACATAAGGAAAACAACATACGAAGTCTTCACCGGGCTTAGATAAGGAATACGCATTGAGAACAAAACGTCCCAATTAAATGTATATAACCTCTTAATAAATCAATTCAGAACACAATATCGAAAATTCCACATACATACATATGTACATACATACACACAGATTATTCCGAGTTGGATCACATCGCGTTTGATCACACTTGGGGGGTACATTTTGGGTTAATTAGTGGAGAAGCGGTCGTCCCACGAGTGCCATCGTCGCAGCCACCGAATTTAGACTCGGTCCTGAGCTCGGGAAAAGCTGACGGACGACTTTTCCTCGCAGATGCTCGTTCAAAAAGTTCTGCGGACCAACGCAGATTGATTGTCGCGGAAAATACACGCCGACTTTGACTGGAAAGGGGTTAAGTTAAGCTAAGACCTCGACTCTAATGGTCTATTATAATACATATGTACGTACTCGGATGATGTGTATGTGACAACGGATGTGAATTTTCCGCGACAGCGTTTCCCAAACTACAAATGTATGTACATATACATGTGTTTCGATCCAAAATTAAGCTTCTGATGTCATTCTGTTTGGCAAATCAATCTTAACAAAAATAACATACCTACAAAAAAAACTCACGTTTACCTACATATATATATAATAATATTTGAGGACAATTCATACTCTGGATAACGATTTTGGAAACTACCTAATTGAAACAAAATTACGTAGTACATATATGTACATATCATACACTTTTATCTATGAGCAAACTTTTATTTATTTTAGAAGTTTGGACAATTTTGAAATCATAGTAAGGTGAAGGATACGTCCCGTAAGAATTATACTTGAATTTTTAGACATTACTAACAAACTAACCAGTAGATTCAATGACAGAATTACTAATAACCATACTAATACACTTGTGAAGAGTCTCGGTGATTACAACAAAATGTCTATACCCTTCAGGTATAACACACAGATTACCTAAACACAATCTGCTTTAGGTCGTCGACTTTAGAGAGACTTTAATTAATATTATGTCTTAGATTTATTATGAGCATTTATAAGAATTGTAAATAGGTTTTTGAGCTCTTTTTCCTATTATTCTGTACATTAACATTAGAATAATATAATACTATGATTACCAACAACATTGAATACAAATTGTGAAATAGAAAATGATAAGTAGATCAGTAGCTATTAGAATAGATATAAGATGTATTGTGAACATAATTTCGTAATAATAAAAGCATTTAAAAAAAAAATACTTGAATTTTCGCGGGAAGAGCACACGTCTTTTATGGGTCGAAAAAAAATAGTGGAAGAAAAGTCGAACAAGAGTAAAATACCACTTCCGGTCGACGGGTGTTCACCCAATTTTATATACTTGGTGACAGGCTTAAGCTTCTAGATATGAAATTTTAGTTCAATATACTCAAATGTTTCTGAGAAGAACATAAAAAACCTAGTAAAAGTACTACTTCCGGTTGAGGTAAAAATATAAAAAAAAAAAAATTAATGTATTAAATTTACAATTTATAATGCATGCAAAAAAATTCAGTCTGATCTGTTGAGCGTCTGAGCGGTTTGGGAGATAATTTAATCCAAAACAACAAAAAAAGAGGATACCTACATACATACGTACATGTACGGAGAGGTACCATTTCCGGACAACTTAAAATTTTGAAAAAAATTACATCGTATTTATATTTTAATTAATTTAATTAATTATATTTTAGTAACGGATATTAAGTTTCAGTTTAATAGGACTAACGGTGTTCAAAAAATCCCCAAAATATACTGACACACAGACACACAAACTAGCACACACACCTTTTGTCTAGATCATGAAACCGGATCAGTGATCGATTCTGAGTTCGAATCAGTCAAAATCTCAAGTTCGAATCACGTACATACATACATAGATAAAGCAAAAATCAAACTATACACCCGATACTTCAACACATCTTCAACTGTACTCCGCGGCCCACAGTTCGCATCATTCGACAGCATCCCACAGGATTTCTGCGGTGCGATTACATACATACATAGATACATATGTATGTATGCACATACATATGTATATACGCAAACACTCATACATGGGTACACGTCGAGGATAACTTTAAACATTTTACGACCCGAGGTGGGCATTGCTTTCTAGCGCGAGAATCCTTCGATGAGAGACACGCCAGAGGGTGTAATAAAACGAGTTACGGGGGAAGAGGCCAGCCTCACGTGCCACTAAACAATGACGACAAGGGGAGAGTGGGGTCCGGGTGGACCACGGGGACGTCGCAAATCACCGACGACGGCTCCACGTCAAGGGCGACTTCGACAGCCACCGTTGACGTTTAATTAATCGCATCGGGAGACAACAACAACAAAAAAAGTTTGTATTTCGAGATGCGAGAATTGACCGACTGCAATAATAATCGCGTCTTTCGCAGTCGCCTTTTGCTATCTGCGGAGGAGTCTATGTGGGTGTATGAATCGATAGGTTTTACGGTGTGCTCCGAGCGCATGGTATATGTATGTAGGTTTTTATGGTTCGCCGGTTCAATCGCTTCATGAGGTCACAAGAGTTTATCTGGTGTTAACCGTTCAAACTGAAGATTGAACTTTTGCACGGCGTTTGACGGATTTGGGTCGGTTGAAATGTGTAATGTGAGTGAAGTTGCGGCAGAAAAGTTCCAAGATTCAAAGGCTATGGGTATGTATCTATCATGAAAGTTAATTTGTAGCGTAGATATATGTATAGGTATAGATGATTAACCATTAAAGTAGTGAATAAATGCTTTTTTTATATACTAGTGGCTTGATTTTGATTTTTTTTTTGATTTTTAAATGCTTTTTATTATTACGAAATTATGTTAACGATACATCTTATATCTATTTTAATAGCTACTGATCTACTGATAATTTTCTATTTTACAATTTAATTTAATTTGGTTAGTAATCACAGTATTATATTATTCTAATGTTAATCTAAAGCATAATAGGAAAAAGAGCTCAAAAACCTATTAACAATCCTTATAAATGTTCATAATACATCTAATACATAATATTAATTAAAGACTCTCTAAAGTCGATGACCTAAAGCTGATTGTGTTTAGGTAATCTGTGTTTATACCTGAAGGGTATAGACATTTTGTTGTAATCACCGAGACTTTTCACAAGTGTGTTAGTATGGTTATTAGTGATTCTGTCATAGAATCTACTGGTTAGTTTGTTAGTAATGTCTGTAACAAACGGAATATTATATATGGCATGCAGTTTTATCAAGTTAGTATATATGGGTGTATTATAAATTATTTTTAGGGATTTATTTTGTATTACTTGGAGCTTGGAAAGGTTAGTATTCGAGGCGTTATTCCATACAAGTGAAGCATAGGTTAATAATGGTAATATGAGCGCGCGATATAATTTTATTTTATTTAGCGATGATAAAGAACTATGGCGATTAAATATTGGATATATTGAGGATATACCCCGCATCGCCTTGCATTTCGCTGCCTCAATGTGAGGTGCCCATCTCGTTCTTTTATCGAACGTTACTCCTAATACTAGTGGCTTGATGAATATATAATGCTTTAGGAATTCCTGTTATGCCACAATGGTCTGTTTAGAATAAAATAAAAATAAATGAATAAAAAATAAAAACACAAACCTTTTATGTTTTTATATATTAAGAAAACATATTTAAAATTGATTTCGGTTTAAATTTGAGCATTTGTGACATGTTCATTAACTGGTTCTGATTTTTTTATTCTCAAAAATTTTTATAATGTTTTTATTATTTATTGTTCATTTCAATGGAACATGTATGTACACTCGCCTTTACAGATTACTCCAAAGCGAAGAGTGCACTAATACAGATAAAATTGAATAATACAATGAATACCAGCATTTTATACAATGCGAATTCATACAACATCCAAACTGACATCAATGGAGAAATTTTTATTATGGAAATTGACGAGAGGCTGAATAACTTGAGATTTGCAAGGGAGATTGGAAAAGAGACGCCAATTTACAGGAACCGTTTAAATGAAAATCAGAAAAATTGGCAATCTCTGAAAGGAAACGATCGACCTGGAGTCACATACCAAAGTTTGGCCACTAGTGGGAATCAAATCGTGACCACGAAAGCTCGAAAGCATAATATGATAACCACTAGTCCACGCTGCTGGTTAATATTGATTGTTGATTTAAAACACAACAGGGTGATAGATTATCTGTTTTTATTCAAAACTAGTTCATATGTTTTTGAAAATAAGAAGGGGAATGATAATTTCCTTCGGTGGAAAACTATGAAAAACCAGTATATTGAAAAAAAAGAACTAACCAATAAGATTAGTTCTTTGACATAAGCAATGTAATGAATATTTTTTTCCAAAATAATTTTTAAAACCCTTTTGGTAAC
Organism: Arctopsyche grandis; assembly: GCF_051622035.1. Classification (NCBI taxonomy): domain Eukaryota; kingdom Metazoa; phylum Arthropoda; class Insecta; order Trichoptera; family Hydropsychidae; genus Arctopsyche; species Arctopsyche grandis. The sequence continues at coordinate 5,273,022 of NC_135357.1, read as the reverse complement.
ATTCCGATAAGTTTTATTTTCTTTAGGCAAAAAATGACTAAACAATATTTGACATACATATGTATGTATGTACATATGTATATCTAAGCGAAAATTGTTCATAAATTTGTATTCTGGATAAAAAAAAAGTTGTTCTTGAATGCTTATGTAAAAAAATTCTATTTCTGTTAATTGGAATTCATTTAAGCTCAATATCAATTTCATAGACATCAATATCTATCAAGTTAAAATGAACTATTTACTTGCGTAAAAGTATTTACACGCAAGAAAAGATCGAATTAGATTTTTATATATGTACAACATAATGTACGATATATTTATTTCATGTTTAAAACTACATCTTTGGAAAAATGTATCAATATTATAACGAACTTTTGATTGAAATAAAAAAAAATGACAATAAACACGCAACGCCCCCTTTAATACAATATATTTAGACAATTCAAAAAGATAAAAACACGTTTTCGAAGAAAATCACGAAGAGTGGTGACAATGGTGTATGTATATGTATTGACACAAGACGTGAACGATTTTCCCAGAAGCGTGACGCGAATGAAAAGCGCTTTTCCGCGGAGAGTTCCAGTGATTTCATCACTGTCCAAATACCGATGCTCTCATACGATCCCATCATAAATCATTTATGACTTTACACCTCAACATACATATGTACGTACGTATGTGCATACATACCTAAACGGACCGGTATAAAGAACCTTTCAAAACACCATAAAACTTTTCATATAAGCGAGGAACAAAATTAAAAACTCGCCATGGCAAGTTTATACCGTGCGATCCACTTAAGGGATCACGTTTTTTTTCTCATGAATAGAAAAAAAGCCGACTTTCGAGACCACGAAGCGATATTGGAGACCTTGCGAAAATTTATATTACATATCGAGGGATTTTATCATCTACATATATGGGATGTGTATCTATCTTCGTATTACCAGGCTTAAGGTGTCGACGCGTCAGCGTCCACCGGAGTCCCCGTCGGAAATAATCGAGACGAGGGGGTTGGCGATGGTTAAAAATAACCAATGGGGGTCTCCAGTGACCTCCCCTGCCCACCCACTCCTCGACTCCCATCCACAGAGACCGTTCACCCCTCCATTGTACCGTAGGTACACGTAAAAAAGAACGATGTTTCAAGAAATAAAAATACATGAAAGAAAAGTGAGCTTTTCCTTTTGATCAGTCGGAGTGAAAATTACCATTGACTGTTTGCACGGGGACATAATTGATGTGTATTTTTAGTGTTTGAATTGGAGATTTTGACGCTCGAGATCAATGGAAGAGATTCGATCTCGAAAAATACGCATCTTTAAACGGAAGCTCTACAGCTATTTTACAAGGAAAATTCAATGCAATCAAAGATAATGCGACAAAGTTGACAGATGGATCATACATATATGTATACATAAAAACATACGTTTTAATAATTTCCAAAGAGACTTTGTATGTAAGGTTTGTTGGGAGTATCGAAAACAAATCGGTTTCTATGACGACGATATCGATATAAATATTAATATTAATTATATTAATATTATCGATATAAATATTACCCCTATTTATTTCCCACTGCCTTTTTACAAGGCTAGGCTTTGACTCACTATGTTCGAGAAGAATTATTGCCATTTCCAAATATTTCTTTGGAGTATTAAACGGAAGAATCGACAACCTTTCGATTTTATTTGAATTTAAATTTTCGGCGCCTGAATGCGGTAGAGCTTTGCGTCATCATTTACTTTTCCAACCTATTCATGCGAAAGCGTCTGCTTTCATTAACTCGTCTGCTTTCAATAACTCATCCGCTTTCAATAACTTGTAAAGGCTATCCGGTTCCTTAATGTGATTGATGAGCATTTGGACCTGTTCAATTGTCATGTTGATGAGCTGGTTAGGTTCTTGAGATTCAACACGAGACTATTTGAATGAGATGAATGATTGGAATTTTTATTGTTTTTATTTTGTTATATTCTTTCTTTTGTTTTGGAAAACTAGTGAGACGCTTTGAGGCAACCTGTCAGGTCACACTGGTCATTTTATTATTATTATTATAAATAATAAATTAAATAAATAAATATAATTGAATCTTATTTTTTTTCGATTCAAATAAATTTAATAAAAAAATAAATGAATATTTACTATAAGTTTCGCCATGTTTAAGCTGTTTATATTACAAATATTGAGCGAAGCCGGGTAAAAAACTCTGGTATTAAATAAATGAAAGAGAAATAGTTCAAATCAATGTACATACATACATATATTAGGTACTTGTAATTATAATTGGTATATATGTTACAGTGAAAGCATATTTCAAGTGAAAATATATTTTAACCAATTCAAGCAGTGACAATGTATCAAACAATGAATTTACAACGTTTAACTCTATAAATTTAACCCTAACAACCCAATCTTAAATGAATAAGGCCAACCCTTACTTGACCTAACCTATCCTAACCCTTACATAATACCAACCCTAACACTCTATTCTTAAATTAATAAAACCAACCCTGAAAGTGTAACAGGTTATGATTACATTGAAACGTCAGTGGGAATATATTTTCACTTGAAATATAATTTCACTGTGACATACACAAATACAAAACTAGTACGGATGGTGATGTACAATTGGTGTATAAATACGGGCGATGATATATGATATAATAATAAACATACATACATATGTATGTACATATGAGCCTACTATGTACAGCCTGCAACTGAGAAGCTTCCAATCTCTAATATTCTCTCAATTTAAAACGGGACCGCTTCATACGCGTTTCATTAAATTTTCGCGATGATCCTCCACACTAGACGTTACCTTTTCACAGATTACACAAGAGGAAGAGGAGTACGTATGTATGTACATGCATAGTATAATATAGACTAGAACAACGCATATTATATGTTAGTATATACATACATACATATGTTATATGTATAAAAAAAGAAAATTTTCTTATGAATACGCGAGAGCATTATTTCTTACGACACACATAATAAATATTATGTATGTGTATACATAGATACGCATACTATTTCGAGAAAATCCCATACCTACGCACGTATGTATGTATGTATGTATGTATGTATACGCTCACACGTGACTTTGTGCGTGTGATATTAACGGCAGGCGTTAAGGGGTTAAACACATAAGCCCAAAGTGTGACAAACGACACGAAAGCTCGGCACCACAACGAACACATTAAAAATAATGAACGCCTATTAAATACGCAATGCGTTGAGCTTTCAACCCCTAAGTCCCTAATCGGGCGAGCTCTTTCGGGTGAACCCTCGAAAGTGACGTGTCGAGGCGACAGGTGATAAAATTGACGTAGACTATGACGTAAAGGGAGACGAGAGGGGGGTGGGGTTTAGGGGTTCAAAAGGAAAGAAGAAAAAAAAGCGGCGATAATGCGAAAAATCGAAGTTAATAAAATGTAAAGGCGCAACAGCAGCTTTGACAAGAGACGTCACATCGTATCCAACACGTACATATATACATATGTATATACGAAAAATTACTAAATATAGAACGAAAGCTCGAAAAAAAGTTCTATTTGTGGTGAAAGTGTCGTTTATTAAGACGGTGGGAGGCTTGCGGAGTACATATGTACACATACATATGTATTTGAGACGTGTTACTAAGATGCCGACTGGGACGTTTGGGAAATAATTGATAGAAATGAAGAAAACCCCGGGATTTGCCCAGTAAAAAAAATTACAATTAACTCGCGAGATATGTATTATTAATACTAAAAATTTACGGTTTATAAAAGGGGCGTTATTTAAGCCTTGTCCAGGGGGGAGGGGGGATTTTGACAAGTTTCAGGACTGTTGATTTTCTAGGGGGGGTCTTAATATGTTAAAAAATTTGAAAATGTGTGTAAATATATGAAAATGAACTATTTTTTTAATATTTATTATTATCAGTAGCGTGCAGAGGGTTAGTGGTGCTCGATAAAAACGATTCGATTATATGCCCTTACTATTTTTTTTAATTCTTAGTGTAAAAAATTTTGGGTCGAAAAATTGATATATATTGAAATAAAAGTGCTAATTTAAATAGATTTTTCTTAAGATACAGAAATAATGATAAATTCAGAGAAAAAAAATGTTATATGTATTTTTTTTAATTAACAAACTAAAAAAAATGCTTCATTACGGTTTGAAAAAATGCAAATACAATTATTTTAGCATTATATGCATATGAATTTTCCTAAAAAATGAAAAACTGAACAAATAAAAAAAAAGTATTTATTCGTTATTAATACGATGCAAATGGAGGAACATAACGAGTGAAGTATTTTTTTATTTTGAAAAGGTATTTTCTTCCAAGAAAGCAAAGTCGTCAATCATTTTAAATCTTAATCTAAGTTGTTTTGCCTTGCTCTCAATTAAAAATACACATAAACCATTTAGTCTATCCATTGCCATCTTAAATTACTTTTGACCGTTTAAAGTTTACTGAAAGATCTTTCTGAAAAGAAAAAGCTGATGCAGCGGTTAATGGAAAATAGTATTTGCTCTGTTCATATTTTTATAATAAACCTGTATACAAACATATTTGCTGTTAAATTAAATCTATCGCTTATTTAAAAAACATTCAAAGGCAGGAACGATACCTTAACATTTATTTTTTCACTTAAATAATCAGGAATTTGTCGCATTCACCTATTTGTATTCAAAATTAAAATTCGTGATGACGATTTTGCAGCCCTTACATATTTCAATCACTAAAGTATGGCAGCCCTACACTAAGAGAGCCATTGTCAAAGTGCAATACCTACTAGTCATCGAAGGCATACAATTTTATATGCTTGTGTGACTCTTACGCACGTGTTGTGTTAATTCGAGCTCCTTGACATGCATTCGGCAACGATGAAGAAGATACAAATAATACAATTGTAAAAATTAATGAGAAACCTCTTGTGTCATCGATTTCCATACAAGACTCGCGAACCGACGCGAATAAAACGCGCTGCAGCGATTACATAAACACGTGGCGTTTTCGATGCTAATTTTATTCGCATCAATAAATCAGCACTTTCGCACAAAAAACTTTATTAATTAGCCCAAAATATGTACATACATATAACATCGAATCTTTCAAAATCGTACCACAGAAATGCACCTACAGACATTTAATCTTTCGAGATAGCAGAGAGTTGCGTCATCTGCAGCATCACGTGAGATGTATGTAACTCACTCCTGAAACAGTACACACGTCGTAATGATACTGATTTGATTTGTTTTCTCCTCCTGTGGCTCGCACAAATATGTTGGCAACGTCTCCAATATCTAGAGCGATATATCCGCTCAACCGGGTTGCTGGTGAAATTGACCCGTTTAATATTTTATTTAATTTATACCAGGAAGGCCTAACAGGTAAGCCCAATGTGCCTTCTTGGCCAAAGACAATTATATAAACATATACATTATCCATATACACACAAATACTTACAAGCATATACAAATACACATACATACATATGTACATAAATATACATATACATACATACACCAACATAAATACACATTAAGCTAAATAATACACATTATGCTAAACTGCCTGACAGAACTGTATGATGCAGTAAAAACATCAAGGCTCCCAGAAATCAGGATAAGTAATCGAATGGCTCTTGAAAGGGGTGAGTCATCAAGCACATTAGTTCTGGTCCGAATTGGCAGAAATAGAGTTCTGGAGCGAGATTCTCTCAGTTTCCCAGGTACCCAAAGCTTAAGGTTACACAGAACTTCAGGAAATATTCACCCCTTAGAATTTTCAGAAAAATCTTACTAAGTTGATTGTTTCTACGTGAGGCTAAGGAGTCAAAACCCAAAGAGCCCATGTCAAACTTGCTGGAAAATAAGTAGGGATAGCATCCAAACTCTCTCATATAGAGATAGCGCAGAAATTTTCTTTGCACTCTCTCTAACATGAGCGTGTACTTCAAATGATTAGGACTCCATATGGCGGAGTCAGATTCCAGTAAACTGCATATAAGCTGTGATAAACTGGTTGAGTGGTTGTGGATTTTATCAATTATAAATGTCAATGATTTTTCCATCACAATATAACGGGAAGTTATTATTATGATTAAGGTTATTATTATGATGTTATGATTGTGTGACGCGTTAGAGTACTCTGTAATGTCACTGTGGCTAATATGTTAAAAATTAAATAAAATAAATGCGATGTAACGGATTCATCCAATAAATAAATACACATTTCGTATCAACAGTCAAAATCGCACATCTATCAAACACGAGTTAACCTTCATCGGTGAATGATGAAAATTTCAATTATATTTCAATTATAAAGGCATCGATCTTGTGTAATCGATCAAAAGCAATTACGATAAAATCGCTCGGAAATTGGATCAACACCTTGAAGTCATATTATTGTAAGCAACGAAAGTGTGCATTTTGGATTTCCTCAGACGCAACACCACCGCAGCGAGATAAAATATAAGATAAACAATAAATTAAACTTATCATTTTAATACAATTTAAGATACGCAAACGTCACATATGTAAAGAATAAAAAAGGCGTAAACATGAACTTGCAAATTGGAGATTAAGTAAGGTAATTTCAAGAAACTTAACGGTAGGATTTAAACCACGGGTCAATATAATAATCCGTATTATAAACATTTCGATGTCGACCTCATCTCGTGCGGTTCAAATCGTCCATAAATGTTCATTTTATGTTGTATGAATGTATGTATGTGTATTTATTGATATTTACGGTTTGCGAAATTTATCTAAAACGATTCTCGCGTTATTTACGCGCGACGCGTTGTCGCTAACGATGTAAAAATTGCAATTTATCGCTTTTGCGCAAGAATTAATTTCGCATAAATTAATTAATGTGAGCTTTTAGCGCGCGCGCCTACACGTCTCGTCGTGCCAGCCCGACTAGTGTTAATTTTCGAGTGCAATGTCGGTCATCAACATTAAATTCATTTATATAAATATTTAAAACAACCTTTTTCAAGTATCAATACGAAATTTAAATATCGTTCGTACATATAAATATATCTTACCAGCACAAAAATTCAAATAAAATTATTAAAATATTAACGAAAAATGAAACAACGGAAGCTAATTTCCATTAAATAGACTACTTGATCGTTTTGTCAACATTACATTGATACTTGACAAAAGTAAATATGGCTAATCAAATATTATATTAGTAGTTGAACTACACTTTTCTGCTATTGTTTCATAAATTCTTTCATTTATTTTAAAATAAAATACTCATTCGGCTTAAGACATCTTACTAACCAATTGAAAATGGCACAACACTCGTCGAAAAATGTAACGATGCAGTTTCATTACTTTATTCCGACACATTAATATTGGTCGACGTATCAACGGAATACTAGAGGAATTCAATTTTCTGTACCTCTGACAAGATTTGGATGGTTATTTTATCCAAATCAACTATCTACTGCTTTAGTTTAAACTAACTAACAACTATGAGTTAACTTATTTATTTAGTTTAAACTAACAACTATGAGTTAACAAAATTAACAAAACTATAATTAGTGACCCTAAAATAATATAATATAATTCCAAACATAGAATTTTATTAAACTTACATATATAATTACGTCATCTTCCACAGAGGTATCCATCAACACCCCTCAATAAAGCACCAATGTTACTAGCACCTCTAATGCTCCCAGGAAGGGCATTGTACATATATTTGAACACCTCTGTGGAAAACACCTCCTGCAGCTTTTGCTTTCTTAACTCTACCTATGTATAATTAATTTATTCCTATTTCTAGTTTTATAATTACGTAAGTATATCACTATTTCTAACTATGTGATTATTAAAATATTTGGGTAATAGATTATTATCTAGCTTATATACAAATTTTAAAATGCTTAATTTAAGATTATTTCTGATATCCAACCATTTCAACTCATCTAACATACTTCTAACAATCGTACGTTACTTCTCATTCAAAATTGCACACATTGCTCTATTCTGCACTTTCTGCAATTTATCAACGCACAATCCACTAAATAGATTGAGCACTGTAGCGCAATATACAGTATGAATATATGTACATATATGCTTGCAGCTTTTAATTAATACATATATGTATATAAAGCTAATTGGATAATATTTTTAAGTGTTAATGAATTTAGGGTGAACTGTCCTGATACAAAATAAATATGAAAAAATATATAAAAATGTGCTATTTAAGCCAAGCAACTTCATCGGTCGAAATTGTACTTATATATTATATGCATACATAAAATGCATTTCAAAACAGCCCCATTGATTGTTCGATTTCGCAAACAAGAGCCAAACGAACCAGTCGGATACACTCTGATCGACTGTATAATATATTTCCAAATTGAAAAAGCAATTAGCTCTATTCGGTACACATACTACATAGTTGTCTGTTCGAAAACGACACTTTGGCGTGACGATGAAAAGTCGAGGAAAATTTCACATTTCTTCGCAACCCCCCCGCCTTTCGCCATCTAAAAACAAACACAGAGTGGCGTGTCGTCGGACAAAAGGAAAATTGAGACGAACCGAATAACACGATTTCTTATTTTAATGTCAAACAGGACTTAATGGAGTTTTGCGTCGCTACGACCTCGCCCAGCTTGTCAAGTGCATACACACTTCAGGTAATTCAGGTAAAATAAAAAAAATTGCGTTAGGACACGCGACGAGTGAAAAACGATTACCATATCCGCGGTTAATTACTCCGAGATCATTGTCCGGGGCGTTTCAGGTATATATGGTAGACACAGCAGATGGACAAGTCCATTGTTTCGATTTTTAAACTAATCGTCAAATGTGCCACTAAACCGTTTATTATCTTAATTATCTTAATGCCGCGTGTTCAAACAATATCGGTTACACGATACGAAAAAGCTACACATTTTAATTAAAACGCCAGCTCGGGGTCTACATATCTGTATGTATGGGTTATTCGTTAGCCTAGATATGAAAATGGTTACTTATCGACGGTGTGTAATTTTCTCACTGAACAGACTGTTTCGTTTACAATTACTTTTTTTTGTTGCCATGTCTATTATTAATTGAGTAACCCATCAGTCGCTGTGTCGTATTTAATTATTGAGCTGGTCGAAGACTACTAGATCAATGATCGAGAACTTGCGGCTTTTTGCATGATATAATGTGGCTCTATAATTGTCAAATTACCTGGTGAATGTTGAAAAAAAAATTCTGTAATTGATATCAGCCTCTGAACTATTCCATTAAATTATGCCAGCAGCATAGCTCGGTCATTAAGCTTCTGTCTAACACCGAGAGGCGCCGGGTTCGATCCCATGAGCTGGAAAATATTTTCTGTAGTGCTGCTGGTCAGACCTGGATATTTGTGACTCCAGGTCGATCGTTTCCCATCAGAGTTTTTCTCTGATGTCATTATTGAAACGGTTTCCGATTAAAAATTGGCTAAAAACCTGCCTACCTACTATGTCACCACCATTTGAGTATGATTAATATACAATAAAATGTATGTACAATTCATAGATATCTCGTTAATTTGCGAGTTTTCAGTGTCTCGTAATTCAGCGACTTGTATAATAAAAATGCTGTATTGTTTGTAATTGACCAGGAAGGTGCATTTGGGGTTTACCTGTAAGGCCTTCCTGGTATAAAATGTAATAAAATAAAATAACCATCTACTGTCTAAGTTTGAGTACCATGATATGTATACATATGTTGTATGTATTAGGGTTCCAAAAAAATCACTCGAAAAAAAACCAGTTGCTGTTTTTTTTTACAAATCAATACCGGTTTTCACCGGCTTCAGAAAATTAAGTTTTAAATTTTTATACTGCAAAAAAATTGTAAATACTACATATAATACATTATGCAAACAAATAAGTGCTTCTTAATTACATATATTGAATTAGTTTTTACTGAAATTTTTTTGTAAAATAAATAGTAATAGACAAAATAATAAAATAAATTAATACAATTATTTATTAATTGTATGAATAATATAAATATTTTGATGTTTGGAAAATAAAAGGCTTGTAAAAAATTAAAGGGCCGGATTCAAGGTAAATCCGACGTCGAATTAAATGAGTTTAGGGTTCGTATGTTTAAGAGCCCTGATTTATGTTGTATCTTTCACCGTAAGAAAGTTTTACATCTCGTTTTAATCGCCTATCAAGTCTTTTTGTTTTTAGATAAAGTTATTGAAACTACTTCCAATAATATTTTATTGGTTTTTGACCTGGTTAGGAATCCCTAGTATAGTATACTAATTTTGATGGCTAAAGACATACATATTTTTGTAAAAAAAAAAAACCTTCGTCGTTATGTACATAGTAGGCTAACTGTAGATTTGTAGAGGATACACAAATATAAGTATATAGTAAGATATGTAAGTACGTAATATGCTGCCACTTTCAAAATTAGTCAATTTCAATTACTTGTTTAGATCAGTTTTAATTAAAATTTGCTCGCTTCGTTATATTAAATTCGATAGCTATGTACATATATATGCTAAAAAGATACAAATTTGATATATAAATAATGGAAAGCATTTGTATATTACTTTTTCTTCTTCTTCTTATGATTATTTCAAAGTATATATTCTTTCGGGATGTTGCTGAATATTTTTGATGAGTTTTGATGTTTTTTTTCAATCCACTATTTATTTTTTACACAATCACATTTTTTTAACGCGAACAAATTTAATTATTTTCAAATAAAAAAAAACAAATGAAAATATCTTACTTATTTTTCCAAGTTAAAATTGCATTATGATTTTCACAGACCGATTTAATCACTGCGTTTTAACTAAAAATAGCAATTTTTGCCAAAAATTAACACACACGTTAAAATGATTTAATTTTGACACTGATTTGACACTTTTATGATTTGAAAATCGTCCCTTTAATCCGAATAACGAACGGACGAAACACTTACTAACGAGTTGTTAGGTAACTAAGGCATTTTGTTTTGTTTCAAACAATTGAAATAAAATACTTTTCTTACTCATTTTATGTATAATTCGAAATTTCGTATTACCGAATACATCAAAACTAATTTCATGTCATTTAAGTACCCGGCCTTGCTCGGTTATGATTCGAATTTATGTAATTCTAATTTAGAAATTCTGAGGATAACGATAAGACAATAAAACACGAGAGAAATGAAAATCTTTTGGTTAGTTTAAACCTTAATTTATAAAGCTATGTAATTGGGGCAAATCCTACGAATGGGTGAATATTTCCAGCTGTACCAAAAAAAGAAAAGGCAAGTGGATGGCCTAGAAAGACTTTTCGAAATTCGCAGAGGTAAATTGGTTGTTTCAAAAAACAAAAAGCGGTACGGGACAGAATCGCTTGGAAAAGACAGTTGAAGGGGATGCAATCTAAAATGACGATTTTCTATTAATAGAAGACTTTTAATCTATGTACCTTTCAATTATTTTAAGGAATTCAGCTTATTTAGTACATACATATAATACCTCATAATCTAATATAAGCATAAATTTCACAACACTTATGCTGTTAGGGGCAGTATTTAAATAATACAATAAATCAGGGGCTCTGAATTAAAAATTACAATATTTATAATTCACTACAGTTAACCGTGATTCCATTGTAAGTTAGCGGTACTGGAATTATCTCTAGAATACACACACATACACATTGATTATCTATTTAAAAGCGGGAACTTCATGAATAATATCTCACGTCGACGAATAGGTTCACAGAATTCGGGCAACAGGTCGTCGATAGATAAAATCAACCTTAAAATTTTACGAGCCGACAAAAGCGATCATTGAAAAGAGCTCACCTTCACCAAGAGCTGATATATTTCAAAGACATGTTCGCGAGACGAGTCTGTAATCTAGTCACTATCAGAATTTGGCACGAGAGTCCGAATAGAATGGAACTCCGCGTGATATTCATTCAACGAGGAAGCGAGAGAGATAGAGAGATTTGGCAACATCTCGAAAACGCACCTACACAAACACTTGAGTCTTTATCAAAGACTCAACTGCGAGATTATCGTCACTTGCGAGTTTCGTTCGAGACAATTGTCTCGCGGAAACTGAGACTTGCGGACGCCATAAAGCGATATTCGGAGGGTTGAAACTCGTCGGAAGTTGTCACACGGGGCGCCATAACGAGCTCGTTCTACGCGGATTTATTAAGACAAATGTCTCGGGAAACGGGTCAGGGCCCCATTATAATATTATATTATATCTGGAGGAGCCACGCGCTCCTCTACACAAGAGAAGAGCGGATTGTTTGAGATTTATCACGACGGATCCCCACGCCGTGAGAAAGTTTATTCTCTGGTTAGATTTTAAGTTGGGTGTGAACATGAAGTAACTGATTTTTAGACATTAAATTTATTTCGTATTAAATAATCAGTTATTATCTACAATAATACGAATCTTAAAGAGGTTTTTTTACAATATTACTACGAAACAAACAGTGAATTGAAATTCAACGGTAGAAATAAAGTACGTTAAATGTACATATTTTATTTATTTTTATTTACATACATATCGATGGCTTGTTTCACAGATATTATACGAGTATGTCCATTTTTGAATTTGTATCGAATTTAAAGTTTGTATCGCATTTTAAGTTTGTAGATGTTGGAATAATTCAGGTTTTTCCTTTCAAGGTAATTTATGCATACTATATAAATTGCCTTGAAATGAAAAACCTGAATTATTCCATCATCTACAAACTCAAAATTCCATATAAATTCAAAAATGGACATGGAATATCTGAGCACCAAGCCGAGAAGGCCTAACAGTTAAACCTAAATGCGACTTCATGTTTTAATTTACACAGAATCATAAAGACATCAAAGGATAAATTTTGATATATTTGATTTTTTTTAATCGCTGAATGCTGAATATCTCGAAATTTGCTAGACATCTATGAACAAATTTGCAGAATTTTATAAATCAGCGAATGCGAGATTGCTTCGAATTTTGCGAGAAGTACATAAGACAGGGTTGCCAATTTGTTGGAATTATTTCAATAAAATCAGATAAACGATCAACCTGGATATCCAAGGTCTGGCCAGCAGCACAGCCAGGGATTGAACCCGTGACCACGCAGTTGAAAGCATACATGATGCTTGTTATGATTGTAATATTTATTTTATTTTAAGTCTCCATACTAGACAGCTAGCTATCCATACGCGGCTTTCAATCACCTCTTTGCAATCCAATTAAATAGTGGTGAAATTTTAAGGATTGAACACGTGACTGCTCCATATTTCAAGGTAGATCGTTTCCTTTAAGGATTTGCCAATTTAACTTATTTCATTGGAAACGGTTCTAACAAATAGAAAATCCTCTCCTATATCTTGCAAAATTTTATTTTAGAGTATCTTATAATTGGTTGATATTTAAAAATGCTGCAAAATTGATTTCTATGATTATTGTAATGTTTGATGTTTGTAATTGGCCTTGAGTAATACTCATGTACAATGCTGACCATAGATTTTCTATTAAATAAAAATAGGTATATACCTGTAAAAATAAATAAATACGCTCTTTTTAAAAACATTAACTAAGCTCTTCAGTTGAAACTCACACCTAACTGTATGTACCTATACATACATATTATACAATAACACGATCAATCTGACGTAAAATTCTAGTGTTTTCGCAACGTCACGTCAAATTATGCAGTATTGAATATTCATACGGCCGCCGTAGAGCAGACAGCTCATTCATTACGGGGAAGATCCTGAGATTTCGACCCTCTCCTAAGGGATGCTGGGGAGGAGAGTTTCCACCATCACCACCTAGGCGTCGTCGGCCATTCACTAGGCAGGCTTGGCAATAATCAATCACGTCGACAGACGATATTTTTGCGTGGACGGATGGATGGATGGATGGATGGATGGATGTACCGCGAAAAGAGGCTGCGGAGTTTAAGCCGTCTTGCTCCACTGCGGGACTATTAGCGGGATGTCGCGGCTAAAAGACGTCTTTTCTATTTGTATGTATGTATGTGTAGGATTCGATGTATACATAAATGATCGATTTGGCCGGAAAAATAATGGGTGGATAAAAAATGGGGAGGCCTTGATTCGCAATGGTGTTATTTTGTATGCGGAATTATTCGCAGATCGTGTTGTCATGCCGGGTGTGGGGTTGAAGTGGGAGGCTGTATCGTGTGAATAATGTCGTGTATAGTTTATATAGGTACGTAATATGTAAATAAGTTTTGAAAATGTTAATTTATTCGAGTTCTGCTCTAAATATGCGATGTATGTAAATAGAACTGATTATGATTAGATTCCTGAAAATTTAGCAGTCGTTACAAGTATAATATTTTTTTAGATATTTTGATGTTTTATCACACCTTATTTAATGAGTAATAAAAAAAGTGATAAGATATTTAGTTAATATGTATATGAATTCACTTGGTATTCTGTGGCGTAGTTGCCCGGCGTTACTCGGGTAGTTTAATGTCGAAAAAAGCCCTTTTTAAACCCATCTATGTACGGTCTAAGCTATTGTGAGATAGTATAACAAATTTGTTAGTCTAATTGAATAGTTTCTAGTCAAAAGCGCTCGGTACATAAGCGCCCCAACGTAACCGCCCCGACATAGCCGCGAGGCGTCAAAACCGCGAGAGACTAAGAGCGAAAATGCACAGCATGTGGCACGTGGAACGTCGACAAGTTCTCTTATGTTTCTTCAAATATTGGATACACCGTTATCGATCACTGTCAAGAGAGGATAAATACAAGGAAATAATTTTACCGAAAACACTCTAGAGGGTAATTTTGGGACGGCGTGCCATGAATCTGTGCAAGGCACGCCACATTTTTTTCGCATGTTTAAAACTATCTAACAAAAACCACGTGCCACATTCATCGCTGTGTGTTTTCGCCTTAAACCACGTGCAGACAAAACCAACCCAGCAAAAACTGCGCCAGAATATATGACGAAATTAAAATATTGATTTCGACTTTGCGTTCAGGTATAAAAATAAAGGAGAGTATAATCCATTATTGATCGCTTTGTACAAACATATGTTTGAAAATTGGGGACGAAATCGGAATTGAAGTCGAAATTGATATTTTAATTTTGCCATACATACATACAAACAGCCAGCAGCATAGCTCGGTCTTTAAGCTTCTGCTTAGCGTCAAGAAGGTGCCGGGTTCAATCCCTGAATGAAAATTAATATTTAAGAGTATGCTGTTGGTCAGACCTGGATTTGTGACTCCAGGTTGATCGTTTCCTATCAGAGTTTGCCAATTTTCTCTGATTTCATTGTTGAAACGGTTCCCGGAAAAAAAATTGGCTAAAAATCCTTCCTACCTTCTATGTCACCACTATTTGAAGTTTGATTGATGTACAATAAAATTTATGTACAATTCATAGATGTCTCGTTAATTTGCGAGTTTTTCAGTGTCTCGCAATTCAACGACTTGTAATAAAAATGCTGCATTTGTATTTGTAATTGTAATTTGTAATTGGCCAGGAAGGCGCATTGCGATTTACCTGTAAGGCCTTCCTGGTATATATGTAATTAAATAAAAAATAAAATCAAAATATATTCTGGCGCAGTTTTGTCACCGAGCGCTGTTTGCTGGGGCGGTTTTGTCACCGAGCGCTGTTTGCTGGGGTGGTTTTGTCACCGAGCGCTTTTTGTTGGGGCGGTTTTGTTTGGGTCTGTGTTTCTCGCACCTAAGTTGGGTCCGCTTTACCAATTAGATATCGCAATACCAGTATACCGGTTTACCGGTAAATAAGAAAAATTTCGCCATCGGTAAATACCGGTAATTTTTAAAAATTACCCGTATTTACCGGGTGATTTGTGATCGATGAAAGGCGTATTGTGAATTAGGTTGTCTGGAATTTGTTTATTTTCAGTATTAAATGTGACAAATTCACTGGCAAAACAGACTAACCAAATCGTAATAAATGTGATCAGACGATTGTTTCAATTATGATCGAGACTTCCAAATTGGCCCAACTTTAAATAAATAAATATTAGGTCATCGACTTTAGAGAGTCTTTAATTAATATTATGTATTAGATGTATTATGAACATTTATAAGGATTGTAAATAGGTTTTTGAGCTCTTTTTCCTATTATGCTGTAGATTAAATTGTAAAATAGAAAATGATCAGTAGATCAGTAGCTATTAAAATAGATATAAGATGTATTGTGAACATAATTTCGTAATAATAAAAAGCATTTAAAAATCAAAATATAAATAAATATGATCGGTTAAAAAAAAATATTGTTTATTAATATTAATATAATTTAAAACATTTATATGACACTATTCACCTGAAATTCATTTTTTTATTATTTTACGATTAAGTCTAAGTTGACGTTTTTAGGAAATGTAACCACATACATATGTATGTACAGTTATCTAATCCACGAAAAAAAAACTTTTTTTTCATGTAGCGGCAAATACCGGTATACAAGTAGTGGGGAAAATCATTTACCGTTTACCGGTTTATGAAATTTGGCGGTAAATTGCAATCCCTAGTACCAATTGAATATTGAACTAACATATGTACAAATATACTAATATAAATTTTTATACTAATACATGTATTATGTAGACGTACAAAACTTTTAGCATAAAAGAACCATCCAAACTTATATAAACATCAACAAAAATCACATTTCATAATGAAAATATAAAGCAGAACATGCAAGCTAGAAATTTGTATCACCTTCAAGGTGATGAAAATTTCCAGTGTTATAAGGCGACACATTTTTTTTCACATCCACCACTAAAGCGAAACAACCCCTTGTCTTAATTATTTTAATGCCTGGACTTCGTGGGCGGCGGGTAAAGAAAAGCGCGCATATTTATGAATTGCAAAGCACTTTTGGACGAAAAAAAAAGCGCAAAAAACGAGGTAGAAAATACGACGAAAAGAATATAGTCAAAGGGGAAGCTGCGCTGGGGGGATGGTTTACAAAAAAATAAAAACTGGAGGTCGAAATGCCGAGCGAAATTGCTGGTGAATGTCACAAACGTGTTGCGCTAATTACACTCCTCATTTGCAAGACGTTATTGTTGAGGCTCCAGCGCCATTATTGTTGCCCTACATTATTTTCCTGTTTTGTGTGCGTTTCGCACAAAGCACGTCTGCTCGAATTGTGTACGCAAATTCTTAATGTCCGTTCGTATGTGGGAATGCCTCAATTTATAAAAATATATGTATGTAATGCAATATTTGTTTGTAAACAAATTGACGTAAAAATCTCTAGCAATTTGTTTGGTTTGTGTCTTCTCAGACTCGTCTGTCAATAGATATGGTTTTTGTTCACAACACGATACAATGGGGTGATTGGCTGCAGCGACCGACTCAAAAAAATTTCATGGGGGGTGGGTCGATGTTTTGGAAAAATTAATTAAAAAATACAATAAAAACTTTATATATCTACGGATGGGCCAACTGTCATAATAGATGTTGAGCAGTCTATAACTTTTTTTATAAATACACTAGTGGTTTTACCCAGCTTCGCTCGGTGTTTGTAATATAAACCGTTTAAACATGGCTAATCTAATAGTAAACACTAATTTGTTTTTTTATTAAATTTATTTGAATCGAAAAAAAAATAGTATGCAATGAAAATCAATCAGAACATAATGGTTTTTATTATTTTTATTTTTTATTTTATTTTATTAATTGAAAAATCAACAGACAGGATGAACATAGATATGTATAAAAAAAAAACAAATAGTAAATAAATAATAAATGTAACATCCGAGTCCAATAATAGATTTTTACAAAAATGAAAAAGATAAATATAAGGAAAACAAATTAAAAAGTAAAGAATAAAGGCATGACAAAATATGTAGAACATTGCATAATTAAACTATAGTATTAAAATATTTGGAAAAGGTTATAAAATAGAATATAAGAAGAAATTGAAATTTACAAATATAAAACAAATGAAAAAGGTAAATACAAAATAAACGTAAATGGTAAATACAGAATGAAAAGGAAAAGAATGAAAGCTATAATATGATTAAATAGCACATTACATAACTAAACTAAAGTATAAAAATATTGGAAATATTGGAAAAATAGAATAGGAGAAGAAATGAATCAATCGGTCAAGATTCTCTTGATGTTAGACCTGAATTGATGTAGGGAAATACCAAATAGATCAACCTCATTCAGCTCTCCGTTAAACATACGATAAACGCGCTGCAGATAAAAATATTTTTGGGAATTAGTATTGAAAGGATCAAGTGAAAAGAGTGCAACGCGTCTAGAGTACCGAACTGGGATTCTGAAATTAACCTTATTCAGTAAATCAGAACAATCAAGGAAACCATTTATGAGCTTAAAGAAGAATATAGCATCAGTATGTCGTCGCCTGACAGAAAGATTGTCAAAAGAAAGGATTTTTAATATGTCGGAAACAGTAGAATGGGTATAGGTAGGAAAAAGGTAGCGTAAGGATTTAATAAATTTAAGTTGAACTCAATACAATTAATATGGGATAAATAAAAAGGATAAATTAATACCTAATAATATGGGATAAATTATATACCTATATAAGGGAATCGGAACTGAAATTGGAACCGGAATCAAAACTGAAATTGGAATTTGACTTGAAACAGAAGTCCGATTCCGGAACTGAAACAGGCATCCGGAACCGAAACTGAAAAATAGATCGGGATCCGGAACTGAAACAGAAATCGGGATCCGGAACTGAAAAAGGAATCGAAATCGTCGTCCTAGAAAATTTTATTTTTTCGAAACGTCGCGGATTCTACGAAATTAGTCTCTTTGGAAATTATACATATACTAGTTGTGTTACCCGGCTTCGCTCAGTATTTGTAATATAATCAGCTTAAACATAGCGAATCTAATAGTAAATATTCATTTGTTTTTTAATAAATATATTTGAATCGAAAAAAAAAATTCATACCTATCGAATAGTCGTCATAGAAACTTTGATTTGTTTTTCGTTTACCAACAAACCTTATATACATACATACAAAGCCTCTTTCGAAATTATATATTAGATTAGATTTAATATTTGCAAACATATTACATATTACACATGTACAATAAACATCGAATGTAAAGTACATAGTATATATTTTTATTTTATTTCAATCCAACATGTACACTCACTCGCCTTTGAGGTTCGTCAATTTGTATAATAAAATGGTGCATTCTCCATAGATGACACTGTGGATGATGTTTGTATGAATTCACATTGTATAAATTCTTGTATTGATTGTTTTGATCGTATTGTATCTGCATTAGTACATTCGAGCGATCTGTAAAGGCGAGTGTACAGTTCGATTGTAATAAAAATAAAATAAATAAAATCTCACCAAAAGCGAGACTTTTCCAAATGCATTTTTCTTAACACTAGTTATGCACATATGTATATATGTACCTGCTCTTTCAGATATTTTCACAAGAACAAATCGGAAGCTGAAAAATCTTTTTAAAACTATCCGCTCGCTGAAATTTCATTCTCATATATGGAGGGGAGTTGACCCTATTGCTTCCCAATAGTTAAGGCTTTTGTTAAGTACACATATTTTCGGCCGGGTTATCTTAAGATGGGTATATGTATATATTTTATCTGCAGACAAGTCGACAGATAAGTTTTTGGCAGTGTATCTGTCGTAGCGGTTTCTCAGAGATCAAATATAAGCAGATATGTATTTATTTATACATCACACAATTATGTTCGATCGGGTGATACATAGGTTAGGGTTCGCATAGAGTTTTATCTATAGACAAATCGGGAGACAAGTATCTCGTAATTTATGTGTTAAATAATGGACATTATAATAATTGTGCGTTTTTTAAGATTTTTTATATACAAATGTATGATAAAGTTTAGTTTGTTTGTCAATATAATGTCAAAATCACGATCGATAAAGTAATTTTTGTTTTGTAAAAGATTCTTATACAGAAATTTGGTTTTCGTAGAGTCTATCATATCGTTTCAATTTGATATAATTGAGAAACTCTACGATAGACGTATCTGCTGGAAAATCTCTTTGTGAAAACTTACCTTAAAATAAAAACGGACGAAAAACCAGCCTTAGTATAATGACTAATTTATCGAATGATATAATTTTGTTCATTTACAAAATGTTTAGTTGGTCAATATTTTAAAACCATGATATATTATATTAAATGATTGATATTCATTCTACATATGTATCTTTATATGAAAAGTGTCTATATTACGATTTCTCTATAATATTACGACAGCAACCGTCAATATAACCACGAAATGGGTGATAAACTGATATGAATTATTAGCAAAATAATAATATACTGGCAAAAATGTATAAATTACAGCCAATATATAAATCAATGAACATATAAAACTTACAGGAAGAATTTGGGGGTTGTCTACGCATCTCTCGAAATGCATCAAATTATTAGACTTACCTGAAAAGAAAAAAAACAACAATTAATTTTATGCATGTTAATGTTGACCGCAAAAGTAAATTGCCATTTCCAACTCACTAACAACCATTGTTGGATGGAAATTTTTTACAGACTCTCGACAGGTAGCTCATTTAAATACATCCACTTCAGTAATGTACCATTGTGTAAATAGAACAAGAAAGATCCAACACGACCTTTCAAATTAGCATTAAATATAATACAGAAACGTTTAATGTAAGCGTTCAGATTAAAAAAAAATGTGTAAAAGGTCTATTACGTGAAAATATTACGTAGTCGTATTCGCTGATTATGAAAATGGGCTATAAAGCTGCGTACAGACGAGCGTAATTACGGTATGTAATTAGCTTGTAATGTTACGCATTTATCCAAGCGAATCTTGTATAGGTATATTATAATTACGGAACGTAACAAAAATGGAAGATTTCAATTGAAAATGTTATATATACATATGTATATGAATATATGCCATATAAACGTTGAAACTTGTTTAAAGCTTGTCGTGTTTGATACAACAATGTAATTTTCAACATTGACATATATTAAACATTAACACTATACAGGCAGAGAGAGGGAGAGTGATAAATTTCGTTGTTTGCAAATATGTATGTTAAGTTTCAAGCGATAGAACATAACTACATATTAAATTTAAGCTAAGAAATTAGCTTTCAGTTTCGAGTTTGGCACTTTAGTCGGACGATAAATGTTTTGTAGCAATGTACAATATCTCCAAAACTGTATACATACTATATTGTATACATATTATATAATATATCATCTGTACATTCCAACGATATTATTCCCGAAGGAAACGTCAAACGTTTGTGGGGCGATGTATACGCTTAAAACACAATAATATGTATGTATGTATGTGTATTATTTTCAACAAAATTTTTAATACAACAAAAATAATTCGTCCCAGAAGAATGTAAATTAAGGAATTAGTTGGGAATTATTCAAAAAGTGAAAAAAATATCTTTACATGAGATACATTAGATGCCACAGTTTGTTTTCTTCTTCTGTAGTGCGTACCAAGTTGATGATTCCATTACATGTCGAAAAGAACATCAAGCTGCTCAACCAGATTGCTGACTTTTAATGTCAAATATGCCGATGTGGTTAAGGGCGAAGACACACAGCGATGCACGTGGAACATGGGCCGTGCCTTGTACATATTCATGGAAAATCCAACACTTCCCGCCTCAAAGTGTGTTTTCATGACTCCTTTTGAGTGTTTTCGGTAAAATTGTATCCTTGTATTTAAACTTGCTTGATAGTGATCGATAACGATGTATCCCACATTTGAAAAAATGTAGAAGAACTTGTCGACGTTCACGTGCCACGTTCCGTGCTGTATGTTTTTGCCTTAAGAGATTCTTGGAATTTGTATATTTGTATATTGTATTTTTTTTTTGTTTTCATATTTTATCAAAGTTTCTTTTTAGAGTGGACTAGTGGTATGCATATTATATGTACTTTCAAGTAGAGTGGTCACGGTTCGATTCCCACTAGTAGCTGATGGAAAGACCGTGTTTTGTGACTCCAGGTCGATTCAGAAATTCTGATTTTAATTCAAACGGTTCCTGTAAAATTGATATCTCCTTTCCTATCTCTCTTGCAAATCTCAAGTTATTCAGCGTCTTGAAGTTCGCCGATTTGTATAATATAATTCTGTCTCCATATACATATGTCACTGTGGATGATATATGTATGAATTCGCATTGTATAAATCTTTGTATTTAATGTATTGAAAGTATTGTATCTGTATTACATAGTACACTTGCCGTTTTGGTGCGATCTGTAATGGCGAGTGTACATATTTTAGTGAAATAAAATAAAATAATTATTGTATTTTATCCATGTTTAGCCATAGTATCGCCCCGAAGTAGATCTACATATAATGAAACTATGGGAAAATTGTATATATATATATATATATATATATATATATATATATATATATATATATATATATATATATATATATATACGTTTGTGATTGGTAGGTGGTTAAAAATATTTTTTTTTTGATTCAAATAAAGATTTCATGGTTTTCGTTTCATTTCCATTTACCGAGCGAAGCCGGGTAGAACCACTAGTACTTAATAAAACGCTTACATATATACTTAATTTTTTTATTTGAATAAAATAATAAATATTTAATAATACAATACATAAATAAATATACCTATATTTACATATTATAAATAATCAAATTTGGAAATTTCCAAAGTTAATTATTATTTTTTTCTAATTTATGAATTTTTTTTATGGATAAGATTGTAATAGTACCAATTAATATTATATATGTAATATATATTTTTGACAGAGAACTTATCCAGGTTATGTAAATTTCTTTAAACTGGCAGTCAACAATACAAACTATTATATTGTATACATGCCATTTTTAATATGTATTCAAGCCGATTTAAATTTCAATGAAGTTGACTCATAAAATCATCAACACGAAGCCACCATCAGATGAGACTTTGTAGTTAGATTTGCCGACAGCATATCTATTTATTGTACATTTAGGATTAGAAATATAACAATTTATCAGACAACAATACATCATTTTGAATGATAATAATAACAACATACATACATACACATAGCCCGTGAAACGAATCGACTCTTGCACCGGAAATTAGATTATACTATGCAGTGAGCGAATGCAATTCGTCGAAACGGTCCATAAAGCTCGTCGAACCGCAACGTTTTCGACACTTTACGGGTTAAAATCATATACATATATGTATATATGTATGTATATATGATGACTATGCGGCGGGAGATGATGCCCCCCGCTGATGATCCGTATATCCGGTCGTAAAAATGACGAAACGGTCGACGGACGCTTCCGGGACGCCAGGAAAAGTGTGCAACGAAGATCAAATCCGGAAATTACGTAAACCAGATTAGGTTCCGACGGATTAGGATCGGTGTGTTTGGCTCATTGTCGTCCAGACGCATTCAATTTGTGTTCGAATGGAGTGCGGACATGGTATAATGGCGTGTTAACACGTGTTTGTGTGCGCGATCTCGATTGCGCTCATTCACAATGTGTAGACTAAATTACTCGGTGCATTCGTATAATTAACTAACGAGATGTTACTGTGGATGTTGGTCTAGTGTTTGGATTGGATTTGGTCACTGTGCCGTATATCAAATTCATCATTCATTGTGGATCATATACATATGTATAAGTTTTTCGTTTCGTTTTCATACTTTGCCATATTGCTCATTTTGGTCATCAATATACGTTAATGTATCGTCTGCCATTACGTTGGAAATAAAATATCGTATACAATGCGTATGAAATATCCAGAATCTCGGATACGGTGAGGTCTATGACGGTACGTAAGGCTACCATAATCTATCTTCAACCTTTTCGCCTTGATATGCCCATTTCAGATTTTAATTGTTTAAACGCCTATAATTCACTCTATATTTTATAAAATTTGCTCTATAGGTTCTCGTTATCTCTAATATTTAAATATTTATAGATTTTAACTCTCATATGTATATATAAATTTCAAATTTGGCGTCTAGCTTCATGTAATGT
This sequence comes from Arctopsyche grandis, assembly GCF_051622035.1. Taxonomy (NCBI): domain Eukaryota; kingdom Metazoa; phylum Arthropoda; class Insecta; order Trichoptera; family Hydropsychidae; genus Arctopsyche; species Arctopsyche grandis. Next base: position 5,249,009 of record NC_135357.1, on the reverse strand, counting down.
AATACACGATTTATATTGATTTTTGGCCAAATATGTCAAATCTGACATTTCACGGCTAAAAGTATATCTCTTCGCGGAGTTTTATCTGCGAGATAAGTATTCAATAAGAAGTTATGTTGTATCTAATTGTTAATATGATTTTTATTATTTAGAGTGTTGTGCTCGATGAAATATCATCGCATGGGTTTATGAGGGCTGTACACCCGAAACCTTAATTCTGTTGCCGTCCCTTTCTTCGATATATATATTGAGTGAATGTATACATATATTGAGTGAACGCGACAATATATATCAATATATATATATATTGAGTGAATGCGACAGTTGCGCTTCGACCAGATAATACGTATTTTAAATCGACAAAATCGAGGTTTCGTATTCTCCAATTTTCTCCTCCGAAACTGGACCAATTAAAAAAAAAATCGTCATCGGTATGAGAAAGATATTTTCTGTGCAACTATGTGCGTATTTTTTTTAAAATCGACCGTTAAATAAGCACGCTGGACTCTTTTCGTGGGTGTAAAAAAGAGGCGATTTTATAGATGTTTGGCGGCTCCTAGCTCATATAAAAAATAACTAATCAAAAAAATAAAACGATAGATGCATCCCAACGGTGGATATCCATAGCATATTAAAAAATAATTTCTTTAGTGCCATAATTGAGGAAGAGAAAAGTGTAATACGTTTGTATGGACAAGGCGCTGGTGTGCAGCCCTCTTAAGCAATTAATTAAAAAAATGAAAAGAAATGTGTCGGTCCTGTGTTTCATCCGCACGGGGTCGTATTTTTTATATTTTTTATTTTTTATACTAGCTGAACCCGGCATGCTTTGCAATGTCACAATAACGCAGGCAATTCCCGTTCCCGTTGCGTTCCTGTTCGCGTATTCGTTCTCGTTCCCATTTGTCGGGAAGATGCAGGCATTTGAAATTATTCCATTGTTTGTTAATTTTATCCTAACAACGCAGAACACATTTATTGAAATTATTGCGTTGCAATGCCACTCACTCGTTTCCGTTTATAGGTGATTTTTTTTTACAGATTTTGCAATCTTTAACTCAAAATCTAGTATTTCTGTACCAAAATTGAGTATTGAAATCTTTAGTCGGCTGTTTTATCTATCGAATGAAATTTTCACTTGCTTTAATTTTAAATTAACCTGTTTTTTACAAACCTCCTTTTTCAATTTTAAAAGTCAAAAATATTTATATTTTTTATTCTCGAGCTGTGCTAAAGCATTCAAAAACTCGATCCACAATGGCCGACTACATATTGTTTCAGTTTTGGCATTGAATTTTGGTCAAGAAATACCACATTGTACGTGCGTATAGCGGAAGAAATTGGCTTTTATTTTTTACATACATACCTCCTTTACGTTTCACTTACGATTATAATTCAGGAAAAAGTTTGCCTCTTATCCGACCGTTTTCATACTTTGCCATATTGCTCATTTTGGTCATCAATATAAGTAAATGGAGCCTCCGCCATTACGATAGAGATAAAATATCGTATAAGAAGCATTTCAGGTCCGAAGATTTTTAATCTCGGTGACAGTTGGTAGTCATTAATTTTATACATAGATGGCGGTAGTAAAAAAAATATTGGTGTTTTTATTCAAAATAATAATTTTATATACAAATTATAAATTATTATTAAATTGAGTTCGTGTTTCATATTTTGAATTATTTAAATTAATAAAATTTTAATATAAAATACGTAAGATGATATTATTAATTTATTTATGGAATACGTATATATTTTATATGAATGGAAATTCATATTTTTAGGTGATAAAAGTAATCGTCAACGTTGTGTTATGGACAGCAAAACTTACAGTAATATTATTAAAGACTTTGCATTGAATTATATTGTAATAATATTATATAGTTAAATAAGAAATTATTCTACGTCTTTACAATGTTTTTTAACACATTTCACGAATGCGACAGCATGTTCGTTTCTCGTAAGTCTCACGCTACATCGGATCCTATATGGTATCAGACAATATTGAATTTGTATGAAAAAGCAAATGAAAGCCGTTCATTAAATAAAATTCCGATTTTGTTTTATTCAAATATTTATTTTCCGTTTATTATTTTAAATAAATATTTAAGCTAAAATCTCCTTCAAAATATATGCATATAGGTATATTCTACATATACTACATAAAAGCACGAGCACAAACGATGACGTCAAACAAACGCCATCGCCAATAAATAATGCAGTGCAAAATTTATATAAAAAATAGTGGCAATTTCCAAATGTGCAATTCATTTCGCATCGTAAATCACCCTCCGATTAAATTATGACCTTTTTGTGCGCGAAAATTGCATAAATTTGCATAACTGTCGCCCAAAATTCGGAAACGCACGCCATAAATTTGCGATTAATTCTCGCACGAAAAAACACACACATTTGTACGTAACAGACGTCATAATTTCCCACACACGAGCATTGTCATTTCGAATTACATAACTGGAATAGTTTTGAAATTATTCCAAACAATAAAAACGATCATCATAAACTTTCTCCGTACACAGTACCTACTCACTTGCGCAAGAAACCTTTAACCCTTCGGCTGCGGCCATAAATCAACTTATGTAAACCGCAAACAATCGATTTTTTTGGCGAGCGTGGGCTGTACGATAACCTCTTTCCATTTTACCCCGCGTGTAGGTTTATAATTTCATAAATTCGAGTTATTTCGAGAATTATTACATCTCCTCAAATTTATGTTTGTATATAAATACGTAATGTTTCGGCGTTTGCATCTCAGCTTTGAAACGAATCGGCGATATTGACGTTAGCGATTAATGTAAGCCGGCTTAAAAGCTTCCTCACTCATGACATGATTTAACATAAATATTATTTTATTGGCTGATTGTTAAGTGCGGTTTTGAAATTGAAGGAATATTATCTCGTTTTAATTACAACTATAATAATATGTGGATATTTTATATGGCGAATAGTGATTAAGAGGGCTGTACACCAGCGCGTTGTCTATACAAACGTATTACACTTTTCTCTTCCTCAATAATGGCACTAGAGAAATTATTTTTTAATATGCTATGGATATCCACCATTGGCATGTTTCTGTGGTTTTATTTTTTTTATTAGTTATTTTTTATATGAGTTAGGAGCCGCCAAACATCTATAAAATCGCCTCTTTTATACACCCACGAAAAGAGTCCAGCGTGTTTATTTAACGGTTGATTTTTAAAAAAATACGACCACACAAACATAGAACATATCTTTCTCATACCGATCATGAATTTTTTTTTTAATTGGTCCAGTTTCGGAGGAGAAAGCTGGAGAATACGAAACCTCGATTTTGTCGATTTAAAATAGATATTATCTGGTCGAGGCGCAACAGTCGCATTCACTCAATATATATGTACATATATATATATATATATATATATATATATATATATATATATATATACATACACATATAAATATATATATATATATATATATATATATATATATATATATATATATATATATATATATATATATATATATATCCATATATATATATATATATATATATATATATATATATATATATATATATATATTTATTATTATAGACATATATATATCCAGCCCTCTTAATTGATAAAAGTTCACTATGAGGACTTTTAAATGTGACAAGTTTTATGACTTGAGCATTAATTGTTGCTTATCGTTTGAAACGTTTCAAAACTAATCTGAATCCTTCTGTTGAGAATCATCTTGAAAGTTTAGCATTTATGTACCATGTGTGCACAATTTTTTTGAAATGAAACTTCTTTACGTGCGGTTTTAGACCTCGAATTCCGAAAATTCCGACATTTATCATTACCGATATTTATTTGTTTATGCAATTTATTTTATTTTAAGTTTGGACTAATGTGGCATTACAGGAGTTCCTAATGCACCACAATGGTCGAAAAAATACAGAGAGATGAGAAAAATAATAATATGTATATATGTACATATGTATATACACAGACAAAAAATACATTAATGCATAATCATAAAAAAACATTATCATTATAATAATAGTAGATATAGTAAAGTAAATGTATTAAAACATATAAATACATAGTTACCAATAATAGTATGCAATTAATTGTAGAGTAACTGTCGGTTGATCATTGATAATTTTCATTGATTACAAAATAATCTGCTAAGTGATTCTACACCGCACGAATTGCCGATCAGTTTATATAATAATATTGATGAACAAAATGAGCAATATGGCGAAGTATGAAAACGATCGGATAAGAGGCAAAATGTTTCCTTAATAGTAATCGTAAGGCGAAGTAAGAAGAGGTATGTAAAAAAAGTAAATAATTTTTTGCGCACTTCTTGGTTTGTATAATTTATTGGTGGATGTGATGGTTCTTAGCTTTTAAATGTTATATGTATAAGTATTTAAATGATTTTAAAGTGGAAAAAATATGTAGTTTTCCGAAAAAATCGAAAGGCGACGAGTTGGCGGCTCCTTTGAATAGCGGGTCAAAACAGATTTTGATTGTTGACTCATTCCTTGATGGATCCATACTAATTATCCAATATAATTTTTTCTTCTAAATTCAAAATAATCCAACTAATATAACACTGCAATTATTTTATATATAATACTACAATTACGCTATTTTGTACTACCGGTAGTACTTAAGATTGATTTTTGACCAAAACCCGGTAGAACACTATACAGGTAATACCGTTTACAGTTTATGAAATTTACGGTAATTTTCAATATCTGGTTATACCAATACTTTGGGAATTACTTACATACTCAATAAACAGTCGATTGTTTTACTAGCACACTTAGGCGACGCCTGGTATATTTGCCAGTGATCAATCAATATACGTTTATGTACATATTTTGGAACATCAAGGTCGACCCGCAAGCGTGTGGACTTAATTTTGAGTGCGATTCTAATTTCCAATTCAAATTCGCCGTACATAATCCATAAAAATAATGGCGATAATGCATTAGAAGGATGTAGACAATCAGTCTTAATTCGTACATGATCGTAAAAATTATTTCTAAGTGCACTATAAAATGGCGAAATACAAAAAAAAAAAAAACAGAACCGGGAATGAAAAAGTTCAAAACAATACGAAAAAATTTGTAACGACGGATGTGACGGAGACGACAACTTCCCGTTGCGCTTAATGCGCTCATTCACGTTAACGTTACCGTAAATTTTTGCACTGTGTTATGTAAAAAAGTATCCCACAATCCCGAGATGAGATTTATCCACCAACTTCGGCCTTAATTTTAAAAATTTTAATTTTCAGACATGGCCTTTTTGCGGGTAAGTTGCAAATTTCGACCCGTCTGCAAATTTGCATACGATCAAATTATCCGATCTAACGTTTGGTCAACGCTCGAATAATGGAATATAAATATGTCGTAAATATTTTCACGATGAATGAAGGTCAAAAGAGGCGATCGGACGTGAACCCCCCCCTCTCATAAAATTATAATATATTAATTAAGAGGTACAGTCTGTATGTTTTGTGTTTGACGTCAATAAAATGATATATATGTACATATGTGGGTATACTGCTTACATTGTACATATAATTCGGTTTAGATTTGTTGGTATAGATTGGTTTTTGGAGGCCTTACGACCGCCTGTTTATGTATGTTCTCATCTTCTTTACTGTATTGATTATATTATAATTTTTCTTTGCCAATGTGTAGTTAATGCTGGAAAACTGCACGAAATAAAACTGATTTTTTACTTCATCTACATACGTAGTAATTAAAGATGAATTTTTGTGATTTTTAATATGGAGTCGAGAGGTTACGTAAAAATGTTATGCATAGCAAAAAAATGAATTTAAATTAATTGATACTGATTAGTAATTTAAATGGTTTTTTTCGACGTTGTTCTTTTGTTGTGTATATTAATTAGACGTTCAAAATAAATTTGCAGCTCATTTTCTCCGATAAATATCTAAATTATTTATTTATGGATACTTGCAATTGATATTGAATATTGCATAAATTAAAAGATAACAATGTAATATGGCTTTCTATCTGTAGAACGAATTTTAATTATGTTTATAATTTTTATTAATAAAGGATGAAAGGAATTTCAAACAAATTGGAACGCTTACTTCGCAATATATGTAATTCATTTAAGAACGAAATGAAATGAAAATTTATTTTTTAATTTTAATATAAAATAATTAAACATTTTAATGTATTGAATATTTTAGCCATACTCTTAATAAGTGGCGTCGAGCGTTAGCATATTATGCTTTTGAGCAGAGTGGTCACGGGTTCGAATCCCACTAGAGTCCCGCTGCTGGCCAGACCTTGGTTTGCGACTCCAGGTGAATCGTTTCTTATCAGAGTTTGCCAATTTTTCATTGAAACGGTTGCTGTAAAATCTCCTTTCCTCTCTCTCTCTTGGTAATCATTCGAAAATCAAGACAATGTATTATATTAATCAGCAGAAAAGATTAGTAGTTAGCATATAATACTTTGAGCAAAGTAGTCACGGGTTCAAATCTCACTAGTTTCTGCTGGCCAGACCTTGGATTTGCCTCCAGGCTGATCGTTTCCTATCAGAGTTTGCCAATGAAACTGATTTTTATTGATACGGTTCCAAAAACTTGGCAACCTTATCTATTTTCTCACAAGGCTCGAGTTTTCAGCAATCTTGAATTTCACTGAATTGAACAAATTTAACCATAGGTGTCTCTGTGGATGTTAATTGATATGTACATATTTACTTGTATAGTACTAATAATACTTGTTTCAAATGTACAATGTTTCTGGCCAGTAAGGCGCATTGAGTTTACCTGTTAGGCCTTCCTTGTATAAACATACATATATATATATATATATATATATATATATATATATATATATATATATATATATATATATATATATATATATATATATATATATATATATATATATATATATATATATATATATATATATATATGCAGGTAATTGGATTATTAGTCACATTACGTACATCACATAAAATGTATGTGAGTGCACACATGGTACATAAATGCTAAAACTTCAAGATGATTCTCAACAGAAGGTTTCAGATTAGTTTTGAAACGTTTCAAACGATAAGCAACAATTAATGCTCAAGTCATAAAACTTGTCACATTTAAAAGTCCTCATAGTGTGTTGAAAACTTATTTATTTATGTATTGTATTATTAAATATTTATTATTTTATTCAAATAAAAAAATTAAGTATATATGTAAGCGTTTTAGTTAAGTACTAGTGGTTCTACTGGTTCTATTTAACCACCTACCAATCACAAACGTCTTTGACCAATCCAGCCAATCAGAAACGAATTACAGACGCCGTTTCGGTTTTATATGTAAGAGGCAATATAAATATATTTATATATATATATATATATATATATATATATATATATATATATATATATACATATATATATATATATATGCAGGTAATTGGATTATTAGTCACATTACGATCGCCCAAAAGACAATTTTTGCCATGAAAATTACGAATACGGAATATTTGGCACTCGAGTTCTCGTTAGTATGATAGTTATCGTTAGTATGATGGACCTTTCGGCTGCCAGATGTTCCGTTATAGAGATTTTAGTGACTTTTGGGCGAGCGCTTTGTGACCAATAATCACCGAACCATATATGCATGCATGTGTAAATATATTCTTCCATAGATCAAGCATTTTTACAAGGTTTATATTAGATTTATTTCAACATTATTTTTATTCCATTCAAAATTATGGAAGTAACTTTTTTAAAATATGTGATTTTATTTTTTGATCTATGACATCTGATTTCATCTCTTAAAAGTTACAACATTTAGTGTTTTAATAAATAATAATAAATAAAAAATAGAAAACGGACTAAATATTCATCACTAGGATGTACAATTTTAATAGACTAGCTGTCGTATAAGACATTTCCAACTGAACTCTTCATAGTATGATAATATCAGCCTTATTTCCGTCATATTAGTCATACACCTGGTCCAAGATAATGGTTGCTCACGCGCATTATCATTCAGTCACGAGGCAAATAAATACTCATGCGAAACTGCGTCTCACATCTAGTCACTTATCGCCACATGGACCACCATCTAATGACCAAGGTCGGAGAGCAATCAGGAATTTTCATCCGAGGGATATTCCCAGTGGTGTAGTCGGACCAGGTCACCGCCCTGGTACTTCTTTTTAAGTCACATCGCCGCCCTGGCACTTCGATTCATATAAACATTGTTATTCGAGTACAATTAAAAAATATTTTGGCTAATATTTCGTATCAAATTTTGTATACCAAATATTATGGCAAGACTCTCGTTCTAACATTTGATGACCACAACTGAATAGTTATCTGAACATATTCAAAACTTAAAAGAGGTTTAATGAAATGTATGAGCTTTTTTTTTATCTAAAACCATCCAAAACTTAGAAAGAAAACATGCTTGGAACTATTGACCATACGCACTTGAGGATAGATAAAATAAGGAAACTCGTCGATATCAAACGAGTGTCCCTAACCGGGGTCGAGTAAGATCCCAGTATTTTTAATCAAAATACAGCTTTTCTCAATACAAATGGGTTCAATATATATCTTATTAATCATTTATCATACATCAACATAAAATAGTTTTAGTCCTATAACATGTTTTTGATTATTTTTGTATTATAAAATAACGACAAGTATCGACATGCAAACGCATATAGGTAATGCCAACAGATGACTGCATGATTCAATAGCCACGCGCCAAAAGCGACGAAAACAATACGCATTGATTCATCGATCAACAAGAATATGCAAGCGAACAGTCAAACACATGACTTATCACTAGAGGTCGTAATCTGAAGGGGCCGGAAACGTGCCGCCTATTGTTCAATTGTTGTAAATGCTTTGTAAAAAAGGTTCGGCAAACCATTGACAATGCATTTACAATCTTTGAATAATAAACAGCCCATTCAGATTCCGGGCTCTTCTTATCACTACCGCCTTTAAATCATACTTTGGAACGTAGAAATGTAAAAATGTATTTTTTTTTACGATGTACCCCTTTTCTAAATCATACAAAATCGATTGAAATAAATTTCATGTAGTTCATTCTAGGAATACAAGAAATATATGGTGTATAGCTTTGAAAGCCACATAGTTATTACGAAAAATGTAAAAATTGGGCCACTTGCATATCCCACTTCGGTGACGGAGGGTTAAATAAATAGTCATCTCTAAATTGTTAAAATTTCATAGTTTTTCGACATACACATATATGGTTTTAGCATTGCTAAAAGCAAATGTTGCTGTTGACACACCAACACGGGTTTGCAAAATCAAAGAAGTTGAAGATAATGCAGTGTGGAAGTTTATTTTATTTTGTATTTACCTTTTTCATTTGTTTTATATTTGTAAATTTCAATTTCTTCTTATATTCTATTTTATAACCTTTTCCAAATATTTTAATACTATAGTTTAATTATGCAATGTTCTACTTATTTTGTCATGCCTTTATTATTTACTTTTTAATTTGTTTTCCTTATATTCATCTTTTTCATTTTTGTAAAAATCTATTATTGGACTCGGATGTTACATTTATTATTTATTTACTATTTGTTTTCTTATACATATCTATGTACATCCTGTCTGTTGATTTTTCAATTAATAAAATAAAATAAAATAAAATATAAAAAAAACATCATAATTTCAACAATTAAGATTTCATTTTTTTATATATATTTGAATTACCAATATTAGAATATATATTTTTTTAGGAAAAAAAGGACAAAAGCGAAGGGAGGGGGGGGGGGGTTGTAAAAATTAAACATCACCCTGGTTCTTTTTTATTTAGCACTACACCACTGGATATTCCCCATAGTGTTGCCGAAGGTTTTTAAGGAAATTGAACTTGGAAGTAGAAGCGAAGAAAAAATAAAGAAATCCAATGAAATAGGCAAGAAGCTGGTTTGGCTAGTGAGCGGAAGCAAGTGTCAAGTTGTACACCCACACGCACTTTGCACGTACATGCATATGGACTGTTTGGATAGTGTGAGCGGACATGTGTTCGGTTCGTTCATTCATAATGTCGGAGAAGTGGGATGACCATCGTGGCCGTTGATTTTTGTGGTATAGAATTTTTTTGTGATGCCAGTAAATCTTTATTTATTTATTTAAGTTTAAATTTGGGCCGTTGTGCCATTACAGGAGTCCCTAATGCACCACAATTGTCGAAAAAATAAAAATATATACATATACATACATGCTAAGTAAATTTTTTTAGATTATTCAATATTCAATTGATGGAATAATTACATAGTTGTGTCCTATTTTAAAGTGAAACTTCCTTCACGCCTGAAAGAGTGAATTAATTTAAAGTGGCTAAACGTGTTAGGGCCGGGCCGCACCGCTCAACTCGCGAACAACTTGGTTGAGGGCGACCAGACCAATGCATGCAGGTAGATGGAACATGCCGCACTCGTCAACTTGTTTGTCGCACACATTTCCATACATTTTTTCGTGTCGCGCAACAAGTCGGCCGACAAAGTTGCACGGTGCGGCCCGGCCCTTACGAAACGTTGCAACTTTAGAATGGGACGCTGGAAAGGATCACGTGACTATTCTTTCATTGATAAGTACTTCACAGAGCTAACCCATTTTTGACTGTAGTGTATGTAGATTATGCATAAGTAAGTTTCACTTTTGTGGTATGTATTGAAAAATATAATATATGTACATATGTATGTACGTATGGTAGATTTTTTCCGTTTGATAAAAAAATTAACCGTTAATTCAATTCTAATTTTATATGTAAAAGTAACTTGTGACAGTGAATTTTTTAACTTATAATACATATGTACATATGTATATACTGTCACGTTCCAATGAAAGATTAAATAATTTTTCTTTTTTTTAAAAACTACTTGAATTTAATTATGGAACGGAGAATTTAAATGAGATACGAAGAACTGTTTCACTCTAACTTTGCTTCACTATTTAACTTTGTTCTGCTGCTGATGTGTTGACTGCTATTCTCGGAGTCTCGATGGTGATGACTACCACTCTCGGAGTCTAGATGGTGATGACTAACTTAAATTCTAACAGTAATGAGTTAATATATACTTTAAAACAAGTGTTGAAGACAAGTGTCGTACAATTTTGGCTAGCCAGTGTTTAAGGTGTGCTAAAAATCAATGGTGTTACCTATTAAATTAGGTTTGCTACAAATCAATGGTGCTACTTATTAAATTAGGTGTGCCACAAATCAATGGTGTGTCTTATCCCTACTGATTAGTCGACTACATTGATAAGCGAGGTACATAACAGTATATAAATTTGAACCAAAAAGGTTTTATACTTTTAATAATATTTGTATTTCTGGAAATTTATAATAAATTAGCAAACCACCGGTTACCAACTACACCAGTTAATCAATTATATAACACTACGATAGTTCCGACGGGCACTCCCCTAGCAAAAAATAGTCCTTCGAAGCTGGTGATTAATAACAGTTCGAAAGTTCCTTCGCAAATGTCAAAGGTATGCGAAGTTTTTCCAGGCCCGTTCGACATAAAAAAAATAATTTAAAAAAATGAACAATGTGAACCTCGAATTGGCATCACCTGGTCACAAAAGCGAAATTCATTCATAATGTGGTCGTCTGCCCACACCATTTTTGCCGGTGAAGGCGAAACCAGTCGGTCAGCACCCACGAACTGCAATGACGACAGTTCAATCGGCAATTACAATTTGAAAACCGACTTTTTTTCAATAACTTCAAACCTTTGCTTACTTACAGAAGATGGAACGTTTAGTTTGGCGTTCGCAAATTGATGCAAAAGTTTCTTAGCTGAATGCGCGAAAAGTCAGTCTCTCATTCTCTATTAGAATAGAGTGCAACCGTTCGATTATGCGATTTTCTGAAACTTCTGCTTCAGACGTCTATGCAAAACGACTTGGTTCAGAACTCGCTAATATCCGTTGCAAACTCCTCAAAAAAACTGTTAAAATGGTAGAGCATTCTGCTTATTTTTTATTTTATTTTATTCAATTAATCAAAGTACACTCGTCATTACAGATCGCTCCAATGCGATGAGTGTACTATACACATCAACAAATTATATATATTTTTAATACATAATCAATACATAATTCGAAACCATACATGAAATATACGGCCAGACATTTTTATTTTACATATGTATATACTATATACGGCCGCAAGGACCATTGAATTAATTTTTAACAATTAATTAAGTACAGAATTAATCAATTGAGACATATATGGATTTTAGATTTTGGGCACAATTATTACAATTTATACACATAATAAATACAGATGATTATTGACATCTATATATTTAGATGTGTGCATAATTTTTACAAATTATACACAATAATACATAAGATTTTTGTGACAACAGGAAAGGATTTGTTTGCCAATTTGAGGAATCGTTTCAACAATGATCAGATAAAATTGGCAAACTCTGATAGATAAACGATCGATTTGTAGTCACAAAACCCCCAAATCTAACCAGCAGTTTTGGCGGGTCGAACCAGTGATCACATGGTGTTAAACATATACGCTACCATTAAGCCAAACTGCTGGTTATGATTGAGACGTTGTCCGAAGTTCGAACATTATGAGCTAGAAAAGTTTTGAGCGATTCAGATCACATCTTTTCTATAAAAAAGTTCTTATTCAATCACATTTAAGGACCTAGAAATGCATAGGCCAAACTATTATAAATTGCAAGTCGAGATAAAAGTGCAAAAAAATTGCTTGTGAGGGACAAGTAGACAGCGTATTTATCTATCAGCTTAACTTGACGGAAATTTTTACTGCAAATCAACTAAAGCAACATAAATGGTTCATCCAACTTTGGAACCAAATAGCCATCTGCTACTCTACTTGCATTGTATGAAAGTGTTATCTTTAATTGACAAATTAATATGAACAACATTTGATACCCAAAAAGAGTATTAGGTCAATAGGGCAGGCAGTAGATATGAAATTGTTCAGTGAGAGGTGGGAATACCAATGGTAAACAGAAATTAGGATGAATGTATGTACTTTTTTTGTCAACCATATTTAATGAAAATCTTATCGGGGTACTTATACTTATCTTGCATCAAAAAGTAAAATACTAAGTCTTTATCCATGTATGTATTTGAGTATTATAAGAAGGATAAAAAACAAAATTCAATAATTAAAAATACATAAACGTTCACACATACCGGCTATGAGAGCATTTTCAATATAAATTGAGCGCAAATATAGTGACACTTACACAAGACAAAAGTTCTACTTCCGGCTGTCGGATTTTGTTCAAATTTTGTTTAATTACTTAAAATCACTATATATGTATATATTATACAAATTAAATAACAAGAAGATAAAAAATATTTAAAAGATAATGAAATATTGCTTTAAAAAAAATTACTACTTCCGGTTTACGAATTCTGACCAAAACTTTATCAACTCTAAGTTAGTACATTTAGAATACAAGCATAAATTTGCAGCTTGATACCTTCAGGGGTGTGGATAAAATCGTGTGGTCACAACATTTTTGATTTTTCTTAGAGGGGAAAGTCCCACTTCCGGTTTATTGATTTTAATATATTGTTTATTTTCATCACATTGATACAATGATTATACTTTTTCGTGAAGAGCACACATGTTTAAGGCGTCGAAAATAATAGTGAAAGAAAAATTGAACAAGATTAACTGCCACTTCCGGTTAACGGATGCTCACCAAATTTATAGGTAAGTTGCTATTAAGCTTCAATTTCTAGATATGAAATTTCAATTCAATAAACCAAAAGGTTTCTGAGGATAACATAAAAAAACTTGAATCTCTAGAGTAAAAGTACTACTTCCGGTTGGGGTAAAAATATTTAAAAAATATAAGGGTATAAAATTTATAATTTCTATAACATCTAAAAAAATTCTGAATCGATTAATGGCTTGGGACATAATCGAATTCAAAAACTTAATTAAAAGAAGACACCTATGTATAAGGGGAAGTACCATTTCCGGTCAACTTAAAAATTTGAAAAAAATTTACATCATATCGATAAGAATTTCAGTAACCGATACTAAGTTTTAGTTCGATAGGATTAACGGTGTTTAAAAAATCCCCAAAATACACTGACACACTTACACACATTTTTTATAGATCATGAAAACGTGATCAGTGATCGATTCTGAGTTCGAATCAATCAAAATGTCGAGTTTGAATTTTCGCATGATCACAAAACTTCATCTATTGTTACTACGTACATAAATAAATAAAGGAAAAACACGACATGTGAAATAAACATTCAAACAAGCATTCGATACTTAACGAGAATGCTAATTAATAGCGTAGGAAATATATGTAGGAATCGCAATAAAATGGAGTTTCAAACCCTGTATATTGAGGTTCAAATAATGTTTTTATCTGCGACATGTACTTCGGATAAGTGAAAGCAGGAGTGTCAGATGTCAAATGGGAAAATAAAACAACGAACCCAATCTATGTAGAAAGAGCGTGATGAAGAAAGGCTGCACATAAGGACTAAACCATCATTTTTTATTTTACTTTATCAAATCATTGCCCTTTCTTTGGTTCAATCTCATCTTATGTGACACTCACTATAATAAAAATATAAACCGTTCCCAAGAGATTTCAGACATTTCTCAAGAAGTCGCCTCGCTCGAAATCCAATATGCGATGTAATGATATACATACGTGTATATACTATTATACAATATGAAGTCGATATAGTTTTATCTTTGTGGAACTTGATTATTTGACATTACAGTGGTCGTCTAGCTATGGGCGGATAAGCCGGTTTTCGTCCGGATCGCGAGCGGGGGCGGATAGTAGGGAATTCGCCGCAGAAGAGTAAGTGGGTGCACTTCGCAACAATACTTGCAATTATCGCATGCACTTTTCGAAAATTGCACAAATTAGACGTTCGGCACGAATCCAGGTCGGCCGTTCCCTCCCCGTCTTGAGCTCTCTTCCATCTGAGATTGTTATCAAGAATGAGGTGGCTCCACGATTGGATATTTGCAAGATGGACGGGTCTGTACGTCCAGTAATTGAAATCGTTGTTGGACTACTGTAATCAAACTGAAGTCGGTGCCAATTTATTGAGAAGATTGGAAAATGTTAAACTACATACATACGTACATATATTAAATATACTACATAAATGTCGATGATTTTTACTTTATTTATGAACTTAGTAACAAGAGATGAATTTTGTGATAATGCTAAAATTCTAACTCGAGATTTTGACTAATTCTTACTCGGAATCTAGAAAAAAATGTGTGTGTGTGTGTGTGTGTGTCTGTGAATTTTTTGAACACTGTTAGTCCTATCGAACTGAAACTTAGTATCAGTTACTGAAATTCTTAACAATACGACGTTGATTATTTTCTAATTTTTAAGTTGACCGGAAATGGTTCCTCCCTTTATATGTGTCATCTTTTACTAGCCTCTTCTTAGCTCGCTTTCGATTTTTTCGTCTGATGAAATTTGGGTTCATATCCGATCGTTTTCAAACTTTGCCATTTTGCTCGGTTTGGTCATCAATATATGTGGAAATCAAGTCCGCCATTACGATGGTGAAAAATAATCGTAATAGACACGTTTGAAAATACTCCATTATCATTTTAGGTGACGTCTATTGTCCACATTGACGTCACCGGATTTTTGCACACTATTCCGATCGTTTTTTCCCTTTTCGCCATGTCAGATTTTAATTGCTTAAATGCCTATAACTTTTTTTTTCATTCTATATTTCATAATTAAGTTTTTGGATTCAACTATCTCCCAAGCCGCTCAAAGGATCAGACTGATGTTATAGAAGTTATAAATTTTATACACTAATATTCTTAAGTTTTTTTTACCTCAACCGCAAGTAGAACTTTTACTCAAGAGAATCGAGGTTTTTTAGTGCTTTTCTCAGAAACCTTTCAGTGTATTGAACTGAAATATCATAACTAGAAGTTTGAGATTAATATCAAGTTACATATACATATAATAAAATTTGGTGAACGCTCATCAACTGGAAGTGGCAGTTCCCTCTTGTTCGATTTTTCTTCCACAATTTCTTGACCCTTTACATATGGGTGCTTTTAACGAAAAAATTCGTAAATAATCCTCGTATCAATGTGATGACAATAAAAAGAAATCATTAAATTTAATAAACCGGAAGTGGGATTTTTTTGCATACATGCACGTTCACACATACCGGCTACGAGCATTTTCGATACAAATTGTAGGGAAAATTAGATAAGACAAAAATTCTACTTCTGGTTGTCTGATTTTTTTCAAAAATTTGTTATTACTTAAAATTACTATACCTATGTACATATTATAAAAATGAAATATCAAGCAGATAAAAATAATACTGTTCGACACGACAAATGGTTCAGAGACGAGCTATGACTTTTCTTGTAGATCTATGTCCAGTAAATACGAATCTGGTAATAAATAATGTTGATTGGCTCGAGATTTTCGATAGTCGAAATATGATTTTTCTAAGTGGAATATTATTTAATTCTCATATAAAGACAATTTAATATATTATCCCTATTAGTACAATTCAGATTCGTGTTAATACGAGTAAATAATAGTACGAGATGTTAACTCGCAATTTTACCGATTTAAAATTCAGCACACTTCCAATTAACCCTTTTAAACGAAAACAAAAAATAGTGTGGCTAGAACACTATCTCAATAAACATGTTTCAATAGAAAATACTCAATATAAAATAGTATTAAGAGTGGGAAAAAATCCTAAGTGAAAATACGTACTTTTGTCTTTTGATTTGAACTGGACCACTCCTTAGAGAGATTTGAAAGCTGAAAAGTACTACCAATGAAAGATAAAATACCCGACTATAGATTCCAATATTCATTTTGAACAGGAAATTGACAGATTTTGAGACATCAACCGAACAACACCAAAATATAGAAGAATCGCGCGATTTAAAAAACACATATATCTCCGAATTTCGAGCCAATCAACATTTTTTATTACCTGATTCGTGTTCACTCGGCATATATCTATAAGAAAAGTCATATCTCGTCTCTAAACCAAAATAAAAGTCGTCATTTGTCGAACAGTGTAATTTAAAGAGTCAAATTAAAATACGGAAATACATATATAAATTTGCAGCTCGATACGTTCAGTGGTGTGGAACGAATTATTTGGTCACAACATTTTTGACTTACATATCTAAGAGGAAAAAATCCCACTTCCGGTTTATTAAATTTAATGATGCTATTTTTATTTTTATCACATTGATTGATTGATGGATTGCATATATTTAAAGGTTCGAAAAACATAGTGGAAGAAACATCGAAAAAATCACTGTTACGAGCGAAGCGACACCGACCATAAACGAATTTCACCGAATTTCGAAATAATAACAACAGGAAATTTGCATAGATTATGGTCTTTAATTAAACACCCACTCCACACGAGCGAGCACAGAACATAATAGGTTTTTGGGGTTTTCGTCTCATCTCCGCCGGCATCATCATCATCCGAACCCGACCAAAAATCGAAAACAAAGTTTGTCGCGCCTTTAAATTTAATTAGAGCGCGCATTGTTGTCGCATTTCATTAATAAAGTAAAAGCGACGAACGCAAAATCTATTATTATGGACCCGTCGGTTACAAAGTTTATTTATAACGTTGTGAAACTTTCTTAATAACACGCCACGCCGCCACGGTACGCATCACGTGTATTATCTCCGCGTGGTGTATAAATATCTATTATACATATGTACATATGTTTGTATATAAGTATATTCTGTATACAGTATGTTGTAATTTAAAATGTAAAACATTCGCGTATAAATTCCCTATCTCGTCAAACAAACTTAATGAATCGTGCTTTAAAAACTCTGACCCACCCAGCGTTCCGTTTCGTATAAGGCGTATGAAGTTAATTTTTAATCTAATTTCTTGATTAATTCGAATTTTGTCTTGTGAAGATGATTTTACATAGACATAAACATATAAAGTATATAAAATATAATGAACATTAGGTATAATTTTGAATGATGACAGCTTATCAGTTACTTTTACATTAAGATGTCAGTAACTACACACGTTTGTATATTCGAATTTGGCCAGTAAATACTTTTATTAATTAATTTATCTTAAAGCTCTAGCCCGCCAGTATTCGTTTTGAAGAATGCGAATGAAGTTAACTTTCTTTTTGTAATCTAATTTCCTGATTAATGAAAATTTTGCCTTTGTAAAGGTACTTCCAGGTTTCCATTAAATTTTATACACTATATGTATATAAACGTATTTTTGGAATCACTGGAAGTTCCATTGATTCCAAAGATACGTTTATATGTATATATAGTGTATCAAATTTAATGGAAACTAGTTTTTGGTCAGTTATTACTATCATTTAGTAAGTAACTTTTAAATTATATGATCAGTAAGCATGTATATACAAACTCGATATGTTTGTTTATCAGTTTGGTCAGTAAATATTTTTATTGGATTGATCAAAATATTTATAAAGTTCTAAATTGCCATTAGACGTTTTATAGCATTCGATTGAAGTTATGTAATTTGCTTTTGTAATCTAATTTCCTGATTAATGAAAATTTTGCCTTTGTAAAGGTACTTCCAGGTTTCCATTAAATTTTATACACTATATGTATATAAACGTATCTTTGGTATCACTGGAAGTTCCATTGATTCCAAAGATACGTTTATATGTATATGTAGTGTATAAAATTTAATGGAAACTAGTTTTTGGTCAGTTATTACTATCATTTAGTAGGTAACTTTTAAATTACATGATCAGTAAGTATGTATAAAAAAATTCGATATGTTTGTTTATCAGTTTGGTCAGTAAATATTTTTATTGGATTGATCAAAATATTTATAAAGTTCTAAATTGCCATTAGACGTTTTATAGCATTCGATTGAAGTTATGTAATTTGCTTTTGTAATCTAATTTCCTGATTAATGAAAATTTTGCCTTTGTAAAGGTACTTCCAGGTTTCCATTAAATTTTATACACTATATGTATATAAACGTATCTTTGGAATCACTGGAAGTTCCATTGATTCCAAAGATACGTTTATATGTATATGTAGTGTATAATATTTAATGGAAACTAGTTTTTGGTCAGTTATTACTATCATTTAGTAAGTAACTTTTCAATTACATGATCAGTAATTATGTATAAGTAAAATTCGATATGTTTGTTTATCAGTTTGGTCAGTAAATATTTTTATTGGATTGATCAAAATATTTATAAAGTTCTAACTTGCCATCAGTCGTTTTTTAACATTCGATTGAAGTTATGTAATTTTCTTTTTGTAATCTAATTTCTTGATTAATGAAAATTTCGCCTTTGTGAAGGTACTTCCAAGTTTCCATAAAATTTTATACACTATATAAACGTATCTTTGGAATCACTGGACGTTCCAGTGATTCCAAAGATACGTTTATATAGTGAATAAAATTTAATGGAAACTAGTTTTTGGTCAGTTTTTACTATCATTCAGTAAGTAACTTTTAAATTACGTGATCAGTAAGTAAATTCGGTATGTTTGTTTATCAGTTTGGTCAGTAAATATTTTTATGGGATTGATCAAAATATTTATAAAGTTCTAACTTGCCATCAGTCGTTTTTAAGCATTCGATTGAAGTTATGTAATTTGCTTTTTGTAATCTAATTTCTAGATTAATTAAGCTTTCGCCTTTGTAAAGGTACCTTCAGTGATTCTAAAGATACGATTATGTAGTGTATAAAATTTAATGGAAACTAGTTTTTGGATAGTTTTTAATAGCATTTAGTAAGCAATTTTTAAATTACGTGATCAGTAAGTATATACATACATATATAATATGTATATGAACTGATAAAATGATAAAATAAACATACATATAAATTATATGTTTATTTGTCAGTTTGGTCAGGAAATACATCCATATATACTTTTATTGGATTCATAAAAACGTTCATAAAGCTCTGGCTCATTAACGTTCATAAAACCCGCAAGAGTTCGTTTCGTATAATGTGCACGAAGCATGTAAATTTTCTGTTTGTAATCCAATTTCTTGATAATCAAGATATTGTTTCGTGTAAGGTACTTTCAGTTATGAGGTATATAAAATTTGATGGAAATTTTTTTTTTTTCTATAATTAGCAATGTAACAATAATTATGTAGTAAGTAACTTTTGAATTGAACGCTCAGTAAGTACATATAAATTGGGTCAGTTAATTTGGTGAACTTTAGCAAATTAATCAATTGAGTATTTGGAGTTGAAAACTTATAAATAAATGGGTCATTTTCGCATATTTTCCGGCGAAATTTTAACACGAAATACACGTTCACTTGAATAAAATAATGGTAATAATTTAGTCAAAACTCATTTTAAGGCGTTGGAATGTTGCCATCGAAAAGTATAAGTATATTTATTTTATGGAAAGCATATGATATTTTATAATAGAATTAAGAAAATATTTTATGTTATAATAATTATGCTTTTATCATGTTTCAGTATGTCTATTCGGACAGATAAGTATTTTAGTCGGTCGCTGAAACCAACAGTTTACGGTCACACAACTTTAATTGTAATTAATTACTTTTACAAAAGGCCTTTCGGGCGAAATTGCGAAAGCTTGCGCTAATAAGGGGATAAAACAAAAGTTGCCCGAAAAGCTTTTCCTTTTATTGAATTTTGCAACGTCTATTTTTGAACCGGCTTTTTAGACGTGTCTCCGAACCGATCGTTATATTATAAACATTTTTTTATATAAAAAAAAAACGACAACAGCATCCTATTATTGTTGATGGAACTGAGTACACGGAGATAAGTTTTTTTTTTTCTCTTAAAACGTATCTTCGAACTTGGGACACACGAATGATTGATTGCCCATAGATAAAACCATACAGTTCAAATGCTTTCAATACACAACAATAAAAATAATATACGAAAGTACAGTGCGGCTAAAAACTTGTAATATTATACAACAGTAGTGCAAGCCAAGTTTTCATTATTGAAAGTGGATGCGAAGCGACTTTTTCATTTTTGCCGAATTGTTTGCCAAAGGTCGCGAATTCGCATCTCTCTGTCTCTCTATGTAAAAGGGTCGTAAAATTATCACCAACGTTCGCCGAATTTTTGGCCGAAAAACGACAAAAAAAAAACACAATCAACTCTGATACTTATATAATAAACTTTGCGCTGTAATAATTTATGAAATTTAATTTCGCAAAGATCAAAGCGCCCTTTAAAGTTCAAATTCGGTCCGAGTTTTTTTCACGCTAAGATTAAATTTCATTAAAGAATCCGAACTCTTAAATCACATTCGCCGCCCTCGGAAGTTCTCAATTTTGAATAACAAAAGGAAAAAATCCTGAACAAAAAATAACAATAAAGCATCGTAACTTTCTATTCTCTTCGGATGTTAACGATCAAAACTTCGCCATTTTGTACGAATTATAATAGCATTGATTTTTACTTTATCTAAGTACGTAGTAACAATAGATGAAGTTTTGTGATCATGCGAAAATTTGAACTCGAGATTTTGATTGATTCGAACTCAGAATCGATTACTGATCACGTTTTCATGATGTGTGTGTGTGTCTGTGTGTCTGTGTATTTTGAGAATTTTTTGAACACCGTTATTCCTATCGAACCGAAACTTAGTATCGGTTACTGAAATTTTTATCGACACGACGTAAATTTTTAAGTTGACCGGAAATGGTACCTCCCCTTATAGGTGTCCTCTTTTTTTTAGGTTTTTAAATTCAATTATCTCCCAAACCGCTAACTTAATCGGATTAAATATTTTTTACATGTAATAGAAATAATAATATCTATAACCTTATATTTTTTAAATATTTTTATCTGAACCGGAAGTAGTACTTTTACTGTAGAGAATCGAGGTTTTTTATGTTTTTAAGTGGCAGTTTACTCTTGTTCAATTTTTCTTCCACTACTTTTTTCGACCCCTTATACACGTGTGATCTTCACGAAAAAAATCAAGTATAATTCTTCTATCAATGTGATGAAAATAAAAAAAAAATCACAAAATTTAATAAACCGGAAGTGGGATTTTCTCCTCATAGAAAGGTCAAAAATGTTGTCACCTGGATTCTGTCCACGCCCCTGGACGTATTAAGCTGAAAATTTATATTTGTATTCTTTATGTACTAACTTAGAGCTGCTAACGTTTTGATCAGAATTCGTAAACCGGAAGTAGTATTTTTTTTTAAAACAATATTTCATTATTTTATTTTGACCTTTTAAATTATTTTTATCCTCTTGATATTTAATGTGTATAATATTTATACTGATTTTAAATAATAAAAAAAATTTGAACAAAATCCAACAGCCGGAAGTAGAACTTTTGTCTTGTGTAAGTCTCCATACAGTTCTATCATAGTTGTTAGTTCAATATCGAATTTGTTTTTTAACCTTCTTATATCCCTCAAATACATAGATAAAATCATGGGTTGGTCACACCCGATTTTTTTTCTTCTGCCGCGAACAAAGGCATGATTTTTCCGTGTCATATTATTTACATATATGTATGTATGTACATACAAATGCCAATTATACACGAAAACATATCCGGTTTTTGTGACCAGATTCGAACGTTTGATACATTTTAATCGACGTGGTCGTTCGTGACGACGACGTATTTCGATGCCATCTCGAGACGTGCCCGGATCACTAATCGAGACACAAAGAACCGCTCAAATACGTCTAATGTGAGGAAAAAAACCATTAAACTGCTCGAAAGTGTGAAAGCGAACCAAATCCCGACCAAGAAACAAGATCCTATTATGTAGATGTGTTTATACCATTTGCAAAATTCAATATGTTCGTATTTGAACGGATACAGTTAGAAATCGACGATTTTCAAAATGAAGAAATACATTTTTTATTTAATAATTAATATCAATGTCACAGTGAAATCATATTTAAAGTGAAAATATATGACGTTTCAGTGAAATCATAACCAGTTACATTTTCAGGGTTGGTTTTATTCATTTAAGATTGTTAGGGCTGGTATTATGTAAGGGTTAGGATGGTTAGGTTAAGTAAGAGTTGGCCCTATTCATTTAAGATTGGGTTGTTAGGGTTAAATTTATAGAGCTAAAAGTTGTAAATTCAATGTTTGATACATTTTCACTGCTTGAATTGGTGAAAATATATTTTCACTTGAAAGATGCTTTCACTGTAACACCAATTAAAAACTATGCCATTTTAATAACCATTACTATAAATAAGAAGGTTAAAAATCAAAATTCGATAATTAAACGCTATGACGGCATTTTCAATACAAATTGAGCACAAACGTAGGGAAACTTTTAAAAGACAAAAAAGTTCTACTTCTGGTTGTCGGATTTTTTTAAATTTTTTTTTATTATTTAAAATCAATATAAATATAATATACATTAAATATCAAGGCATTAAATTTAATTTAAAGTTTCAAAATAATATAATGAAATATTGTTTTAAAAAATACTACTCCGGTATACGAATTCTGACCAAAACATTACCCCTTTGAATTCTCTCAGGTACCATTCTAGCACTTATTATGTCCACCTTTCGTCCATTTTTCTAGCCACGTGGCCCACCCATTGTCATTTCAATCTCTTTACTCTATCCACTATGTCCACTACCCTTGTCATACTTCTCACCCACGTGTTTCGTTTCCTGTCTTTCCTCCTTATGCCGAGCATACAGCGTTCGATACTTCACTCGATGCACTCCACCCTAATTTCATACGTCTTTTTATATCTTCTTCTTACTACTTTATTTGACCTAAATATAAATAATTAATTACTACTTCTACTATTTTATCATCTAATGAAATGCTGGTTCTAAGTAATATATTTAATTACACTGATTTAAGCCGGGATCGTATGTATGTATTTGTAGTAGAGATAAAATATATTTATTTATTTATTTAAAGTTTGGACCATTGTAGCATTATAGGAATTCCTAATGCGTCACAATGGTCAAAAATATAACAGTAAAGAAACAAAACAATAACTAAAGAAATTAAACATGATAAAAACAAAGCATATATGTATGTACATATATACACAAACAACACATTTAACACAATAATAAAAATAAAAAGCTATATAATAGCGGATAATAATAATAATTGAATAATAAAAAAACAACAAAGAAGGGAATGTCTAATAAAAGAAAAAAAGAGAAAGAAAAATAAATATAAAAATATGTATAATATATGTATACACAGACAAAAATACATTTATACATTATCACAAAAAATAATAGCAATTAATAATAGCATATAACGTAAAAATATAAAATATAACATAAGGAATGTTTTGCACCTACAGCCAGTTCCAAAAAATAAGAACCAACTGCAAATACAAAACATCTCAAATA
The DNA here is from genome assembly GCF_051622035.1 of Arctopsyche grandis. Taxonomy (NCBI): domain Eukaryota; kingdom Metazoa; phylum Arthropoda; class Insecta; order Trichoptera; family Hydropsychidae; genus Arctopsyche; species Arctopsyche grandis. The sequence goes on along the minus strand of NC_135357.1, from coordinate 5,224,580 downwards.
AAAAAATGTATGTAGTAGAGATAAAAAAAATATGGTTCAGAATCATCGAGAATCAATAATAGATAAATTGGAATACTATTCCAATGAACGACCGAAAGTTTGGGAACATTCCGAAAAACGGCACAAACACAGTGTGCGTAAAATAGGGTTAATATTTAGGCATTATATCAAAGTCTGCAGTTATTCATAAAAAAAAAATAATATAAAATACGACACACTTTTGCGAGCGTTTTATATAAGACACGATATATATGATTTATAGACAAGTCGACGATATCGCATATGAAAACAGTGGCGAAAATTCACCGCACATTATTGGAACAAAGCGGGTACACAAGATACGATATATCTATGTATGTAAGCTTTTGAAGGAAAACACTTTTCCACAAAAGGCGTCGGGAAAATCGCGACGGAAAGCGCTACCCAAAATAAGCAAAACAAAAAATAGTATTAGTACATATATATAAAAAAAAAGAAATCGGCCCTCGGCGAGAGAGAGTCCTGCCATCTTTCACGATTTCATTTATAAAAGAATCCGCAATATGTTTATACGTTGGCCGAGTATAAATTTCGTCGCAGTCGTCGAAGTGGATGAAATATTAAAGAGGATTTTACGTTTCGTAAAATAAATACCAAGGAAGACGACATTTGTGTGGCAGAAAAAAATGTGTATTCCAGTGCTTGAATAGAAAATCAATATAAATTCTGTATCATCGGAAAAGTAGTATGCGATGTTATGAAATAAATATCATATTATATTACACCGAAATATAAGATGTTATTATTACGTATTTACAATATTCTGTCTATATTTAGTCACGGTATTATATTATTAAACTTTATATTCAAAGCGAAATGCCTAACAATAGAGCCATTATAATAAAATATGAATTTTAGGCGCACGTCGTTTATTTTATATTTAGATTCAGACGGTATTTTTACATAAAAAGCCTTTAAGAAGTATTAAACGTTTAAAAATACAGGTTTTTATTTATAAATTTCCAAATATTTTATTCTATCAAAATGCCGACGGCATAAAATATCTGAAACTCTATATATAATGATTGAAAGTTATATTTTTCCGTGTATTATATAAAGTAAATATGTGTTTAATTGTCTCGATGCCAAACTTTTGACTAAAATTTATAAAGCATATACTTGAAAACTTGAATTTATTAATAAAATTTGAATTAATTTATAAAACAAAACTTATTCCATTTGGAAACCTTATTTTAAAAATGGCGTTGTATGTTTGAAAGAGTCAAACGAAGAATTACAAAAATGTCTTCCGAACTTAAATCACTTTTATCTGATTTTCTTATAAGAATGAATCTTTGACCACTTTGGAGACGAGAAGAATGAGAGGTGATCTAATTGAGGTCTATAAAATTATAAATAACCATTACAAATGTCATAACCAGCAGCGTCGACTAGTGGTTAGCTTATTATACTTTCCAGCGGAGTGGTCACAGTTCAATTCCTACCAGTAGCTGTTGGCCAGACTTTGGTATGTGACTCCAGGTCGATCGTTTCCTTTCAGTCTGACCAATTTTTCTGGTTTTCATTGAAACGGTCCCTGTAAATTAGTATTTCCTTCTTATCTCTCTTGCAAATCTCAAGTTATAGTCTTGATTTTCGTAAATTTCTATAAAACATATAATAAAATGCTGCAAAAATTTCTACATATATGTTACTGTGGATGATGTTTGTATGAATTCGCATTGTATAAAAATGGTTGTACTAATTGTATTATTGTATTGTATTTGTATAAGTATACTCGTCGCTTAGGAGTGAAATAAAATAAAATAATAAACCTACTTACGTTTAACAATAACACTTATCTGAAAGTTCATACTCTCAGACTCCAAATATATATGTATTTACTATAAAATAATTAGAGAAACTTTCTTTTCAGATAGAGTGATTAATGTTTGGAATAGTTTATCCAATGAATTAGTAACTTCTAGTAACTTAAACCTTTTTAAACTTAAACTTGACGATTTCCTTAAAATATATATTTTTTTTTGGTTTTTATAGTTCTCCCCCATTTAAGTTAGGTTTACATTTTGCATTTTCTCTTGTTTATTTTATTGTCCCTTATTTTCGAGTTGTTAATATTTTCTTTTCGTTTTTTTTTAACTATCTTATTTGATATTTGTATTTCTGTATTACATAATGTATAATTATCAAACCCCTTGGGTTTATCGGCATTGCCATCTTTCCTAATTATTATTATAGTTAAAATATAAAAATAAGGATTTACAAGGATTGGTTTTAAATCTTAATACATGTTTTTAATCATCTAAACGTACAATTTTTTTAATCTAAATTTACTCACCACAATAAATAAAAAAAAAGCCTGGATGTTGATTTAATACTAACTTAAAGCACAGCAATACTACCTATAAATTTTGATTTAAAGACCGCAGAAGCCAAAAAAACTGTAAAAATCACGCTTTATTTTACACTCTTATATCTCATAAACAAGAGCAAACCATCAAAAATTATTATAATAATCGAATTTAATGGGTCAAATTTAGTAAATATTGTAACTAAAAAAGGTAATTTTTTTCCTGTGTGTAATCAAATACTGGAATCAAATGAAAAACCAGCACCCATCGATGGATGAAAGTCTCTCCAAAATTTATTCATACCATATTCATATCTTTCGTTTTCAACCCTCACATTTGCCATCTTTTTACAGTCTTTTGGGAATCATTCAAATTCAACTTTCATTTAACCTTGTTTAAAAACCATAATCAATATATTTAACTATTCAACTAACTATTTTTAATCAACGCGTTTCGTTTTCTGTCTCGTTAAAATTGACAGTAAATAACTTTCAATAGGCACTTTTATTATTTCTAATAAAGATGTATATCAAATAAATATTCCATATTCAACAAAAGTTGATAACTGGCTTACCTTGATAAAATAAACGAATTTTTGTTATTAATCCACAAGAATAGTCGAAATATGATTTTTCTAAGTGGAATTTTATTTAATTCTCATATAAAGACAATTTAATATATTATCCCTATAAATTCAATTCAGATTCGTGTAAATACGATTAAATAATAGTACGAGTTTTTAGCTCGCAATTTTACCCATTTAAAATTCAGCACACTTCCAATTAACCCTTTTAAACGAAAACAAAAAAAAGTGGCCAGAATACTATCCCAATAAACATCTTTCAATAGAAAATACCCAATATAAAATAGTATTAACAGTGGGAAAAAATCCCAAGTGAAAATACGTACTTTTGACTTTTGATTTGAACTGGACGACTACTTAGAGAGATTTGAAAGCTGAAAAGTACTACAAATGAAAGATAGAATATCCGACTATAGATTCTAATATTCATTTTGAACAGGAAATTGACAGATTTTGAGACATCGACCGAACAACACCAAGATATAGAAAAATCACGCGATTTAAAAAACACATATACATACATACATATCTCCGAATCAACATATTTTATTACCAGATTCGTGTCCAATGGGCATAGATCTATAAGAAAATTCATATCTCGTCTCTGAACCAAAAAAAAAGTCCTCATTTGTCGAACAGTGAAATCAAGTATTCATTCAGTGGGTAAAAAATATCGTCAATATGGAAATACATATATACAATAAATATAATGAATACAAAATTAAGCAAATAATAGTATTTACAAATCGGGATTGATTTCTTCCAAGGGAAAGACAATATGTATATAAAATCAGAATATATATTATTTAAAAAAATGTGCAATTCGCCGAACTGAATCATTGTTCATATTTCATATCTATACATGATTATACATACAAGTATGCAAATGTAACTAAAGTAATCCCCATGCATAATATAGAATCACGCTTACATTGGGTAATTCCATATATTCTATATTTTTTAGATAACATATTAAATCATCAACTGTGTTAAAGTGAATCAGCACGATGCATGCGTACTGCATAAAAAATCAAAAAGGATGTTTGAATATGATAACCCACGACAAGGCAATTAATCAACCAATCAATCAAAATCTCAAGGTCAAAATTTTACGTGAACATTGATTATGTATTTGAAATTATCCCGAAATTGCTTTTTAACTACACTATAATATTCACACTACGCAGATTTATCTTCGGCCATTAAACTATTAATAATCCACAAATCATACTAAAATAAACAATAAAATTTTCCCGAAACAAATAAACGCACACACACACATACATTAGTAAAGTAACGCGAACAGTTTTCATTTTCAATTCGGACAAATAAACATCGCGAGCGGGAAAATTTCCGTTTATTAAATTCCGCACACGCAATTACGGTTGCGAAAATTATTTCTGGTCTGTTGAATTTCGCAAATATTGTACATTATATTATATGTGTTTACTATCGGCGCGCACACAAAGGGTTTTATTCACCCCCATGTTCAAATATTGATATTAATCGAATTAAATTACACCGTGGGATTAATACGACGCCGAAAATACGAATCTGCCGATACTTTGTAAAACTCGCCAATTTTTAATTGGCTGGGCAGCTCGTTATCGCGGACTGCAAAGTGTTAACAATGCGAGCAAACGAGCGACGCGCACCGTCGCCCTTTCGGAAGCTGGGAAAAATTCACACTTTACGCTCTGTAAGTAATTATTAAAAAATAAATTAATGTAAATAAACAATGATGGAGAGTAATTTACCCGGTTTCCGGCGCACACGCCACAGCACGGGTTGTGCAGGGTTACTTGCTGATGATGCCAGTTTGCCGGCTGTAACTCCTGAAACAAGCAGAAAATATCATTAGAAAAAAAATAATAGAAGCATTGAACCATACTAGACATAGAATATATGTATCTACATATGTATTACTAAGAAAAATGATCAAATAGGAACCAAAACGATCAATATGAGGGGGAATATTATTAAAAGAAGAGCGAGATCTACATGTACTTAAGTATATATAACTATATGTAAAAAAATGAACAGGTATTAAGGCGAAATAATGAAGAATTACAGAGGGATTTGATTGGATATTGGAATAGGATCATACTTAATTAACAAGGACTATCAATTATATAATTCAAAAGCT